>NC_133746.1:0-600000 GCF_048934315.1 Petromyzon marinus | reverse complement strand
ACAAAACTAGATGTTAACAAAATCGTCATTAATCAGAGTAGCACCCCGATTTCGGACAATCAGAAAACAGTACTGGCTAGGGGATTGAATTTTGCTGTCACCCCAAAACACATACCAGTAGATGATATCATCTCTCAGGTCGATGTAGCCCTCAAAGGCGTGGGACACATCCAAGCAGACGTTGCGAGAGCTGAAATAGCCACTATTATTAAGAATGCTAAGAAACCCATTAGTAACATCAGCAAAAATGAACGCTCTGAACTCGCGAATTTAAAAAAAACAGAAGTGATATAGTCATCCTCTCAGCCGATAAAGGCAACGCTACTGTAATTATGGATAAAGATTAATACAACAACAAAATCCAGAATCTGCTCAATGATGGAAGTTATTCAAAAATTAAAAATGACCCTATCAATAGCCTAGCGATAAAAACCAACAAGATCATCACAAGTTCGACCTCCCTAATCGACCCAACTAAACGTCCCTCCCTAAAACCTTCTGCTGCAAGACCCCCTAGATTCTATGGTTTTCCCAAGATTCATAAACAAGGCACCCCACTATGACCCATCGTATCCACGATCAACTCCCCTACCTATAGACTGGCCCGTTTTCTGTCAGATACCTTGCTGCCTTTCACTGGCAAGACCGCCTCAGCAGTACTTAACTCAGCCCAATTGGTCTCTATGGTCAAAGACGTTGTACTGTCCCCTGACGATATCCTTGTCAGCTTCGATGTGGTCTCTTTGTTCACCAAGGTCCCAGTGCCTGATACCATTGAAATAATTGAAAATTTGGTCCAACATGGACTAGACCCCGATACACCTGCACTGGTTAGGCACTGCCTCAACAATACCTACTTTATCTGGAATGGTTCCTTCTACAAATAAAATGAGAGTACCCCCATGGGATCCCCCTTGTCACCAGTGATAGCCAATATTTTCATGGAGAAATTTGAATCAGACGCCATCCAGACTTCCACCCTCAGACCTTCCCTGTGGAAGAGATATGTGGATGACACTTTCGTCATTTGGCCACATGGCCTCCCAGCTCTGAACCTTTTCCTACACCACATCAATTCCAGACATCCCGCCATCAAATTCACCATGGAAGTGGAGAAAGATGGCAAGCTACCATTCTTGGATGTTCTGTTTGAGAGGAGACCTGATGGCTCATTGGGGCATTCTGTCTACAGGAAACCCACCCACACGGATTCCTACTTGAAACCTGATTCCCACCACCACCCAGCCCAGCAGAATTCTCTCATCAAAACTTTATACCATAGGGCTCATTGCATTTCGGACCAACACCACCTGACCAGTGAATTAAAACATGTGTAGTGTCGTGGGTTCACTCGGACGACAATCGCCTTTCTTCCACCGTCACTTTAATTTCCATCGTTCCGCACACACACACACTATATATCATTACACACACACACTATATATCATTACACACACACACTATATATATCATTACACACACACACACTATAATTTCACACACACACACACTATATATAATTCCTCCTCTCCACACTCCGCCAACTCAAACACACGAATTCCCCTCAGCACCGTCCGCTCATACTCCTTGTCTCCCCACACGGTCTCTTCTTCACTCCCCGCACACACAGGGGTTCTCTCTCTATCTCCTCACACACAGTGACTCGTCTATCTCTTCACACACAGTGACTCGTCTATCTCTTCACACACAGTGATTCGTCTATCTATTCACACACAGTGACTCGTCTATTACTTCACACACAGTGACTCGTCTATCTCTTCACACACAGTGACTTGTCTATCTCTTCACACACAGTGACTTGTCTATCTCTTCACACACAGTGACTTGTCTATCTCTTCACACACAGTGACTTATCTTTCTCTAACTCTCCCTGTACCTATCTCTACCGTAACTACCACTCTGCTAACGCTAACTCTCCCTATCGGTATTTACTGTCCTCTGGGTTCGGCTCTCAATATATTCTTCACTAACATTTGCCGGCTCCCCTCTTCGCATCTCTCGCTGCTCTCTTCACCTCTCGCCAACAACTCCTCAACAACAACTCAACTCCCCGTTCAAATCACCTAGCGTTTTATCCCCTTTCCAATCAGCCTTAATTAATTGCCACGTGCCTCGCTAGCATTTTCCCACCAGCTCGCACCTGTCCAACGGCCCAGACTTCGTGACGCCGCCACAACGCTAACAGCCTCTCGACCAATCACAGCCCTCGTGCCTTGACTCCCTTAATTACTTTGGTTTGTTTACGCCACCCGTGACTTCACCACCTGCTCGACCTTATGTGACCCACACTGTTTGTATGTCTGTATGTACTGTATATGGCCAATTTACCCATGCGTATCTTTTACTCCACTACACATGTACACCTGGCCCTCAAAAGGAATGGATACTCTGACCGTAATATCCGCCAAGCTGTTTCTCCCTCCATACAGAAACAACCACTTGATACTCCGGTCAAAACCATCACCCTACCGTATATAGCAGGCGTTACTAAAAGGATTTCCAAAATTCTAAACAAACACAAGATGCAGGTCCGGTTCAATACAGTACACACAATTCGTGATCTGATCCCATCCGTGAAGGATGTCATTTTTGACTTACAGTACCGAGGGGTTTACAAATTGAGTTGTACCTGCGGTGATTGCTATATCGGGGAGACAAAGCGACATGTCTCTGACCGAATTCGCGAGCACAAATCAGATTTCAAACACGGTAAAACAAATTCTGCTGCCGTAGCTGATCATTGTTACAACGCTGTGGGTGATCACGATATAATTTTCTCCGATACCAAGGTTCTTTGCAAACCCACGGGTTTTTATCAGAGATTTGTTCACGAGGCAATTCAGATCTACAAGGACAGACATAATTTCAACCGAGAAGATGGTTTCAAATTAAGCAACCATTGGAAAGATGTTCTAAATCGAACCAAACATTAAACTAATTTTCAATGCTACAGTATATTTTTCAAGTAGTGGTACCCAAAACTTTCGCAGCTCTTAAATTCCCTTTTCACACCATCAATAGGGAAACTCCCCCCCCCCCCCCCCCCCGCGCCAACCGGCATGTGCACTTGCATGTACACCACTTCTATGCTAAGTTGGGCAATCAAATGCTAATTTATGATGCTAATTCCTTTGTCAAGGCACCTTGTTTCCTCGCACACAGCTTAAAGGTCGATGTCTGAGCGTGGCTGTGTTTCACTCCAGCGCTGTCCTCGAGACAGCATGATCCCTTCACCTGATGAAGGCCGCTTGTGTTGTGGCCGAAACGTCGTGATTTTTTGTTGTTTATTTTTTACCTACGTGACTTTACCGAATAGAACCAAAGAGTATGTGGGTATCTGATTGGTGAGTCTGTGGGTTTCTGTGTGATGAGTCTGTGGGTCTCTGTGTGAGGTGAGTCTGTGGGTCTCTGTGTGTGTCTGTGTGTCTCTGTGTGAGGTGAGTCTGTGAGTCTCTGTGTGGTGAGTGTGTTTGTTTCTGTGTGAAGTGAGATTGTCGGTCTCTGTGTGAGGTGAGTTTGTGGGTCTCTGTGTGAAGTGAAGTTTTGGGTCTCTGTGTGTGGTATGTTTATGCATCTCTGTGTGAAGCGTTTGTGGGTCTGATTTTTTGTTGTTTCATTTTTTACCTACGTGACTTTACCGAATAGAACCAAAGAGTATGGATCCTTGCAGTCACGAAAGCTTTGAATCTAGAAAAGATACCCACATACTCATCACACTGTGACCCACATACTCACCACACTGAGACCCACAAATTCAGCATACAGAGACCCACAAACTCACCAAACAGATACCCACAGACAGACCTCACACAGAGACCCACAAACTCAACTCACGCAGAGACCCACAAACTAACTTCACACAGAGACCCACACACTCAACTCACAGAGACCCACAAACTCACCTCACACAGAGACCCACAGACCCAAAACAAAAAGACACACACAGAGACCCACAAACTCACCCCACACAAAGACTCACAGACTCACCTCACACAGAGGCACACAGACTTACCACACCCAGACACCCACACTCACCTCACAGACACCCACAGACTCAACACACACAGACACACACAGAGACCCACAAACGGACCTCACACAGACACACACAGAGACCCACACACTCACGACACAGAGACCTACAAACTCATCACACAAAAACACACAGACTCACCAAACAGATACCTACACACTCACCACACTGAAACCCACAAACTCAGCACACAGAGACCCACAAACTCACCTCACACAGAGACCCACAGACTCACCACACACAGAGACCCAAACACTTACCAAACAGAGACACACAAACTCACCTCACACTGAAACCCACAAACTCAGCACACAGAGACCCACAAACTCACCTCACACAGAGACCCACAGACTCACCACACACAGAGACCCAAACACTTACCAAACAGAGACACACAAACTCACCTCACACTGAAACCCACAAACTCAGCATACAGAGACCCACAAACTCACCTCACACAGAGACCCACAGACTCACCACACACAGAGACCCAAACACTTACGAAACAGAAACACATAAACTCAACTCACACAGAAACCCACAAACTCACTTCACACAGAGACCCACAAACTCACCTCACACAGAGACCCATAGACTCACCACACACAGACACACACAGAGACCAACAGACTCAGCATACACAGACACCCACAATCACCACACACAGACCCACAGACCCACTTCACACAGAGACCCACACACTCACCAAACAGAGACCCACAAACTCACCTCACACAGAGACCCACAGACTAACCACACACATACAAACACAGAGACCCACCGACACACCACACACAGACACTCAGCTCACACAGACACGCACAGACTCACAGACTCACCTCACACAGAGAAACACAGACTCACTACACAGACACACACGGAGACCGACAGACTCACCTCACACAGACACACACAGAGACCCACAGACTCCACCACACACAGACACCCACACTCACCTCACACAGATACCACAGACTCACAGACTCACTCCACACAGAGAAACACATACTCACCACACAGACACACACAGAGACCCACAAACTCACCTCACACAGAGACCCACAGACTCACCACACACAGACACACAGAGAGACCCACAGACTCACTACACACAGAAACCCACACTCACCACACACAGACCCACAGACTCACCACACAGAGAACCACAAACTCACCACACAGAGACCAAAAGACTCCTCACTCAGAGATCCACAAACATACCACACACAGAGATCCAAAAACTCACTTCACACAGAGACCCACACACTCACCACACACAGACCCACAAACTCACCTCACATAGAGACCCACAAACTCACCTCACACAGAGACCGACAATCTCACTTCACACAGAGACCAACACACTCACCACACAGAGACCCAAAAACTCACCTCACACAGAGACTCACAGACTCACCTCACACAGAGACACACAGACACACACAGAGACCCACAGACTCACCTCACACAAAAACCCACAAACTAACTTCACACAGAGACCCACACACTCACCAGACAGAGACCCACAAACTCACCTCACACAGAGACCCACAGACTCACCAAACAGATACCCACATACTCATCACACCTGACCCACATACTCACCACACTGAGACCCACAAATTCAGCATACAGAGACCCACAAACTCACCAAACAGAGACCCACAGACAGACCTCACAGAGAGACCCACAAACTCACCTCACACAGTGACCCACAAACTAACTTCACACAGAGACCCACACAATCATCAGACAGAGACCCACAGACTCACCACAAACAGACACACACAGAGACCCACGGACTCACCACACACAGACACCCACACTCACCTCACACAGACACCCACAGACTCACAGACTCACCTCACACAGAGAAACACAGACTCACCATATAGACACACACAGACTCACAGACTCACCTCACACAGATAAATACAGACTCACCACACAGACACACACAGATAGCCACAAACTCACCTCATACAGAGACACACAGGCTCACCACACACAGACACACACATAGACCCACAGACTCACCACACACAGACACCCACACTGACCACACACAGACCCACAGACTCTCCACACAGAGAACCATAAACTCACCACACAGAGACCCACAAACTAACCACACAGAGACCCACAGACTCATCGCAAAGAGATCCATAAACTTACCACACACAGAGACCCACAAACTCACTTCACACAGAGATCCACACACTCACCTCACACAAAGACCGAAAAACTCACTTCACACAGAAACCCACACACTCACCACACAGAGACCCACAAACCCACCTCACACAGAGACCCACAGACTCACCACACACAGACACACACAGAGACCCACAAACTCACCACGCAGGGACTCACAGACTCACCTCACACAGATACACACAGACTCACCACACGCAGACACGCACACCCACCTCACATACACACACAGACTCAACACACACAGACACACACAGAGACCCACAGACGGACCTCACACAGACACACACAGAGACCCACAAACTCACCACACAGAGACCCACAGACTCATCACACAGAAACCCATTGACTCACCAAAGACATACCCACACACTCACCACACTGAAACCCACAAACTCACCTCACACAGAGACCCACAGACTAACCACACACAGACAAACACAGAGACCCACAGACTCACCACACACAGAAACTCAGCTCACAAAGACACCCACAGACTCACAGACTCACCTCACACAAAGAAAGACAGACCCACTACACAGACACACACGGAGATCCACAGACTCACCTCACACAGACACACACAGAGACCCACAGACTCCACTACACAGATACACCCGCACTCACCTCACACAGACACCACAGACTAACAGACTCACCTCACAGAGAAACACAGACTCACCACACAGACACACACACAGAGACCCACACATTCACTACACACAGACACCCACACTCACCACACACAGACCCACTGAATCACCACGCAGAGAAGCACAAACTCACCACACAGAGACCCAAAGACTCCTCACACAGAAATCCACAAACATACCAAACTCAGAGACCCAAAAACTAACTTCACACAGAGACCCACACACTCACCACACACAGACCCACAAACTCACCTCACACAGAGACCCACAAACTCACCTCACACAGAGACACACAGACTCACCACACACAGACACACACAGCGACCCACAGACTCACCACACACAGACACCCACACTCACCACACACAGACTCACCACACAGAGAACCATAAACTCACCACACAGAGACCCACAAACTCACTTCACACAGAGACCCACACACTCACCACACAGAGACCCACAAACTCACCTCACACCGAGACCCACAGACTCACCACACACAGACACACACAGAGACCCACAAACTCACCACACACAGACTCACAGACTCACCTCACACAGATACACACAGACTCACCACAAGCAGACACGCACACTCACCTCACATACACACACAGACTCAACACACACAGACACACACAGAGACCCACACACTCACCACACAGAGACCCACAGACTCATCACACAGAAACCCACAGACTCACCAAACAGATACCCACACACTCACCACACTGAAACCCACAAACTCAGCACACAGAGACCCACAAACTCACCAAACAGAGACCCACAGACTCATAACACAGAGGCCCTACAATCTCACCACACAGAGACCCACAAACTCACCTCACACAGAGACCCACAGACTCACCACACACAGAGACCCAAACACTCACCAAACAGAGACCCACAAACTCACCTCACACAGAGACCCACAAACTCACTTCACACAGAGACCCACAAACTCACCTCACACAGAGACCCACAGACTAACCACACACAGACAAACACAGAGACCCACAAATTCACCACACACAGACACTCAGCTCACACAGACACCCACAGACTCACAGACTCACCTCACACAGAGAAACACAGACTCACTACACAGACACACACGGAGATCCACAGAATCACCTCACACAGACACACACAGAGACCCACAGACTCCACTACACACAGACACCCACACTCACCTCACACAGACACCACAGACTAACAGATTCACCTCATACAGAGAAACACAGACTCACCTCAAACCGAGACCGACAAACCCACTTCACACAGAGACCCACACACTCACCACACAGAGACCCACAAACTCACCGCACACCGAGACCCACAGACTCACCACACACAGACACACACAGAGACCCACAAACTCACCTCAAACAGAGACCCACAGACTCACCACACAGAGACACACACAGAGACCCATTGACTCACTACACACAGACACCCACACTCACCACACACAGACTCACAGACTCACCACACAGAGAACCACAAACTCACCACACAGAGACCCAAAGACTCACTTCACACAGAGACCACACAATCACCACACACATACCCACAAACTCACCTCACACAGAGACCCACAAACTCACCTCACACAGAAACCGACAATCTCACTTCACACAGAGACCCACACACTCACCAGACAGAGATCCACAAACTCACCTCACACAGAGACCCACAGACTCACCACACACAGACACACACAGAGACCCACAGACTCACCACACACAGACACCCACACTCACTTCACACAAACACCCACAGACTCACAGACTCACCTCACACAGAGAAACACAGACTCACCACACAGACACACAGACTCACAGACTCACCTCACACAGATAAATACAGACTCACCACACAGACACACACAGATAGCCACAAACTCACCTCATACAGAGACACACAGGCTCACCACACACAGACACACACAGAGACCCACAGACTCACCACACACAGACACCCACACTCACCACACACAGACCCACAGACTCACCACACAGAGAACCATAAATTCACCACACAGAGACCCACAAACTCACCACACAGAGACCCACAGACTCATCACACAGAGACCCACACACTCACCTCACATAGAGACCGAAAAACTCACTTCACACAGAGACCCACACACTCACCACACAAAGACCCACAAACTCACCTCACACAGCGACCCACAGACTCATCACACAGAGACCCACAAACTCACTTCACCCAGAGAACCACACACTCATCTCACAGAGCGACTCACAAACTCACCTGACACAGAGACCAACAAACTCACTTCACACAGAGACCCACACACTCACCACACAGAGACCCACAGACTCACCTCACACAGAGACCCATGGATTCACCACACACAGACACACACGGAGACCCACAGACTATCCTCACACAGGCACACACAGAGACCCACACACTCACGCCACAGAGACCCACAAACTCACCTCCCACAGAGAAACACAGACTCACCTCACACAGACACACACAGAGACCCACAGACTCACCACATACAGACACCCACACTAAAACCACAGTGACACTCACAGACTCACCACGCACAGACACACACGGAGACCCACAGACTAACCTCATACAGACACACACAGAGACCCACACACTCACCACACAGAGACCCACAGACTCATCACACAGAGACCCACAAACTCACTTCACCCAGAGAACCACACACTCATCTCACAGAGAGACTCACAAACTCACCTACCACAGAGACCAACAAACTCATTTCACACAGAGACCCACACACTCACCACACAGAGACCCACAGACTCACCACACAGAGACAAACACAGAGACCCACAAACTCACCTCAAAAAGAGACCCACAAACTCACCTTACACAGAGACCGACAAACTCACTTCACACAAAGACCCACACACTCACCACACAGAGACCCACACACTCACCACACAGTGACCCACAAACTCACCTCACACAGAGACCCACAAACTCACCTCGAGGGGCACGCCGCGTCGGCGTCATCACTCCTCCTTGGCGGTGTCACGGTGGTGAATACGGCCCCCGACGGAGCTGCTCCGCCGCGGTGGTACCACACAGCCCCCCGAGGTGCCAGTCCCCGTCCCGGGTTGACTGGAGCACCTTGCCTGGGTTGCCCCTACGAGGTAGTGCCGCGGGGTCCGCGGGACTCGTCCGACTCTCGTGGCTGGCCTCGGCGGTGGCGGTTCTGTCTCCCGGGGTTCCGGCGGCGGTCTCCTCCTCCACTCCAGTGGTTCTATCCGGTCTTGGGTACCTGCGGGCGGGGAGACAAACTCCGGGGCGGTGGGGTTCAGGGACCGTCGTCCCCATCTCTTCTGGCTTGGGTCGGGAACCCTGGGGCCCGGGGCCCCGTGGGGCCCATATACTCTGCGAGGCCCCCGGGTATGGGGGGTGTGGGGACCCCGGCGTTTCGGTGTCCTCGAGCGGCGGAGTTCTCCCTCACTGGGGCCGCCCTCCATGGTTTCAGTTGCCGGACGTTGACTACCATCTCCCGGCCCCCTTCTCCCCCCTGAATCAGTACCGTCCAGGGAGAGATCTGTCGCCCCACCGTCCAGGGTCCCCGCCAGTAGGTGGTTAACTTCCCCACCTGTCCGGCCCTGACGCGAGGGTTGTGCAGCCACACCTTAGAGCCCACCGAGTAGAAGGGGGGCTCCATTCAGGGTCGGGCGCCCCGCTCGTGCCGCTGGTGTGCGGTCTCGCCTTGCGGGTAGGCCCGGACCCTAGCTTCTTGTAGGGTCTCCATCAAGTGCTCCACGGGGCGGCTCCCTTCCTCCCGTTGCGGTGGAGGGACACCGAACAGCAGATCTGTGGGTAAGCGAGACTCGCGACCAAACATCATTAGGAACGGGGTCTGTCCCGTGGATGTGTGTACTGTGGTGGCGTAGACGAACAGAGCATAGGGGAGGTGTTCGTCCCAGTCCCGTTGATTCGCGGCTGCCATGCGTTTCAGCTTCTCTGCTAGAGTCTGGTTCATCCTCTCTACCATCCCATTTGCCTGGGGGTGATACGCCGTAGTTCGGTCCTTCTGGATCCCGAACTCTCGGCACAGCGCCTGGAATAGATCTGCCTCGAACTCACTACCCTGATCAGTAATGACTCGTTCGGGGATCCAGTGCTTAAGTACGTAGTGTTCCACGAACGCTCGGGCCACTACGAGAGCTGTCTTATCGGGGATGGCTACCGCTACGGGAAAGCGTGTGAAGTATTCCACCGCTATGAGAATATATCGGTTGCCCCGGTGGGATCGCGGGAATGGTCCCTGCAGGTCGATTCCGACCAGCTAGTTCGTCCGGCTGACGCAGAACGGCCTCAGGGGTACCTGGTATCACGCTGGTCTCTGCCCGCATTGCTGACACGCGCGGCAGCCCTGCACCCAGGCGGCCACGTCTTGTGCCAACTTGGGCCAGAGATACTGGCGGCGTAGGGTTTCCCGAGTGGGCCGTTTCCCATCATGGCCCCCGAGCGGGTGGTCGTGCACTAGTCTCAGCAGCTGGGGTCGCACCTGGGCGGGAAGGCAGATGCATCCCGGCTGGCCGGCTTCGTTTAGTTCCCGTACCACCCCATTCTGCACGCACAACCGGGCATACAAACCACTCCAGGGTCCTGGTAGGGCGTCCTCCTTCTCCCGTAGGGCCGCCTCCACCGCTGCCAGATCCGGATCCCGCAGCTGGGTCCGTCTCAGCTGCTCGTCGTTCAGGCCCGGGAAGGAGCAGCCGACGTACTCCTGATCCGGGACCTGCAGGCGGCTCACGTCAACCCCGAGCACGCTGCAGTGCGCGGCGCTCACGAGTGAGGCTACGGCCCCCGTGTCCAGTAGGATCCGGGTGCGCTGCCCGTTCACCTGTCCTTCCACCAGCGACGTGGCCCCCATGATTCCTGCCACCAGCTCCAACAGCCAGTCACCCGTCTTCACCGTATCCTTGGGTGTTGTGGTCGGAACCTGTGTGGGGGTCATTCGCTCACCATTATTATTATCGTCGTTCTGCAAAGGGACCGTGTTGACTGCACCCCTAGGTGGTCCACTCTCTAGGGGGCGTTGGCGTTTAACCCTGGCACATTTCTAGCGCGGGCGATCTGGGGACAGTCCCTCACGAGATGCCCTTGATGGTCGCACAGGTAACACGCCCGGGGGAGGGCGGCGGCCCGTAGGAGCCTCTCCGCCCGTTCCCTCTTTCCCCTCCGATACGCCGCTGCCCAGATTCTGCCTCTAGTCGGGCTACCCTCCCGGCCAGCCCCCCTACCGTGGAGTGCATTTTTCCCATTTCCGACTGAATGGTCTCCACTGTGGACTGTAGTTTGGTCATGTTCCGGCTCGCTTAATCACGTACGTGGGTCACCCTGTCACCTACTTGGGTTAGCCTGTCACCTACTTGGGTCACCTGGCCGGCTACATCCGGGATGCCGGAGGCTCCCTCTCCCGCCCCCTTACCGCTCGGGCGAGCTCCTGTTCCTCCTCTTCCTCCTCGGTGGACAGACTTGCGATGGTGCGCTCCCGTCCCAGTCCTTGGAGCTGCGCGCGTTCACTAGAAATTCTTTCACATTTATGCGCGCGCTCGACAAGGGCGTTAAAGGGAAGACGCGTACAGTTCATGTCTGGCTGGCACCACGCCGTGCGAGTTAAGTATCGCTGGATTTTCTCGGCGGCCTGCTCCTCAATCACCTCTATGGTGTACCCCGGGCGTGCGATGTTTGTTAGCTCGCGCACATCCTCGGCATAATCGTGCAGGTCCTCGACGGGTTGTCGACGGCGTGCCTCTAAGGCCGCTTTTGCCTCCTCCTCATCACGCGTACCGAAACGCAGGTCAAGTCGGCGCATCAGCTCCCCTAGCTGTGTCTGCGTGCTTCTGGGTAGAGCTTCTATAAAATCGGCTGCCCGCCCATCCAGATTCATAATAAGTTGGCGTAACGCCTGCGCGTCTGTCCAGCCATTAATTTCCTTAGCCCCTATGATGTTGCGGGCGAATGCCTTCCACTAAGGGGTCCCCCGGCAGGTAAATATGTGCTTTATTTTTGCGTGGGGTAACGCGGGGGTTCGTACCGCTTCTGACACCAAACTGTGGGGGCGAACGTCCCCCGCCATCACTGAATTGTCGGGGCCGTTGCCCACCGACTCCCCCGTTCCATTCATACCGCTACCCCCCGGCTGCTCTGTGGGGTTCGGGCTAGCGACCTCCCCTGCCTTGCCCTCCTGTGCTGCTGACCGCGTCAGCATGTTTCGACCGATGGGTAGGGCGCGGCGCTTTACGCTCGTGGCGCGCTGCGTGGTTGGGAGGCGGCGAGCCGCGGTGAGCGCTTGCCAGCAAAAACTCCGTCCCGCCCGCAAACAAACAGGCGCGGCGCGTGTCTCCCTCCCACCCACGCTCCACGTGCTCCGGTAATAACAAACACGCCTCTACTCTCTGCCCAGCCCCGTACACCAATCGCACGCGAGGGGGTTGGGGCCGAGGGATGGGCGGGCGGGACGTTTGCCGTGCGTGCCGCTGATTGGGGATGGTCGCTCAGCTCTGAGTTAAAGGGCCCGTTCAAACAGTCGCATGAATACGCGCACTCGGCGCTTAGCTCGCTACTTTGCGATTAGAAAATTGTGTGGGTGCGTGACCGCAACACAGTCACACAGGTACGCGATCGCTAAGCACCACCGAAAATCGCCACGTATGCCCGCACGCGCCGCACAGTACTGTACACAGTCGCCCAGGTGCGCGAGCGCTACACGCTATTGTAAACAATCATGCGGGTACGTAAACACCAAACACTTCGTCTCGTGGTGAACAACCGCGCATACACATAGACACACAGCACACTCTGCCCTCCTCCTCACGCTCCCCAAAAGACAACACAACACAGTTTTTTATCCCCCCACTAGCGATTTTATTTACCGGAGCAACCCGTTTAAGTTACGCATATGTGTGTGTGTGAGTCAGTGGCTACCAGCCTACTCTCCCGGGGATTCTAGGCTGAACCTACTCTACCTATCGCTCTGCTCTCTACTCTCGATTAACTAGCCTAACTTACCTCCCTCTCTTACTCACGCGTACTTTCACTCTGCTGCACGGGAAGCTGTAGAACAGCGATCTGTAGAGGGTTGAGCCTGGCTGCGCTAAAGTTCGTCACGCGAACGTCTTGCACCGCTGACTCCCCTCCTGCGTGGACCGCGATGATTTTTGAAGAAGACTGTCTCTTGCTACGCTAAGCCTCCGTATTTTATACACCCTAAAGGCATTCCATTGCTCTGGTGCCTGCCCACCCGTGCTTCTTCATATTCAGATCTGTAATATTACTTATGACAAAGGCGTACCGTGGTTCCCACGCTCCGTACCGCCCTGCCCATTCAGAGGTTGAGTTATTTTCGTCCGTTTTCACATGCTGATCCGTGACCTTTTCTAGAACAAAAGACATTCAGATGCTTCCGCCCCGCTCCGCCCTGTCTATGCAGAGGCCTGAATGCTCCTATCCTGTTGTTATTTGGACTCGGGAGCTCACCTATAGTCAAGGGCATTCAGTTCCTAATTCCATCTATAACAACAGGCATCCAGTTCCTAATTCCATCTATAACCACAGGCATCTCGCGGTTCCCACGCCCCGTGTCGTGTGTGTGCGGTTTCGTTCGCGGTGGCGCAACGGCCTCCGCCGTGACCACGCAACTTTAATGTCAGGACACGGTGCCGTGGTGCGTGTCCTGGGGCCGGTGCCTTCTCAGACGTCCGCGTTTTGCCCACTGCACAGTCGTGAGGCCGCCGCAGCAGAGCCGCTCTGCCGAGGCCGTGCCCACCACCGCGAAACCGCCACCGGTGGATGCCGACGCCGACACGGTGCACCCTCGCCACCCCCCCCCCCCCCGCACGAACGCACACACGCCCCACGTAGAGCCGGGAGGGGAGGTCACCCGGCCGATAGGTTTTCTTCCAGAAGTCCCTAATGGGATCGAACTTCATGGTTTCCTGCGGCCGGGAAATTGGGCGATCTTCCCCCTGTAGCTGACATGCACTGCGGCGCTGTGACCTAATATTAAAGTTGCATGGTCACGGCAAGGGCCATCGAGCCACCGCGAGTGGAACCACACACGCACAAGCACGGGTCAGTGGACTGGTAGCAGGAGAACAGAGAGCAGACGTCGGAGAGATCACTGCGGCGACATCACCCGAGCTGGGATCCGAGTATCGAAAGGGCGGGAAAATCCGAGCCCCTGATTGGACGGGAGGCCAAGGGAGCGAAACGTCGAAATTCCGAGACGTCTGTGGGACGTACTCCAGCACCGTCAGGCTCGCCCCTCTACAGAGACAACTCGCCGCCTCATCCCCTTACAGCATTCAGCGCGGCAGGGTGGAAGTAAGTGCGAGGGAGAGAGGCGTAAGTCTAAGTGTTTTTAATCGAGGGTAGAGAGCGGGGCGATCGGTAGGAGAAATTGAATCGAAGACTTCCGAGGGATAGACTAGCGTCCACTGACCCACACCATCACACGTAGATTAAACTGGTTACTCGCGGCAAATAAAATCGCTAGCAGGGGGATAAAACTGCATCGTGCGGTCTTTGAGAGTGTGGAGCGTGCTTGGTGTCCACACATATGTACGATCACTTACAATAGTGCTTAGCGCTCGCGCGCCGGTGTGACTGTGTTATGATCGCTCGCCTGTACGAGTGTCTATAGCAAGGTAGCGAGCGACGCGCCAGGAGTGCGCGTATTCGCGCGGCGGTTTAAACGGCCCCTTTAAATCAAAACGCAGGGATCCCCTTCAACCAGCGTAGCGCGCTGCAAGCGTAGAGCGTACCGCCCCACTAATAGAAATATGCCGACGCGGGCAGCAACAAAGTCAGGGGTACAGGGAGGCGAGGGAGTGGAGGCCGGTAGCCCAGACCCCACAGAACAGCCGGGGGGTAGCAGTACGAGCGTCACGGGGGAATTGGTGTACAGCGGTCCCGACAATTCGGTGATGGCGGGGGACGGTAGCCCCCACAGTTTGGCGTCAGAAGCGGTACGAACCCCCGCGTTACCCCACGCGACAATAAGGCATATATTCACCGGCCGGGGTACCCCTTCGTGGAAAGTGTTTGCCCGCAACGTCCTAGGGGCTAAGGAAATTAATGGGTGGACAGACACGCAGGCGTTACGTCAACTTAATATGAATCTGGATGGGCGGGCAGCCGATTTTGTGGAAGCCCTACCCGCAAGCGCGCAGACACAGCTAGAGGAGCTGATGCGTCGACTTGATCTGCGTTTCGGTACGCGCGATGAGGAGGAGGCAAAAGCGGCCTTAGAGGCACGCCGTCGCCAACCCGGCGAGGACCTGCGTGATTATGCCGAGGATGTGCGCGAGCTGACAAAGATCGCACACCCGGGGTACACGTCAGAGGTGATTGAGAAAATCCAGCGATACTTGACTCGCACGGCATGGTGGCAGCCAGACATGAACTGTACGCGCCTTCCCTTTAACGCCATTGTCGAGCGCGCGCGTAAGTGTGAAAGAATTTCTAGTCAACGCGCGCAGCTCCGAGGACTGGGACGGGAGCACACCATCGCAAGTCTGTCCACCGAGGAGGAAGAGGAGGAACAGGACCTCGCCAGGACGATAAGGGTTCGGGAAAGGGAGCCCCCTGTATTCCGCGAGACAACCCCAGGATGGGTGGCGGGGATACAGACGGGCATCGGGGGGATCGACAACGAGGTAACCCAAGTAGGTGAAAGAATAACCCAGGTGGACAACAAGGTAACCCAAGTACAGGCACATATGACTGCGCTGCAGACTACGGTTGAGACGGTTCAGACCGAGGTGGGAGGGCTGGCCGGGAGGGTAGCCTGACTAGAGGCGGAGTCTGGGCAGCGGCGTATGGGAGGTGAAAGAGGGAGCGGGCAGAGAGGCTCCTACGGGGCCGCCGCCCTTCCCCGAGCATGTTACCTGTGCGACCGTCAAGGGCACCTCGTGAGGGACTGTCCTCAGATCGCCCGCGCTAGAAACGCGCCAGGGTTAAACGCCAACGCCCCCTAGAGAGTGGACCACCTAGGGGTGCAATCAACGAGGTCCCGAAACAAAAGACGATAATAATAATGGTGAGCGAGTGACCCCCACACAGGTTTCGACCACAACACCCAAGGATGCGGTGAGGATGGGCGACTGGTTGTGGGAGCTGGTGGCAGATATCATGGGGGCCACGTCGCTGGTGGAAGGACAGGTGAACGGGCAGTGCACCCAGATCCTACTGGACACGGGGGCCGTAGCCTCACTCGTGAGCACCGCGCACTGCAGCGTGCTCGGGGTTGACGTGAGCCGCCTGCAGGCCCCGGATTGCGCGCTGCACACAGCGAGCGGGGCCGGCATGGGGTTGCTGGGAAGGATCTCCCTCGAGGTCCGTCTCGGACACCAGGTGTGCCCACAGGAATTCTACGTCTCCAGTGTGTTGTGCCATGAGTGTATTGCAGGGACGGACCTCCTGGAGAAACTGGGGCTCAATGTACAGCCCCGCCAGTGATGCGCCACGATGGAAGGCAGCGGGGAGCGGATCCCGTTCCTGGGACAGGAGCGGGATTGCCCTCGTTTCACACCCGTAGCCGCTACGCTGGTGTCGGCCGTCACCATCGGGCCACTCGCCGAGATGCTGGTGCCAGTGGCAACCCCCTCCGCCGATCCCACACACCGACCATCGGGCGAGGTAATGCTAACCCCTCACCCGGAGTTGGCAGTGTGGTACGGAGTCGTAGGGTTAGCCACGCTGGTAAAAGCAGATGGGGGGCGACTGTTCATGCGGGTGTTTAACCCACACAGTACCCCAGCGATGCTATGACGACGCACCACAGTAGCCACCATACACCCCCTGCACGCGCGCCACTCTAACGACTCGGTGTTTGCACTCTGGGCGGAAGACCCTGGCCACCCCAAGGACAACCAGGATCTGGCCTGGCGGGTCGGCCCAACCCCCCGAGCCGAGATCGCTCCCCTGTATGATGCGTTACATGTGCCTTGGGCAAATTTACCTAAGGGGGAGGCCGATCAGCTGCGCGGGTTGTTACGGGAGTACGCCGACGTGTTCAGTGAGCACGATTCAGATGTAGGCCAAACAGACCTTGTTAAACACCAAATTGACACAGGTGCAGCCCGACCTATTAAACTCCCCGCATACCGGGTGGGCGCGCCCGAACGGACCCAGATCAAGGAGCAGTTGCGGATATGCTACGTGATAACATAGTCCAGCCTTCGACGAGCCCCTGGTCTGCCCCGGTGGTGCTAGTGACGAAAAAAGAAGGGTCGACCCGGTTCTGCATTGATTACCGAAAGTTGAACGCAGTCACCCTCGGCGACGCCTTCCCCATACCGCTCATCGACGACACCTTTGACAGCCCCGCAGGAGCACGGTATTTTTCCACCCTCGATCTGGCGTTCGGGTACTGGCAGGTGGAGATGGCGGAGGAGGATCGGCCGAAAACCGCATTTACCACCCCGATGAGGCTGTTCGAGTTTCAAGTGCTTCCGTTCGGACTCACTAATGCGCCCGCGACGTTCTAGCGGTTGATGGAGTTGGTAATGCGGGGCTTACCGTGGGAACAGTGCCTGATTTACCTGGACGACGTGAAAGTGTTCAGCAGATCTCTATCCGAGCACTGGTCCAGGTTGCTAGAGGTGTTCCAGCGACTGCGAGCAGCCCATCTCAAGCTCAAGCCATGTGAGTGTTACCTGGCGCAGCGCGAGGTAGGGTACCTCGGACACCAAGTCAGCGAGGCGGGGGTGCGCACCGAGCCATCAAAGGTGCGCGCCGTAGTGGAATGGCCACGGCCCAGGAATCTGACGGAGATCAGGTCATTCTTGGGACTCGCTACCTATTATCGTCGATTTGTAAAGGGATTCAGCGAGATTGCACGCTCCCTCACCCAACTCACCTCCCCTAAGAACCCCTATCGATTGACGGTGGCCTGCCAAACAGCCTTCACCACCCTCAAAGACCACCTCACCCACACCCCTACCCTAGCTTTCCCCGATTTGTCGGGTGCGCACCGACCATTATGCCCTGCAGTTCCTCCTTGCATTCAAGGAACCGCGGGGGCAGATGGCCCGATGGCTGGCGCAGCTGCAGGAGTACAACCTGCAAATAGAGTACCGAGCTGATCGTATGCACGCAAACGCGGACACCTTGTCGAGGCGGCCCACGGTGTGTGCCGAGACAAGGGTGGAGGAAGCTTGCCCATGCTTCATGGGGGGCCGTTGCCGGTGGGTGTCGGACCCCCAGGAGCGCACAGAGACTAACCCTCCCCCGGTGAGAGGGAGTGTAGTATGTGCCACAGAGACCCCGGTAGGAGGAACCAGGGACCCGGGGGACCACTTGGCGGGCACGGAGCCCACACCCCGGGGCCCGACGGGTCACTCAACCCCACCCGATTGGATCCAGGAGGACGTCGGCTGCGCCTTCCCGAGCCTGGACGACGAGCAGCTGAGACGGACGCAGCTGCGGGATCCAGATCTGGCGGTGGTGGAGGCGGCTCTACGGGAGAAAAAGGACACCCTACCAGGGCCCTGGAGTGGTTTGTATGCCCGATTGTGTGTGCAGAACGGGGTGGTACGGGAGCTAACCATAGCCGGCCAGCCGGGATGCATCTACGTGCCCGCCCAGGTGCGACCCCAGCTGCTGAGACTAGTGCACGACCACCCCCTCGGGGGCCATGACGGAGAACGGCGCACTCGTGAAACCCTACGCCGCCAGTATCTCTGGCCCAAGTTGGCACAAACCCTAGCCGCCTGGGTGCAGGGCTGCTGCGCGTGTCAGCAATGCGGGCCGAAACCGGCGCGATACCAGGTACCCCTGAGGCCGTTCCGCGTCAGCCGGACGAATCAGTTTGTCGGGATCGACCTGCAGGGGCCATTCCCGCGATCCCACTGGGGCAACCGATATATTCTCGTAGCGGTGGAGTACTTCACACGCTATCCCTCGTAGTAACCCAAGCGTTCGTGGAACACTACGTACTTAAGCACAGGATCCCCGAACAAGTCATTACTGACCAGAGTAGTGAGTTCGAGGCAGAGCTATTCCAGGCAATGTGCCGGGTGTTCGGCATCCAGAAGGACCGAACTACGACGTATCACCCCCAGGCAAACGGGATTGTAGAGAGAATGAACCAGATTCTAGCCGAGAAGCTTAAATGCGTGGCGGCTGCGAATCAACGGGAATGGGACGAACACCTCCCCTATGCTCTGTTCGCCTACGCCACCACAGTACACACATCCACGGGACAGACCCCGTTCCTAATGATGTTTGGTCGCGAGTCTCGCCTGCCTACAGATCTGCTGTTCGATGTCCCTCCGCCGCAACGGGAGGAAGGGAGCCGCCCCGTGGAGCACTTGATGGGGACCCTGCGAGAAGCTAGGGTCCGTGCCTACCCGCAAGGCGAGACCGCACACCGGTGGCAGGAGCAGGGCGCCCGACCCCAGATGGAGCACCCCTTCTACTCAGCGGGCTCTAAGGTGTGGCTGCACACCCCTCGCGTCGGGGCCGGGCAGGTGGGGAAGTTAACCACCTACTGGCGGGGACCCTGGACGGTGGGGCGACAGATCTCCCCCTGGACGGTACTGATTCAGGGGGGAGAGAGGGGCGGGAGATGTCAGTTAATTTTCGGCGACTAAAACCATGGAGGGCGGTCCCAGCGAGGGAGAACCCCGCCGTTCGAGGACCCCGAAACCCCAGGGTTCCCACACCCCCGATGCCCAGGGGCCTCGCAGAGTGTATGGGCCCCACGGGGTCCCAGGCCCCAGGGGGTCCCGGCCCAAGCCAGGAGAGACGGGGACGGCACCCCCTGAACCCTACCGCCCCCGAGTTTGTCTCCCAGCCCGCAGGTACCCAGGGCCGGAGGGAACCATTGGAGTGGAGAGTGAGACCGCCGCCGGAACCCCGAGAGACGGAGCCACTACCGCTGAGACCAGCCACGAGAGCCAGACGAGTCCCGTGAGACCCCGCGGCGCTACCTTGTAGGGGCAACCCAGGCGAGGTGCTCCAGTCAACCCGGGACGGGGACTGGCACCTCGGGGGGCTGTGTGGTACCGCCGCAGCGGAGCCGCTCCAGTGGAGCCATGCCCACCGCCGCGACGCCGTCACCGATGCCTCGGATTTCCCGCCACTCTCCTGGGGCCGGTGCCTTCTCAGACGTCCGCGTTTTGCCCACTGCACAGTCGTGAGGCCGCCACAGCAGAGCCGCTCTGCTGAGGCCGTGCCCACCACCGTGAAGCCACCACCGGGGGATGCCGGGAGAGGAGGTCACCCGGCCGATAGGTTTTTTTCCAGAAGTCCCTAATGGGATCGAACATCATGGTTTCCTGCGGCCGGGAAATTGGGCGATCTTCCCCCTGTAGCTGACATGCACTGTGGCGCCGTGACCTAATATTAAAGTTGCATGGTCACGGCAAGGGCCATCGAGTCACCGCGAGTAGAACCACACATGCACAAGCACGGGTCAGTAGACTGGTAGCGGCAGAACAGAGAGCGGACGTCGGAGAGATCACTGCGGCGACATCACCCGAGCTGGGATCCGAGTATCGAAAGGGCGGGAAAATCCGAGCCCCTGTTCGGACGGGAGGCCAAGGGAGCGAAACACGAAATTCCTTTGTTGCAGGTAGGATCAAGGGAGGGGTATTCAGATAGCAAGGGCAGTTCTTCCTCAAGATCATCGCGGTTCCGGGAACAGCAGAGTCAGCCGTCCGAGAGGTCCGTAGGACGTACTCCAGCACCGTCAGGCTCGCCCCTCTACAGAGACAACTCGCCGCCTCATTCCCTTACAGCGTTCAGCGCAACAGGGTGGAAGTAAGTGCGAGGGAGAGAGGCGTAAGTCTAAGTGTTTTTAATCCAGGGTAGAGAGCGGGGCGATCGGTAGGAGAAATTGAATCGAAAACTTCCGAGGGATAGACTAGCGTCCACTGACCCACACCATCACACATAGATTAAACTGGTTAAAATCACTAGCCGGGGGATAAAACTGCGTCGTGCGGTCTTTGAGAGTGTGGAGCGTGCTTGGTGTCCACGCATCTGTACGATCACTTACAATAGTGCTTAGCGCTCGCGCGCCGGTGTGACTGTGTTATGATCGCTCGCCTGTACGAGTGTCTATAGCGAGGTAGCAAGCGACGCGCCAGGCGTGCGCGTATTCGCGCGGCGGTTTAAACGGCCCCTTTAAATCAGAACGCAGGGATCCCCTTCAACCAGCGTAGCAGGCTGCAAGTGTAGAGCATACCGCCCCACTAATAGAAGTATGCCGACGCAGGCAGCAACAAAGTCAGGGGTACAGGGAGGCGAGGGAGTGGAGGCCGGTAGCCCGGACCCCACAGAACAGCCGGGGGGTAGCGGTACGAGCGTCACAGGGGAATTGGGGGACAGCGGTTCCGACAATTCGGTGATGGCAGGGGACGGTAGCCCCCACACCTTCCCTCCCGGCCCTACGTTGGGTGTGTGTGTATACATGTGGGGGGGGGGGGGGGGGCGCGCCACGTCGGCGTCGTCACTCCCCGGTGGCGGGTGGCGGTGTCACGGTGGTGAATACGGCCCCCGACGGAGCTGCTCCGCCGCGGTGGTACCACATAGTCACTTTAAGACGTTTATTGTTCATGTTTTTGTTTGTTGTGGTTGCACCCGATTCAAGAGCCGAATGGCTCACAGGGCTATACCTAATAAATGAACTGAACTATGGGTCTCTGTGTGTCTCTATGGATAAGCGTGGTTTCTTAAGCGAACTGGGGAATGTGGTGGGCGCTTAAAATGGGAGCCCTTGTGAGCTCTTTGGGAGTTTGCCGGCGATGGTGATTGTAATGTGTAGTGCGGATAGGTTGGGAAGTTTATGGCATGTAGGGAATGTGGGGACGGGGAACGTGGGAGCCTATTGGAGTAGACGGTGAAGGTGATTGCAATTTGTAGTGTGGATAAGTAAGGTGTTTATGTCTTGTAGAAAATGTGGCGGAAGGTTTGATGTAAAGCCTATAGAAGCCTATAGGAGTAACAAGTGAAGGTGATTGCAATTTGTAGTGTGGATAGGTTAGGTAAGCTTTGTTAATAATTGTAACTCAGACACGTGCCCCACCCCCCTTGTGACGTCACCGCAGCACTTATGACGCCATGTGAAGTGTCGAAGGGTCGCTGCTGGCAGGTCACGTGACAGACCCAGCAGGTGCCATGGGTTGACTGCTGTGCTAGGCTAGGTACAGGAAGAGGTCACGTGACACACCCAGCAGGTGCCATGGGTTGACTGCTGTGCCAGGTTAGGTACAGGAAGAGGTCACGGGACAGACCCAGCAGGTGCCATGGGTTGACTGCTGTGCCAGGCTAGGTGCACTTGGAGGTGACGGGACAGACCCAGCAGGTGCCATGGGTTGACTGCTGTGCTAGGCTAGGTGCAGGAGGAGGTCACGTAACAGACCCAGCAGGTGCCATGGGTCGACTGCTGTGCCAGGCTAGGTGCATCTGACGACAAACATCTGGGCAGTTCACCACCATTGGTTCAAGCAGAGCCTGTCTCCTGCTTCTGCTGATGAAACACGGAGCTGGGCAGACTCCAGTTGAACCTACGACCTCCTATGCATCAGGCGAGGTAGTTAACATCTGGATCCAAGTCACCTGAGACCCCAAGCAGCAGCAACTCGCCACAACAAACACAACTGCAACATTCTGTTGAGTCCGCTTATTTATTACAACAACAATCGATAAACTAACAATGGTCTAGATATATATGTACACATTATTACATTAAAACTTATTTTTTATCTCTATCCTAACTCTTCACACACGCACGTGGCTAGGCAAGCTCTAGTCCATTGTGTGGTGAGTGTGGGTGGTGCGTGTGATGTGGTGAGTGTGTGTGGTGAGTGTGGTGTGGTGAGTGTGGTGATTGTAGGTGGTGAGTGTGGGTGGTGAGTGTGGTGAGTGTGGGTGGTTTGTGTGGGTGGTTAGTGTGGTGAATGTGGGTTGTGAGTGTGGGTGGTGAGTGTGGTGAATGTGGGTGGTGAGTGTGGGTGGTGAGTGTGCGTGGTGAGTGTGGGTGGTGAGTGTGGTGAGTGTGGGTGGTGAGTGTGGGTGGTGAGTGTGGGTGGTGAGTGTGGTAAGCGTGGGTGGTGAGTGTGGGTGGTGAGTGGGGGTCCTGGCCCACACGCGTCATCATCATCATCAACGTCATCAGCATCATCGTCATCATCATTATCAACGTCATCATAATCATCGTTATCATCATCGTCGTCGTCATCATCATCATGGTCATCATTGTCATCGTTGTCAACACCATTGTCATCATCAACATCGTCATCATCATCATCGTCGTCATCATCGTCGTTATCATCGTCATCATCGTCATCATCGTCATCATCATCATCATGGTGGTGGGGGTGGCCTCGCTTGTGGTGGGGGTGGTCCAGCTGGTGGTGGTGGCCCAGCTGGTGGTCGTGGCCCGGATGGTGGTGGTGGTGGCCCGGATGGTGGCGGAGGTGGGGCTGGCCTCGCTGGCGGTGGGAGTGGCCTTGCTGGCAGTGGGGGTGGCCCAACTGGTGGTGGTAGCCCGGATGGTGGTGGTGGTGGCCCGGATGGTGGTGGTGGTGGGGGTGGCCTCGCTGGTGGTGGGGGTGGCCTTGCTGGCGGTGGCCCAGCTTCTGGTGGTGGCCCGGGTGGGTGTAGTGGTGGCCCGGATGGTGGTGGTGGTGGGGGTGGCCTCGCTGGTGGTGGGGGTGGCCTTGCTGGCGGTGGAGGTGGCCTCGCTGGCGGTGGGGGTGGCCTTGCTGGCGGTGGGGGTGGCCCAGCTGGTGGTGGTGGCCCGGATGGTGGTGGTGGTGGCCTCGCTGGTGGTGGGGGTGGCCTTGCTGGCGGTGGGGGTGGCATCGCTGGCGGTGGGGGTGGCCTTGCTGGTGGTGGGGGTGGCTCAGCTGCTGGTGGTGGCCCGGATGGTGGTGGTGGTGGGGGATGCCTCGCTGGCGGTGTGGGTGGCCCAGCTGCTGGTGGTGGCCCGGGTCGTGGTGGTGGTGGTGGTGTGGAGCCAGCTGTGAGCCAGCGCCTGCTAAGGCGTCATCCGGAGATTCGGATCCCATCTGTTGGGAGATGCACGGGGAGGGATGGGAGGGAGGAGAGGGATGGGGGGAGACACACACGTGGTGAGAGGGGCATGGTGAGATTATTTGACAGGGTGGGAGGTGGGGGGAGAGTGGTGAGATGGCGGCGTGGGGGGGGGGGAGAGATGGAGAGGGTGGGAGGGAGTGGTGGTGTGTAGTGAGTTGGTTGCAGAGCTGTCAAACCGTATGGTTTATTCGGTATTCTTGTGCAGGGTAATTGAGTTTTCAGGTCCGTACGGAGTGCAGCCGTTTCAATTCTAGGTAACAACAATAATTCGTGTCTATTTGTTTGTATTTGTCCCTTGTGATTAGACTTTGCAGGATGAACGTTGAGATTTAGAAGGGTCACGGAGTGACCAATAATATCTGGGTTGGGTCTGTAGTAAGGTAGGGCACTGATAAGGTGTTGACAGGTATGGGGTGGGGAGTGGGGGTGAGTGGGGGTGAGCTAGGGCTGAGTGTGGTTCGTACTGCAGGCAGCGGCTGACGAAGTCCACCAGCTGAGGGTGGGGGCCCTGCAACGCGCGGTGCAGGGGGAGGCTTCCTGGTGGCCGCTGCTTGGACAGGATGTAGGGGAGGCCCTCAGAGTCTGCAGAGACAAAGAGACGCACGCAGAGTCACCAACCACCATGTCGCCCACATACCCACTCATCCACTTAACTACGCACCTACTTATCCACCTACTCACCCACTCACCCACCTACATACCCAGTCACCCACCCACCCACTCACTCACCCACCCACCCACTCACTCACTCACCCACCCACTCACCTACCCACCTACTCACCCACCCACTCACCCACCCACTCACCTACCCACCCTCTCACCCACTCACCCACTCACCTACTCAACCACCCATTAACCTACCCACTCACCTACCCACCCACTCACTCACCCACATACTCACCCACCCACTCACTCACCCACCCACCCGCTCACTCACACACCCACCTATACTTCCTAGCGGCTGTTACAAAGATCCGCAAACCCCACCCCACCCCCCCACCTCCAGGATATTCAGAGACGCCCCTCAGCCCCCCCCCCACAATAGAACCCTATAAGAGCCTCACTGCCACCCCCTACCTAACAAAACGGAATGGGTTACGTCGCTGATGCCAGCCTGCCCGAGCCTTCGACTGACCAAAGTAAGTTGTCTTGTTAGAGGCTTCGTCCACCATCTTTTTCGGGGGCATGCCCAGGATCTGCGCACGGTTTCAGACGAAGACAAAAGGAGGAGAGGAGGGGTTACAGCCGGTGTAGCCTCAGCGGGCCCATTGGGGCAAGTGCCGTCTGTCAGCGCTGATTAGTGGCGGAGGCAGCGCCTGTCGAGGCCGGCACTGTGTACAAAGACAACAATCTCCTCCCAGTATTAGCCTCATCTCATTGCTGGGGCAAGTGCTGTTATCAGCGAGCAGCACCTTTGAAGGCCGGAACGACAGATGAGCGGGTGGGTGCCCAGCACCACGCCCGGCCACCTTTGTCTCCCCCAGTGGAAATGTTTACTACACACCGCTACACCAAGTACTCGTTTGAGGCTGAGTAGACCTATGAGAGGTCCAGGACCAGTTCAGATCTTCCTCGCCGGTTGTTTGTGGCCGCCAGAGCGAATCAAACTCTATAAGAATTGGTATCTGTGGGTCTGCATGGGTCTCTATGAGTTTGGGTCTCTGTGGGTCTGCATGAGTCTCTATGATTATGGGTCTCTGTGGGTCTGTATGTGTCTCTATGAGTATGGGTCTCTGTGGGTCTGCATGAGTCTCTATGAGTGTAGGTCTCTGTGGATCCGTTTGGGTCTCTATGAGTATGGGTCTCTGTGCCGACCCACAGAGACCCATATCCATAGAGACCTGCCCGTCCACCCACCCACCATACCCACCGGTACCCACCCACCATACCCACTCACCGTACCCACCCACCGACCGTCCCTCGATGCAGTAGGGCAGGTGTTCTGTGTAGGTCCGTGAATCAAAGAGATCATAGCCGGTGGCCATCTCGGCTACGGTGCAGCCCAGGGCCCACATGTCCACAGCGCAGGTGACATAGTAGCCCAGCAGCAGCACCGGGGCCATGTAGGGCAACGTCCCGCACACGTTTTGGGCTGCACAGCAACACCAACAATAACAACAACGACGATGAATATAAAGTAGCCCCTCCGTCAACAGCGACGTGGGTTGAACAGGTTTCTTTTTTCGGTCGGTTAAACGCCTAGTCGGCTTCTGCGAACAATATTTCACGGCGGAGACGAGCTTTGGGTTGGACCGCGTACTCTGGCTGCCCACCCGATGATGATGCTCAGCTGTAATCGCTCGAATTGTAAACGTCGTAGTGGGTTTACATCTCCAGCACACCGGTTAGTGCTGTGCAAGTGGCGAATTGGAGCGTCCTGTTTACGTGACGCTGAACCTCACTGATGGCTGCGTCGGATGGCGGCGGGTTTGACGACGCAACGTTTACGTTGACGCGAGCTAACCCTGAAAAAAGAAACTCCACGCACGCAAAGCCACTCACTTTTATGCTTCAGGTAGGAGCTGCACCCGAAGTCGGTGACCCTGACTTTGCCGGCCCCGGTGAGCAGAATGTTATCCTGGACAAAGGGGAGAGACAGAGAAGGAATTCCACGCTCTGAGGTTACGGCAAGAGCGTCTAGCCAGCAGTGGGTCGATCACGCAAAGTGACGCATTTACACCCACACGGGCAGCCCCCCCCCTCCCCCGCTGACTTGTGACACGGGCTACGTGCCTGAGACCCGTTTAACGTCGTTTTAATAAATTACTCAACCTATTTGTTTTATTTTACTACCAGGGTGTAAGGCCCGCTGAGCTGCTGTGTAGCTATTTTATCGGAAACGACCTGGCCATCACGTAATAACATCATCTCAACCAAGTAGCTGATTTCATCATCATCAGCATCAACATCATCATCAGCATCATCATCAGCATCATCAGCATTGCGTGGACATTTATAGCAGCAGCTAAACACTCTAGAGACGTGTTTCAACAGGCCCAAAGAGACCCACACTCACCCACAGAGACTCATACTCATAGAGACCCATACACACCAACAGAGACCCAATCTCATAGAGACCCACACAGACATAGAGAGACCCAAACTAAAACTAAGCTATGTTTTACTTTACTAGGTGTCAGGCTCCACTCTGTGCTGCTGTGCAGCTTTTTTGTCAGAAGCGGCCTGGCCATCACAAACGATAGCTCATCATCATCATCACGCGGAAATGTTACAGCAGTGGTAAAATACTCTAAACGCTTGGTGATGTTGATTCTGAACGTGGAGGTAAAAACAGGACGACCTGGAGTAAAATCCACGTGACCACCACGGGGAGAGCGAGACGCAGACTCTAAACATACAGTGAGGGAAAACAAATATTTGATCCCCTGCTGATTTTGTACGTTTGCCCACTGACAAAGAAATGATCAGTCTATAATTTTAATGGTAGGTTTATTTTAACAGTGAGAAACAACAACAAAATCCAGAAAAACGCATGTCAAAAATGTTAGAAATTGATTTGCATGTTAATGAGGGAAATAAGTATTTGACCCCTCTGCAAAACATGACTTAGTACTTGGTGGCAAAACCATTGTTGGCAATCAAAGAGGTCAGACGTTTTTTATAGTTGGCCACCAGGATTGCATATATCTCAGGAGGGATTTTGTCCCACTCCTCTTTTTCAGATCTTCTCCAAGTCATTAAGGTTTCGAGGCTGACGTTTGCCAACTCGAACCTTCAGCTCCCTCCACAGATTTTCTATGGGATTAAGGTCTGGAGACTGGCTGTGACACTTGGTTAGTTTTGGCGGGGGGGGGGGAGGTCAGGGAACTCCTCGTCGCTCCGCGGTATTCATCCGCGTCGTCGCCGCGCTGCACTAGCGCCGAGGGAACTAACGTGCACAAAACATTGCCGCGCGTGAAATATTTAATGATAATAATTTCATTATGATTTCATTCTAATTTCACCGTGATTATGTTGTTATTACAATTTATATTTTATTATTTAATTACTATCATTTTATTACTATCATATCACAACTTAACAATATTTTTATTGTTACTTTATCAATATTTCTTAATTAAGTTTTTTATTAAAATTTGTATTAGCAATATATTTGTATTATTATTTCATTATAATTTCCTTATAATTTTGGAATCTTATTGTTCATTATCATTATTATTAACCTATTAATATCGTGTTATTTTTTTTTAAATATCTTATTAATATATTTTACTAGAATGTGTACCCGTTCTTCGCACGGAAAATAATAGTTTATTACATCACAGATGTGCCGTCACCGCTCACTGCCGTGCAATAGATTATATCCATTATTCCCTCCCCCCAAAAGATACGAAGTAATATTTTATACTTTTTACATTGTGTACAGTATGGAAGCTACCCACATGCCAAATTTAAAGTTTGTAGCATGTTGGAAAGTATGCTAAACATTTCGAACAGACACACATATCCACAAATTTCCCTTTTGCTGTATATATAAAGATTTCACTGGAAAACCCTGAAAAAAGGTTGATGCTTGCAAGAAAGAAAAAATCCTAAACAAATCAATTTCACTAAATCGGATGTTTTTCACTGAAGGAAATTCAACTTTAACCCACTTATACGTAAGGTCGATTTAGGCAACTCGGGAAGGGAATGACGTGGCGAGCTGAATATAGTCGCGTTCCCTTAGAAATTCCAGACAGCGTAAGCTGTGCAAATTTCACGACGTCAGACCTCAGCGTTCGAGAGTTTTTGCTGCTTCACACAAACAGTGGATTTTCTGCTTCATATTTAGGAGCGAGCTGAAATTCGTCGCGTTGACTTAGAAAATGGAGGCAGCTATGCAGCGCTTTTATGCGGGATACACAGCCTACACGGGGGTTGGGGGGGATGCGTGACGTCAGCAGGCACACTGCGTGACGCTGCCGCATACGGGTAACATCACAGATGTGACGTCACCACTCACTTGCCGTGCAATATATTATATGCATTAAATAAAGCTATTGGGGAACAAATTAGAAAATTAATCCCCCCCCTACTTTGTGTAAGAGCACAGAAGTGTGGTCACCACATCTGTGCCTCTTTATAAGGAACGAAACAGGTGGAATTCTCCACAAAATCTGGCTGTCACCTGATGAAGCTGGTTGTAGTTACTGGCGAAACGTCGTACTCAGAGATTGTAAATGTTGTGGCTTGGCTGTCCAACACACCGTTGTGCTGTACCATTATACTACAATATACACTACACTATACACTACACTACTATACACTTCACACTAGTGCTGTACTAGTAACGAATTCGCACGTTCTGTTTGCGTGACAACCCTTATTAGTTGGCTGTGTCGGGTGGTGGTGGGTTTAACGACACAACATTTATATATTTACGTGATCTAACCCAAACAAACCTCTATTTTGGATGATATTGGTCGCGAGCGGAGCAATGAAACCCGCACGCACGTGGGTGGGTGGTGGGGGGGTGGGAAGGTTCACGTACTTCAAGAGCTCGACGACGAGGCAATTGTGTCCGCGGAATTCGAACGTGTCCAGGACCCGGATGACTCCGTAGCGCTCATCACTGGCCTTGCCCTGCAGCTCCTTGGCCACCTCCAACTCCGTCCTCTGGCGGGCCGCTGTCGAGGAGCTGCGCAGCGGGAGGGGGAAGGCCACGAAATCAACGGTGACTCTGTGTGGGTGACTCTGTGTGGGTGACTCTGTGTGGGTGACTCTGTGTGGGTGACTCTGAGGGTGACTCTGTGTGGGTGACGCTGTGAGTGACTGTGTGGGTGACTCAGTGTGGGTGTCTCTGTGGGTGACTCTGTGGGTGACTCTGTGGGTGACTCTGTGGGTGACTCTGTGGGTGACTCTGTGAGGGTGACTCTGTGGGTGTCTCTGTGGGTGACTCTGTGAGGGTCTCTGTGGGGGTCTCTGTGGGTGACTGTGGAGGTCTCTGTGGGTGACTGTGGGGGTCTCTGTGGGTAATGCTGTGGGGGTCTTTGTGGGTGACTCTGTGGGGGTCTCTGTGGGGGTCTGTGTGGGGGTCTCTGTGCGTGACTCTGTGGGTGTCTCTGTGGGTCTCTATGGGTCTGTTAGTTTTTAGTTTATAGTTAGCAATAGTTGGGCGGCAGTTATTATTTTGTTAGTTCATATTTAGCAGTAGGTTAATATCAGTTAGTATTCCTTTAGTTTATAGTTAGCAGCAGTTTTATGGCAGAAAAAATGTTGTTAGTTTCTAGTTAGCAGCAGTTTATGGCAGTCAGTATTTTGTTAGTTTATAGTTAGCAGAAGTTTTATGGCAGTTAGTATTTGTCAGCGAGTCCATAGTTAGTGGCAGTTTCACGGCGTTGCCTCCAATCATTGATGATTATTTTCCGAGAGTGCGGGCCACCGCGGAAGGCCCTCCGACTCACCACAAGGGCAGCGACAGGATCTTGATGGCCACGAGCGTTTTGGTTTTGTGGTCGAGGCACTGCAGCGCCAGGCCCTGGCATCCCTTGCCGATCATCTTCTGCACCTCATAGCGGTAGTTGAGCTGTTCGTTGCGGAACTAGGAGGCGGAGGAAGAGGCGGGGGCCGGTACTCAGAGTCGTCGCAATCGGAGCGCCTAACGCTCGGTGGTGGCAGCAGCAGTCGGGGCTTCCACGACCGCCATTATCAACCTTGGAGGTTTATTTTTGCTTGGGTGTTAGATCGCGGAAATGTATAAATGGTTCGTTAAACTGCCGAATGCTTGACATAACGTTTTCGTGACTGCTGGAATTCATATTCTTGTGTCTTTCGGTAAAGTCACGTAGATAGGTTCAAAGAAAATAATATAAAATAACAGAAAACTACGACGTTTCGATTGCAATGCAAGCGGTCGTCTTCCTGTTATTTTTATTTTCTTTCAACCTATCTACAGTACGTGACTTCACTGAAAGACCCAAGAATACCGAATTCCGTTAAAACTTGGGGGAGTTGTTCGCCTTTTTGCGTTTATCCATCTAACACTGGGTAGTGAGATACTGGTAATGAGACACTGGTAGTGAGACACTGGTGATGAGACACTGGTGGTGAGACACCGGTGGTGAGACACCGGTGGCGAGACACCGGTGGCGAGACACTGGTCGTGAGACACAGGTATTGAGCCTAGGCCCTAAAGAAGGCTGCTCTCTCTGGTGTAGACCAATCAGTTTAAAAGGCAACGCCACATATTGTCAGAGCATGTATTTGTTTGCATGTTCACCACAAGTATGTGTTTGATTTCCAGAAAGGCTACAGCCTATTGCAATGCTTTCAAAGGCCCCACCACTGAGCTGCTATGTAGCTCTTCTTTTTTAAAAGCGACCTGGCCATCTCAAATCATTGCTCAACAAAGTGGCCTTATCATTACCACCGTGTGGAAATGTGTAGCAGAAGCCAATTGCTCTAAATGTGTGGTGACGTTGATTCTAAATGTGGAAGGAAAAAAACGGAGGACCCGGAGAAAAATCCACGCAACCACGGTGAGAGAGATAGAGACGCAAATTCCAAATATACAGCAGGCATCAGGGTCGGTATCCAACTCACGACCTCCTGTATACCAGGCGAGGGAGTTAACATCTCCTGGCCACTGCGGCCGACGTCGTTGTGAGTTGATTAGCCAAAGTTTGCTACATACGGTAAGAAATAACTTTAACACATACACAGAGACCCAGATCCTGAGAGACCCACAGATACCCACAGACACCCAGACCAATATAGACCCACGCAGATCTTTAAAGACGCACAGAGACCCCCAGAAACCCGTAACACAAAACCTTAACTGACTGTCTGTGCCTGGTGGTGGTGGCAGGTTTAACGATTAAACATTTATACTAATGCCTTCTAAACCAAAAAAAACCTCTGTGGGTGTCTAATGGTGTCTCTTTGGGTGCCTCTGTGGGTCTCAATGGGAGTGGGTCTCTGTGGGTCTCTATGGGTGTCTCTGTGGGTCTCTATGGGTGTCTCTGTGGGTCTCTATGGGTGTCTCTTTGGGTCTCTGTGGGTATCTCTGTGTCTCTGTGAGCCTCACAGGGATGTAGTTGTTGTTATCATCGTCGTAGCTGGCGTTGTTGTTGCCGCCCCGGGGTTTGCCGACCTTGTCCACAGTGAAGAACCATACTTGTTTCATGGCCGCCAGCTCCAGCTTTTGGCGATGACTCAGCTGAGGCCCCAAGAGATGCAGGATTGCTGCACATTTGTGACAACAACAACAAATTAAACTTTGAACTATTTCTGTTTTGATTACATGCCAAGTAAGGCCCCCGCTAGAGCTACATCATCATCTTCCCGTGGAGACTCAGCACTCAACTCAGACCCACAGGAACCCATACTCGTATCAAACCATAGAGACCCACAGAGACCCATAGAGACCCACAGAGACCCATAGAGACCCATACTCATATAGATCAATAGAGACTGACAGGGATCCATGCTCTAATCGAACAACAAACACCCACAGAGACCCATACTAAAACTAAACTATATGTATATATATTTTTATTTTGGCAGATAAGGCCCCACCGAAGTGGCTGATATCATCATCATCTTCATCACGTGGAAATATATCCCGGCAGCCAAATACTGTATACCCATGTAACATAGCCGCCATGACATCCCCCATGCAACATGGCCACCATGACAACACCCATCCAATATGGCTGCTGTGACATCCCCCATGCAACATGGCCATCAGGACAGCACTCATGCAACATGGCCGCAATAAAGACCCCGATGTACATGGCCGTAGTGATGTACCCCATGCAACATGGCTGCCGTGACATTCCCCATTGCAAAATGGCCACAATGAAGTCCCCCGTGCAACATGGCTGCCATAAAGTCCCCTAAGCAACATGGCCACCAAAAAGTCCTCCATGCAAAATGGCAGTAGTGACTTCCCCCCATTAACAGATGGACATGTTTGCTCACTGCTGTTCTCACCTCGAGGCGATTTACTGCAGATAGGGCCGGTGCCGGCTGCGGACAGCGCGCTCCACGTGTTGTCAGAGACTCCCTCCCTCCTTCTCCCTCCAGCTTGGTTCGTCTACATGCACATACACATACACACACAAAAACAATATTGGAGTAGGCTCTTCTACACACACAGACTTCAAATAAACAGTTGGCTTCAGGGTCGGGGTCGAACCCACGACCTCCTGTATAACTAGTGAGGTTGTTAACATCTCATAGCCACCGTGGTGCCACAGAGTAGTGTACAGGCATCACAAACACTCACTACATCTCGCGGAGGATCGTTCCACGATTCGGTTCGCAAGTGCGAGTTGTAAGTCGATGTTAAACAAATATATATTTCATGGAAGCTCGTTCATAAGTGCTGGTGGTGTTCGTAAGTGAGGGTGGTGATCGTAAGTGAGGGTGCTCTTCGTAGGTGAGAGTGATGTTTATAAGTGTGGGTGGTGTTCGTAAGTGTGGGTGGTGTTCGTAAGTGTGGGTGGTGTTCGTAAGTGTGGGTGGTGTTTGTAAGTGTGGGTGGTGTTCGTAAGTGTGGGTGGTGTTCCAAAGTGCGGGTGGTGTTAGTAAGTCGAGTGTAGGGGCCCATGCGAACCTCCATGGTGTTAATGCTCAGAGTGGCTTTGCTCACGCAGCAGTCCCCAAGGTCTCTGTGTGTAAAGCTGTGGGTGGGGGGTGGGAGGGGGGTGGAGATGGTGTAGAGAGTCACAACACGAACTCACATCCTCACCACTGTCCCACATCCCTGCACCAGGAACCCACCATCCTCACCACAAACTCCCATCCTCACCACGAACTCACAACACAGATTCTAGATTTAAAGCTTTCGTGACTGCAAGGATCCATACTCTTTGGTTCTATTCGGTAAAGTCACGTAAGCAAAAAATAAAACAACAAAAATCACGACGTTTTGGCCACAACACAAGTGGCCTTCATCAGGTAAAGGGATCAGGCTGTCTCGAGGACAGCGCTGGAGTGAAACACAGCCATGCTCAGACCGCGACCTTTAAGCTGTGTGCGAGGAAACAAGGTGCCTTGACAAAGGAATTAGCATAAAAATTAGCATTTGATTGGCCGACTTAGCATAGAGGCGGTGTACGTGTGGGTGCACATGCCGGTTGGCGCGGGGGGGGTGGAGGGAGAGTTTCCCTATTGATGGTGTGAAAAGGGAATTTTTAAGAGCTGCGAAAGTTTGGGGTACCACTACTTGAAAAATATACTGTACCATTGAAAATTAGTTTAATGTTTGGTTCGATATAGAACATCTTTCCAATGGTTGCTTAATTTGAAACCATCTTCTCGGTTGAAATTGTGTCTGTGTTTGTAGATCTGAATTGTCTTGTGAACAAATCTCAGAGATTTGTTCACGAGGCAAATCAGATCTACGAGAATTCAGCAAAGATACAGCAGCAGAAGTGAGTGTGAAAGCTTAATACTCCGATCAAAGCCATATATATCAGGCGTTACTAAAAAGATCTCCAAAATTCTAAACAAATACAAGATCCTGGTCCGGTTCAATACAGTACACAAAATCCGTGACCTGATCCCTTCCGTGAAGAATGTCATTCCTGACTTACAGTACCCCGGAGTTTACAGATTGATCTGCACCTGTGGTGACTGCTATATCGGGGAGACGAAACGACGTCTCTGACCGAATTCGCGAGCACAAATCAGATTTGTAACACGGCAGAACGAATTCTTCTGCCGTAGCTGATCACTGTTACAACGCTGTGGGTGATCACGATATAATTTTCTCTGATACCAAGGTTCTTTGTTCACGAGACAATTCAGATTTACAAACACAGCGACAATTTCAACCGAGAAGATGGTTTCAAATTAAGCAACCATTGGAAATATGTTCTAAATCGAACCAAACAATAAACTAATTTTCAATGGTACAGTATATTTTTTCAAGTAGTGGTATCCCAAACTTTCGCAGCTGCTTAAATTCCATTTTCACACCATCAATATGTAAGCTCCCTCTCCCCCCCTCACCGGTCTGCACATGTTCAACCCCTCTACACCGTTCATCATGCTAAGTCCGCCAATTAAATGCAAATTTTTATGCTAATTCCTTTGTCAAGGCATCTTTATTCCTCTCACACAAGCTTAAAGGTCGTGGTCTGAGCTTGGCTGTGTTCACTCCAGCGCTTTCCTCGAGACAGTCTGGTCCCTTCACCTGATGAAGGCCACTTGTGTTGTGGCCGAAACGTCGTGAATTTTTTTACTTTAATTTTGAATTTTTATTGTTTTATACTTTTACGTGACTTTACCGAATAGAACCAAAGAGTATGGAACCATGGAGGTACGCATGGGCCCCTACACTCGACTTACTAACACCACCAGCACTTACGAACACCACCAGCACTTACGAACACCACCCACACTTACGAACACCACCCACACTTACGAACACCACCCACACTTACGAACACCACCCACACTTACGAACACCACCCACACTTACAAACACCACCCACACTTACGAACGAGCTTCCATGAAATATATATTTGTTTAACATCGACTTACAACTAGCACTTGCGAACGGAACCGTGGAACGATCCTCCGCGAGATGTAGTGAGTGTATGTGATGCCTGTACACTACTCTGTGGCAACACGGTGGCGAGATGTTAACAACCTCACTTGGTATACAGGAGGTCGTGGGTTCGACCCCGACCCTGAAGCCTACTGTTTATTTGAAGTCTGTGTGTGTAGAGGAGCCTACTCCAATATTGTTTTTGTGTGTGTGTATGTCCGTGTAGACGAGCCAAGCTGGAGCGAGAAGGAGGGAGGGAGTCTCTGACAACACGTGCAGCGCACTTTCAGCAGCCGGCATCGGCCCTATCCTTAGTAAATCGCCTCGAGGTGAGAACAGCAGTGAGCAAACATGTCCATCGGTGAATCGGGGGAAGTCACTACCGCCATTTTGCATGGAGGACTTCACGGTGGCCATGTTGCTTAGGGGACTTTATGGCAGCCATGTTGCACGGGTGACTTCATTGTGGCAATTTTGCATGGGGGATGTCACGGCAGCCACGTTGCATGGGGTACATTACTATGGCCATGTTGAAAGGGGGACGTCACTCTGGACATGTTACGTGGGGGATTTCACGGTGGCCATGATGCATGGCAGTCTATAGGATGGCCACGTTGCATGAGGGATATCACAGCGGCCATGTTGCATGGGGGTTGTCATGGTGGCCATGTGACATGGGGGATGTCACGGCAGCAATGTTGCGTGAGGGATGTAACTTTGGCTATGTTGCAAGGGGGACTTTATTGCGGCCATGTTGCATGAGGGCTGTTTTGATGGCCATGTTGCATGGGGGATGTCACGTCAGCCATATTGGATGGGGGTTGTCATGGTGGCCATGTTACATGGGTATACAGTATTTGGCTGCCGCGATATATTTCGTGATGAAGATGATGATGATATCAGCCACTTCGGTGGGGCTCTAGTTTAAATCGTAAAACTAAACTACATATAGTTTAGTTTTACGATGGGTCCCTGTGGGTGTTTATTGTTCGATATGTGCATGGATCTCTGTGGGTCTCTATGGATCTATATAAGTATGGGTCTCTATGGGTCTCTATGGTTCGATACTTGTATGGGTCTCTATGGGTCTCTGTGGGTCTCTATGGTTCGATACGAGTTTGGGTTTCTGTGGGTCTCTGTGGGTCTGAGTTGAGTGATGAGTCTCCATGTGAAGATGATGATGAGGATGACGATGAAGCTCTTACCTGGAATGTAAAAGAAACAGAAATAGTTCAAAGTTTAAGTTGTTGTTGCTGGCACGTGTGCGGAGATCCTGGATCTCTTTGGGCCCCAGCTGAGTCATCGACAGAAGCTGGAGCTGGCGGCCATGAAACAAGTATGGTTCTTCACTGTGGACAAGGTCGGCAAACCCCGGGGCGGCAACAACAACAACAGCTACGACGACGAAAACAACAACTACATCCCTGTGAGGCTCACAGAGATACAGAGATACCCATAGAGACCCACAGAGCCACACATAGAGACACCCACAGAGACCCAGAGAGACACCCATAGAGAACCACAGAGACCCAAAGAGACACCCACAGAGACCCACAGAGACACCCATAGAGACCCACAGAGACCCACTCCTATTGAGACCCAAAGAAGCACCCAAAGATACACCATTAGACACCCACAGAGGTTTTTGTTGGGTTAGAAGGCATGAGTATAAATTTGTAACCTGCCACCACCACCAGACACAGACAGTCAGTTAAGGTTTTATGTTACGGGTTTCTGGGGGTCTCTGTGGGTGTCTAAGGATCTGTGTGGGTCTTTATTGGTCTGGGTGTCTGTGGGTCTCTCTGAGTATCTCAAGATCTGGGTCTCTGTGTATGTGTTAAAGTTATTTCACGCCATATGTAGCAAACTTTGGCTAATTCTCTCACAACGACGTCGGCCGCAGTGGCCAGGAAATGTTAACTCGCTCGCCTGGTATACAGAAGGTCGTGGGTTGGATACCGACCCTGACGCCTGCTGTATATTTGGAGTTTGCATCTCTATCTCTCTCTCCGTGGTTGCGGGGATTTTTCTCCGGGTCCTCCGTTTTCTTTCCTTCCACATTTATAATCAACGTCACCACACATTGAGAGCAATTGGCTTCCGCTATACATTTCCACACGGTGGTAATGATAAGGCCACTTCGTTGAGCAATGATTTGAGATGGCCAGGTCGCTTTTGAACAAGAAGAGTTACATAGCAGCTCAGTGGTGGAGCCTTTAACAGCATAACAATAGGCTGCAGCCTTTCTGGAAATAAAACACATGCTGGTGGTGAACATGCAAACAACAACATGCTCTGATAATATGGCATTGCCTTTGAAACTGATTGGTCTACACCAGAGAGAACAGCCTTCTTTCGGGCCTAGTCTCAATACCTGGGTCTCACCACCAGTTGTTCGCCACCAGTGTCTCACTACCAGTGTCTCATTACCTGTATCTCAATACATGTCTCACCACCAGTGTCTCACAACCTGTCTCACCACCAGTGTCTCGCCACCAGCGTCTCACTACCAGCATCTCACAACCAGCGTCTCACAACCTGTGTCTCACCACCAGTGTCTCACCACCAGTGTCTCATTACCTGTATCTCATTACCTGTCTCACCACCAGTGTCTCATCACCAGTGTCTCACTACCAGTGTGTCAATACCAGTATCTCACTACCCAGTGTTAGATGGATAAACGCAAATAGGCGAACAACTCCCCCAAGTTTTAACGGAATTCGGTATTCTTGGGTCTTTCAGTGAAGTCACGTACTGTAGATAGGTTCAAAGAAAATAAAAATAACAGGAAGACGACCGCTTGCGTTGCGATCGAAACGTCGTGGTTTTCTGTTATTTTTTTTATTATTTTCTTTGAACCTATCTACGTGACTTTACCGAAAGACCCAAGAATATGAATTCCTACAGTCACAAAAGCTTTAATTCAAGCATTCGGCAGTTTAACGAACCATTTATACATTTCCGCGATCTAACACCCAAGCAAAAATAAACCTCCGTGGTGGAAAATGGCGGTCTTGGAAGCCCCGACTGCTGCTGCCACCACCGAGCGTTCGGCGCTCCGATTGCGACGCCTCTGAGTACCGGCCCCCGCCTCTTCCTCCGCCTCCTAGTTCCGCAACGAACAGCTCAACTACCGCTATGAGGTGCAGAAGATGATCGGCAAGGGAGGCCAGGGCCTGGCGCTGCAGTGCCGCGACCACAAAACCAAAAGGCTCGTGGCCGTCAAGATGCTGTCGCTGCCCTTGTGGTGAGTCAGAGGGCCTTCCGCGGTGGCCCGCACTCTCGGAAAATAATCATCAATGATTGGAGTTAAAGCCGTGAAACTGCCAGTAACTATGGACTCGCTGACAAAATACTAACTGCCGCAAAACTTCTGCTAACTATAAACTAACAAAATACTAACTGCCGTAAAACTACTGCTAAATATGAACAAACTAAAAAAGATACTAACTGCCATAAAACTGCTGCTAAATACGAACCAACAAATGTTTAACTGTCGTAATACTTACTGCTAACTATGAACTTGCTCACCAAATAATAATCTGCCGTGAGACGACTGCTATGAACTAAAGTTAACTTTCAAAATAATAACTACCGTGCAACTGTTGCTAACTCTAAACTAAAAACTAACAGACCCATAGAGACCCACAGAGACCCATAGAGACGAACAAAGACACCCAGACCCTGAGAGACCCATAGAGGCCCACAGCAACACCCAGACCCTGAGAGACCCACAGAGACACCCACAGCGACACCCAGACCCTTAGAAATCCACAGAGACACCCAGACCCTGAGAGACCCAAGAGACACCCAAACAAATAAAGACCCTTAAAGAACCACATAAACACCCAGACCCTTAGAGACCCACAGAGGCCCACAAAAACACCCAGACCCATAGAGAGCCACAGATATCCACAGAGTAACCCACAGAGGCACCCACAGAGACAACCACAGAGACCTATAGAGTCACCCACGGAGACCCCCACAGAGACCCCCACAGAGTCACCCACAGAGACCCCCACAGGGTCACCTACAGAGAAACCCACAGAGACCCCCACAGAGACCCCCACAGTCACCCAAAGACCCGCACAATCACCCACAGAGTCACCCACAGAGACCCCCACAGATTCACCCACAGAGACCCCCATAGAGTCACCCACAGAGACCCCCACACAGACCCCTACAGAGACCCCTACAGAGACCCCTAAAGAGACCCCCACAGAGACCCCCACAGAGACCCCACTGAGACCCCCACAGAGACCCCCACAGAGTCACCCACAGAGTCAACCAGAGACACCCACAGAGACCCCCAAACAGACCCCCACAGAGACCCCCACAGAGTCACCCACAGAGTCACCCACAGAGTTACCCACAGAGTCACCCACAGAGTCACCCACACAGAGTCACCCACAGAGACACCCACAGAGACACCCACACAGAGTCACCCACACAGAGTCACCCACACAGAGTCACGCACAGAGACCCTCACAGAGTCACCCACAGAGTCACCCTCACAGAGTCACCCACACAGAGTCACCCACACAGAGTCACCCACACAGAGTCACTCACAGAGTCACCCACACAGAGTCACCCACACAGAGTCACCCACACAGAGTCACCCACACAGAGTCACTCACAGAGTCACCCACACAGAGTCACCCTCACAGAGTCACCCACAGAGTCACCCACACAGAGTCACCCAAACAGAGTCACCCACACAGAGTCACCCACACAGAGTCACTCACAGAGTCACCCACACCGAGTCACCCACACAGAGTCACCCACACAGAGTCACCCACACAGAGTCACCCACACAGAGTCACCCACACAGAGACACCCACACAGAGTCACCCACACAGAGTCACCCACACAGAGACACCCACACAGAGACACCCACACAGAGTCACCCACACAGAGTCACCCACACAGAGTCACCCACACAGAGTCACAGAGTCACCCACCCAGAGTCACCCACACAGAGTCACCCACACAGAGTCACCCAAAGAGTCACGCACAGAGACCCTCACAGAGTCACCCACAGAGTCACCCTCACAGAGTCACCCACAGAGTCACCCACACAGAGTCACCCAAACAGAGTCACCCACACAGAGTCACCCACACAGAGACACCCACACAGAGTCACCCACACAGAGACACCCACACAGAGTCACCCACACAGAGTCACCCACACAGAGTCACCCACACAGAGTCACCCACACAAAGTCACCCACACAGAGTCACTCACAGAGTCACCCACACAGAGTCACACACACAGAGTCACCCACACAGAGTCACTCACAGAGTCACCCACACAGAGTCACCCACACAGAGTCACCCACACAGAGTCACCCACACAGAGTCACCCACACAGAGTCACCCACACAGAGTCACACACACAGAGTCACCCACACAGAGTCACCCACACAGAGTCACCCACACAGAGTCACCGTTGATTTCGTGGCCTTCCCCCTCCCGTTGCGCAGCTCCTCGACAGCGGCCCGCCAGAGGACGGAGCTGGAGGTGGCCAAAAAGCTGCAGGGCAGGGCCAGCGATGAGCGCTATGGAGTCATCCGGGTCCTGGACACGTTCGAATTCCGCGGCCACAATTGCCTCGTCGTCGAGCTCTTGAAGTACGTGAACCTTCCCACCCCCCCCCCCCCACCACCCACCCACGTGCGTCTCCATTGCTCCGTTCGATAGTTGATTTATTTCGGAATTAATATTTATTTAATATTTGATCAAGCAACTAGATTTATCGATTTATCACATTTATTAATTGAGTTTTACACGCAGGGCTTTTGCGACCATTATAATCCATAATAGAGGTATTTTTGGGTTAGATCGCTTAAAAATATAAATGTTGCGTCGTTAAACCCGCCACAACCCGACACAGCCAACTAGTAAGGGTTGTCACGCAAACAGAACGTGCCAATTCGTTACTAGTACAGCACTAGTGTGTAGTGTATAGTAGTGTAGTATATAGTGTAGTATAATGGTACAGCACAACGGTGTGTTGGACAGCCAAGCCACAACATTTACAATCTCTGAGTACGACGTTTCGCTAGTAATTACAACCAGCTTCATCAGGCGAAAGTTAGATTTTGTGGAGAATTCCACCTGTTCCGTTCCTTATAAAGAGGCACAGATGTGGTGACCACACTTCTGTGCGGCAAAGTTGGGTGGGGGATAAATTTTCTAATTTGTTCCCCAATAGCTTTATTTAATAACTTTCATAATAAACTTATTTTGCAGTTTATTTAGTGAGTTTAAAGATAATTAACAATTCATCAAAATATGTCTCGCCTCGTTAAATGAATTAATTTAATCGAAGACGTAACTTATTTAATTGCTATTTTGGTAATTAATTTATGCAATAATTCATCTGACAATTTTACAATCACAATTTGTTTGGCAACCGAGTCTCCAAAGCTCTGGGAAGTCGAGCAGCACGCGTCCACGTGGCCCCCGTGGGTCAAGCAGCTCAGCACGGCGAACCGCTGCGTTATCGACAATCGCAGAACACCGTGGGGACAAAGCAGACGCAGGAAGTCCCCCGGGTTGCGGAAGACGCAACTCACGGAAACGTTCCCCATGAATCACACATTCTAATTTGTTTATGATATTGATAATCTACATGTGGAAAAAGGGAATTTGTGAATTTGTGTCTGTTTGAAATGTTTATGCAACAAACTTGAAATTTGGCATGTGGGTAGCTTCCAGACTGTACACAATGCAAAAAGTCTAAAAATAGACTTTTGTATTTTGGGGGGGGGGGGGGGATGGCGGAATAATGCATGTAATACATTGCACGGCAAGTGAGTGGTGACGTCACATCTGTGATGTCACCCGCATGCGGCAGCGTCACGCAGTGTGCCTGCTGACGTCACGCATCCCCCCCCAACCCCCGCGTAGGCTGTGTATCCCGCACAAAAGCGCTGCATAGCTGCCTACATTTTCTAAGTCAACGCGACGAATTTCAGCTCGCTCCTAAATAGGAAGCAGAAAATCCATCTGTTTGTGTGAAGCAGCAAAAACTCTCGAACGCTGAGTTCTGACGTCGTGAAATTTGCACAGCTTACGCTGTCTGGAATTTCTAAGGGAACGCGACTATATTCAGCTCGCCACGTCATTCCCTTCCCGAGTTGCCTAAATCGACCTTACGTATAAGTGGGTTAAAGTTGAATTTCCTTCAGTGAAAAACATCCGATTTAGTGAAATTGATTTGTTTAGGATTTTTTCTTTCTTGCAAGCATCAACCTTTTTTCAGGGTTTTCCAGTGAAATCTTTATATATACAGCAAAAGGGAAATTTGTGGATATGTGTGTCTGTTCGAAATGTTTAGCATACTTCCCAACATGCTACAAACTTTTAATTTGGCATGTGGGTAGCTTCCATACTGTACACAATGTAAAAAGTATAAAATATTACTTCGTATTTTTTGGGGGGAGGGAATAATGGATATAATCTATTGCACGGCAGTGAGCGGTGACGGCACATCTGCGATGGAATAAACTATTAATTTCCGTGCGAAGAACGGGTACACATTCTAGTAATATATATTAATAAGCTATTTTTTTAAATAATAAAATAACACGATATTAATAGGTTAATAATAATGAAAAAATTATAATGAACAATAAGATTCCAAAATAATAAGGAAATTATAATGAAATAATAATACAAATATATTGCTAATAAAATTTTTAATATTTTTTTTAATTAAGAAATATTGATAAAGTAATAATAAAAAATATTATTGTTAAATTGTGATATGATAGTAATAAAATGATAGTAATGAAATAATAAAATAGAAATTGTAATAAGAACATAATCACGGTGAAATTAGAATGAAATCATAATGAAATTATTATCATTAAATATTTCACCCGCGGCAATGTTTTGTGCGCGTTAGTTCCCTCGGCGCTAGTGCAGCGCGGCGACGACGCGAATGAATACCGCAGAGCGACGAGGAGTTCCCTGACCTCCCCCCCCCGCCAAAACTAACCAAGTGGCACAGTCGGTTTGGGGTCCGGGTTGTGGGTCGCCCTGCGGACGTTAGCGGAACGGGAAAGGGGTTTTAACGTCGTCGTCGTCCTTGTCGTGCCAGGAAGAGCCTCTACGATGTCATGAGCAAAGGGAGCATCAGGCGAATCTACGTGAGGCGGTTGAGGGAGTACACCAGGGCCATCCTCAACTTCCTGTTGTACGCCAAGGGGCGGGGCATCATCCACGGGGACATCAAGCCGGTGAGCGGAGCGGGCGCGGTGGTCGCGCCCTCTCGTTGGGGCGCTCGGTTAGCTGGCGCGGAGGCAGCCCGGCCACTGTTGATCGCGGGGTCGAAGCGGTGGCTCTGTCCATCTGGAGGGAGGTGGTGGTAGTGGTGGTGGTGGGGTCACTTTACCTCCGGTGAAGACGATCTGGGACGAGGTGGACACTCGTACCGTAGAGGCAGGCCGGCCATGGTTGATCGCAGGGTCAATGCGCTGGCTCCGTCCTTCTACTGTGCCTCTGCCACCTCCTCCTTCCAGATGGAGGAGGTAGCAGGAGATGTTAACTACCTCGCCAGGTAGACAGGAGATCGTGCGTTCGATCCCGACCCTGACGCCTGCTGTATGTTTGGAGTCTAAGTCTCTCTCTCCCCGTGGTGGTCACGTAGATTTTACTCCGGTTTTTCCCTCCACGTTCAGAATCAACATCACCAAGCGTTTAGAGTATTTGACCGCTGCTTTAATATTTCCGCGTGATTATGATGATGATATCAGCCCACTTGGTTGAGCTATCGTTTGTGATGGCCAGATCGCTTCTGACAGAACAGCTGCACAGCAGCACAGAGTGGGGCCTTGCACCTAGTAAAGTAAAACATAGCTTAGTTTTAGTTTGGGTCTCTCTATGTCTGTGTGGGTCTCTATGAGTATGGGTATATTTCGGTCTTTATGGGTCTCTATGAGTATAGGGTTCTGGAGGTCTTTATGGGTCTCTATGTGTATGGGTCTCTGTTGGTCTGTGTGGGTCTCGATGAGAATGGGTCTTTGTTGGTCTGTGTAGGTCTCTATGAGAATGGGTCTCTATATCTGTATGGGTCTTTATGAGTATGGGTCTCTGTGGGTGTGTATGGGTCTCTATGGGCTGTTGAAACATGTGTTTAGAGTGTTTGGCTGCTGCTATAAATGTTCACGCAATGATGATGATGATGCTGATGATGTTATTACGTGATGGCCAGGTCGTTTCTGATATAATAGCTACACAACAGCTCAGTGGGGCCTTACACCCTGGTAGTAACACAACAAATAGGTTTAGTAGTTTATTAAAACGACTTTGAACGAGTCTCAGGCACATAGCCCATGCCAAAAGTGGGAGGGGGGGGCTGCCTGTGTGGGTGTAAATGCGTCACTTTGCGTGATCGACCCACTGCTGGCTGGACACTCTTGCCGTAACCTCAGAGCGTGGAATTCCTTCTCTGTCTTTCCCCTTTGTCCAGGATAACATTCTGCTCACCGCGGCCGGCAAAGTCAGGGTCACCGACTTCGGGTGCAGCTCCTACCTGAAGCATAAAAGTGAGTGGCTTTGCGTGCGTGGAGTTTCTTTTTTCAGGGTTAGCTCGCGTCAACGTAAACGTTGCGTCGTCAAACCCGCCGCCATCCGACGCAGCCAGTTAGTGAGGTTCAGCGTCACGTAAACAGGACGCTCCAAATCGCCACTTGCACAGCACTAGCCGGTGTGCTTGAGATGTAAACCCACTACGACGTTTACAATTCGAGCGATTACAGCTGAGCATCATCATCGGGCGGGTAGCCAGAGTACGTGGTCCAACCCAAAAACTCGCCTCCGCTGTGAAATATTGGTCGCAGAAGCCGACTAGGCATTTAACCGACCGAAAAAAGAAACCTGTTCAACCCACGTCGCTGTTGACGGAGGGGCTATTTTATATTCATCGTCGTTGTTGTTGTTGTTGCTGTGCAGCCCAAAACGTGTGCGGGACGATGCCCTACATGGCCCCTGAGCTGCTGCTGGGCTACTATGTCACCTGCGCTGTGGACATGTGGGCCCTGGGCTGCACCGTGGCCGAGATGGCCACCGGCAAGGAACTCGTTGATTCACGGACCTTCACAGAACACCTGCCCTACTGCATCGAGGTACGGTCGGTGGGTGGGTACGGTGGGTATGGTGGGTGGGTACGGTGGGTATGGTGGGTGGGTGGGTGGGCAGGTCTCTATGGATATGGGTCTCTGTGGGTCTGCACAGAGACCCATACTCATAGAGACCCATGCAGACCCACAGATATCAATACTCATAGAGATTGATTCGTCTGGCGGCCACAAACAACCGGCGAGGAATATCTAACCTGGTCCTGAACCTCTCATAGGTCGACGCAGCCTCAAACGAGTACTTGGTGTAGCGGTATGTAGTAAACATTTCCACTGGGGGAGAAAAAGGTGGCCGGGCGTGGTGCTGGGCACCCACCCCCTTGTGTGCCGTTCCGACCTTCAAAGGTGCTGCTCGCTGCTAACAGCACTTGCCCCAGCAATGAGATGAGGCTAAAATACGGAGGGGGGGATTGTTGTCTTTGTACACAGTGCCGGCCTTCATAAGTGCTGTTCGCGACTAACAGTGCTTGCCCTAGCAATGAGATGAGGCTAATAAGGAGAGGGAGGGATTGTTGTCTTTGTACACAGTGCTGGCCTTCATAGGTGCTGCGCGTGACTAACAGCACTTGCCCCAGCAATCAGATAAGGCTTAGACGTGGACGGGGGGAGGATTGTTGTCTTTGTACAAAGTGCTGGCCTTTATAGGTGCTGCTTGCGATGAATCAGCACTTGCCCCAGCAATGAGATGAGGCTAATACGGGGAAGGGGAGATTGTTGTATTTGTACACAGTGCTGGCCTTCATAGGTGCTGCTCGCTACTAACAGCGCTTGCCCTAGCAATGAGATTAGTCTAATAAGGAGAGGGAGGGATTGTTGTCTTTGTACAGAGTGCCGGCCTCGACAGGCGCTGCCTCCACCACTACTCACTGCTGACAGACGGCACTTGCCCCAATGGGCAAGCTGAGGCTACACCGGCTGTAACCCCCCCCCTCCTCCTTTTGTCTTTGTCCGAAACCGTGCGCAGATCCTGGGCATGCCCCCGAAAAAGATGGTGGACGAAGCACCTAACAAGACAACTTACTTTGGTGAGTCAAAGGCTCGGGCAGGCTGGCGCCAGCGACGTGACCCATTCCATTTTGTTAGATGGGGGGGTGGCAGTGAGGCTCTTATAGGGTTCTATTGTAGGGGGGGGGGGGCTCTGATTATCCCGGAGGTGGGGGGTGGGGTGGGGGTTGGGGATCTTTGTAACAGTCGTTAGGAAGCATAGGTGGGTGGGTGAGTGAGCGGGTGGGTAGGTGGGTGGGTCGGTGAGTGGGTGGGTTAGTGAGTGGGAGAGTGGGTATGTAGGTGGGTGAGTGGATATGTAGGTAGGTAGGTGGGCGACTGGATAGGTAGGTGGGTAAGTGCATAGGTGGGTGGGTGAGTTGGTCGGTGTGAGGGTAGGTGGGTAAGTGGGCAGGTGTGTGAGTTGGTGGGTATGTCGGTCTATAGGTAGGTGGGTAGGTAAGTGGATGAGCGGGTATGTGGGCGACGTGGTGGTTGGTGACTCTGCGTGCGTCTCTCTGTCGCTGCAGACCCTGAGGGCCTCCCCTACAACCTGTCCAAGCAGGGGCCACCGGGAAGCCTCCCTCTGCACCGCGCGCTGCAGGGCCACCACCCTCAGCTGGTGGACTTCGTCAGCCGTTGCCTGCAGTACGAACCACACTCACCCCTCGCTCACCCCCACTCATCCCCACACCACTCACCCCCACTCACTCACCCCCACTCACCACCCCATACCTGTCAACACCTTATCACTGCCCTACCTTACTACAGACACAAAATTATTGGTCACCCCGTGACCCTCATAAATCTCAACGTTCATCCTGCAAAATCCGATCACAAGGGACAAACAAATAGAAACGAATTATTATTGTTACCCAGAATTGAAACGGCTGCACTCCGTACGGACCTGAAAACACAATTTCCCTGCACAAGAATATCTAATAAACCGTACGGGTTGACAGCTCTGCCACCCACTCACCACCCACCACCACTCCCTCCCACCCTCGCCATCTCTCCCCCCACGCCGCCATCTCCCCACTCTCCCCCCACCTCCCACCCTGTCAAATCATCTCACCATGCCCCTCTCACCACGTGTGTGTCTCCCTCCATCCCTCCCCTCCCTCCCCGTGCGTCTCCCAATAGATGGGATCCGAATCTCCGGATGACGCCTGAGCAGGCGCTGGCTCACAGCTGGCTCCAAACCACCACCACCACCACTCGCAACACTACCAGAAGGGCCACCCCCACCAATGCCACCATCTGGGCCACCACCACCACCATCGGGGGCACCTCCACCGCTAGTGAGGCCACCACCAGCAGCAAGGCCACCCCCACTGCCAGCGAGGCCAACCCCACCACCACCACCATTCGGGCCACCACCGTCACTCGGGCCACCACCACCAGTGAGGTCACCCCCACCGCCAGCGAGGCCACCCTCACAACCACCACCATCCGAGCCACCACCACCAGCTGGGCCGACACCACCAACTGGGCCACCATCACCATCAGCAGCAGCGGTGGCACCACTCCTGTGCAGGGATCTGCAGCTGCTGAGCAACGGTGAGCCTCTCTCTGTGTACCTCGCCTGGTACGCAGGAAGTCGTGGGTTCGATCCCGACCCTGATGAGATATTAACCACCTCGCCTGATACGCAGGAGGTCGTGGGTTCAATCCCGATCCTGATGAGACGTTAACTACCTCGCCAGGTACGCAGGACGTCGTGGGTTCGATCCCGACCCTGATGAGACGTCAACTCCTCGCCTGGTACGCAGGAGGTCGTGGGTTCGATCCCGGCCCTGATGAGATGTTAACTACCTCGCCTGGTATACAGGAGGTCGTGGGCTCGAACCCGACCCTGACGATGCCAGCTGCTGCTGTATATTTGCATTCTGCATTTCTGTCCCCGTGGTCACCGCGTGGATTCTTCTCAGGGTCCTCAGGATTTTCCCCTCCACGTTGAGAATCGGCGTCATGCACTTCGAGTATTTGACTGCCGCTATGAATGTCCACGCGATGATGATGATGTTATCTGTCCACTTGATTCGGCTATCATTCGAGATGGCCAAGTCGCTTCTGGTCTAAGTGGGTCTATGGGTTTCTGTGGGTCTATGCGTCCCTGTGATTATGGGCCTCAGGGGTCTGTATGGGTCTCTATAAGTATGGGTCTCTGGGGTCTGTATGGGCTCTATTAGTATGGGTCTCTGTGCGTCTCTGAATATGGGTCTATGAGTATGGGTCTGTATAGGTCTCTATTAGTATGGGTCTCTGTAGATCTGTATGGGTCTCTATGAGTATGGGTCTCTGTGAGTGTAATGAGTGGCTCCAACACGATAAGAACTTGAAACGTTTATTAATAAAACTTCGGTACAGTTGGCTGTCTACTCGTCTCTTGTCACTCGCACCACGGATGCATGGCCCCCCAAGCGGCTTCGCTGCCCTGCGCCACGTGGCGCTCGCCCCACTCTCTAGCACGCCGCTGGCTGACGGCGCTGGCTAGGGAGCGGCTGATTGGCTGAAGGTTGAGCCGCCACGTGGCCGATAAAGATGGCGGAGCAGCGGCAGCGACAGGAAGCTCCTCTTGATTCTTCACACACCGACCCCGCACCTTGCTCCGGCCCCCACTTATATTCGCTCCCTGGCGACTAAACCCCGCCTCTGGCCACGTCCCTCATGGAACCTTTGGGAGCGTTCCAGAGGCTTCCCGGGTGGCTCCGCCCCATTACCTTTGGCCTCGATGTAATTTTTCCCCGAGATAACCCATAACTGCATATCACACCACACCCCACGTAATAAAGGAGATGGTGCTCTCATTGCATGAGTATGGGTCTCTGTAGGTCTATGGGTCTGTATGAGCATTGGCCTGTATGGGTCTCTATGAGTATGGGTCTCTGTGGGTATGTATGGGTCTCTATAAGGATGGGTCTCTATGAGTATGGGTCTGTATGGGTCGCTATGAGTATGGGTCTCTGTAGGTCTATGGGTCTCTGTGGCTATGTATGGGTCTCTATGAGGATGGGTCTCTGTAGGTCTATGGGTCTCTGAGGATGGGTCTGTATGAGTATGGGTCTGTATGGGTCGCTATGAGTATGGGTCTCTGTAGGTCTATGGGTCTCTGTGGGTATGTATGGGTCTCTATGAGGATGGGTCTCTGTAGGTCTATGGGTCTCTATGAGTATGGGTCTCTGAGTATGGGTCTGTATGGGTCGCTATGAGTATGGGTCTCTGTAGGTCTATGGGTCTCTGTGGGTATGATGACGACGACGATGACGATGATGATGTTGATGATGAAGACGATGTTCATGACGACGATGATGATGATGACGATGATGATGACGACGACGACGACGACGATGATGATGACGATGATGCGCTGCTGTGGTGTTGCTGCCTCTCTCCACAGAGCGGAGCCGGAGGAGAAGCTCCCATCACCATCGTCACCGCTCACCCAGACTTTTGGAGAGAGGACAGAGGTGGTGGAGACGCAGGAGGAGGATGACGACGAGGATAAAGAGGAGGATGAAGAGAAGGATGAAGAGGAGAAGGATGAAGAGGAGAAGGAGAATGAAGAGGAGAAGGAGAATGAAGAGGAGAAAGAGAAGGAAGAGGAGGAGGAGAGGGAGCGAGGGGTCCTGGCGTGTGTGGGCAAGGCGCTCCGCTCGCTCTTCGGCCGCCTGCTCCTCTGTGGTGGACGGCCCACGGCAGAGTAGCGGAGTGGTGGTGGTGGAATCGGTGCAACCACCACCACGAGCAGCAGCAGCAGCAGCAGCACCACCACCACACTCACTCACCACCCACACTCACCACACAATGGACTACAGCCAGCCTAGCCACGTGCGCGTGTGAAGAGTTAGGATAGAGATACAAAATAAGTTATAATGTAATAATGTGTATATATATCTAGACCATTGTTTATCGATTGTTGTTGTTAATAAATAAGCGGACTCAACAGAACGTTGCAGTTGTGTTTGTTGTGGCGAGTTACTGCTGCCTGGGGTCTCAGGTGACTTGCCTGGTATATAGGTCGTGGGTTCAATTCCGACCCTGATGAGATGTTAACTACCTCACCTGGTATACAGGAGGTCGTGGGTTCGATCCTGACCCTGACGATCCCTGCTGCTGTATATTTGGAGTCTATGTCTCTCTCTCATCATCACAGTGGCTGGGAGATGTTAACTACCTCGCCTGGTATACAGGAGGTCGTGGGTTCCATCCCGACCCTGACGATGCCTGCTGATGCGGATGGTGGGTTCCTGGTGGGGGGATGTGGGAGACATACAGAGAACCACAAAGATGCATAGAGACCCATATAAATACACAGAGAATCGTAAAGACAGACCCATAGAAATACATAGAGACCCATAGAGACACACAGATCCATACATATACATAGAGACCCACAGAGACCCACAGAGACCCACAGACACCCAGAGAGACACACACAGAGACCCACAAAGATACATAGAGACCCAATGAAATACATTTTACCAGGTAAGGAGCTATGTAGCGCTGGCTATTACAAACGATAGCAGCTCAACCAAGTGGCTGAAAACATCATCATCATCATCGTGTGGAAATGTATAGACACCCACAGAGACTCAGACTCACCATACAGAGACCCACACACTCACCACAGAGACGCACAGACTCAACACAGAGACCCACAGACTCACCTCACACAGACACACACAGACACCCACAGACTCACCACACACAGACACACACAGAGACCCACAGACTCACCTTACACAGAAACCCACAGACTCACCACACACAGACACCCACAAATTCACCTCACACAGACACAAACACAGACCCACAGACTCACCTCACACAGACACCCACAAACTCACCTCACAGAGACCCACAGACTCACACAGAGAACCACAGACTCACCACACACAGAGACCCACAAACTCACCTCACACAGACACCCACAGACTCACCTCACAAAGACACACAGACTCACCACGCACAGACACCCACAGAGACCCACAGACTCACCACCTACAGACACACACAGAGACCCACAGACTCGCCACACACAGACCCAAAGACTCACCACACATAGACACACACAGAGACCCACAGACTCACCTCACACAGAGACCCACAGACTCACCACACACAGACACCCACAAATTCACCTCACACAGACACACACAGACTCACCACACACAGACACACACAGACTCACCACACACAGACACCCACAAATTCACCTCACACAGACACACACAGACTCACCACGCACAGACACCCACAGAGACCCACAGACTCACCACCTACAGACACACACAGAGACCCACAGACTCGCCACACACAGACCCACAGACTCACCACACACAGAGACCCACAAACTCACCTTACACAGTCACCCACAGACTCACCCCACACAGAAACCCACAGACTCACCTCACACAGACACACACAGACTCACCACACACAGAGACCCACAGACTCACCTCACACAGACACACACAGACTCACCTCACACAGAGACCCACAGACTCACCACACACAGACACACACAGAGACCCACAGACTCACCTCACACAGAAACCCACAGAGACCCACAGACTCACCTCACACAGAGCCCTGTGTCGGCATCTTCAGGCTGAGCCGACCTCGAGGAGGCCCAGACAGGGTTCAGATTTTTCCCGCCATCACCGCCATTCGCCCCAACCCGAAGCGGAAGCAGAAGCTGGGGGTGGAGGTGGGGGGCGCCCAAAGAGGCGGGGCGGGAGGCGGCTTCCGGGGGTGTGGTCTCGCACTGGCACGTCACTCGGAGGGGCGTGGCTGAAGGGTACGTGGTAACGTCCCTCGCACTGTGACAGCACCGGTGACGTCACAATCACCACGTGCTTCCTCAGAGTATGAGACGGGCTTGAAAGAGACGGCAGCTTCTTAAACTTCAGCTGCTTCAGCTTCATCATCGTCGCCTTTCAAAAAACTTCTGCTGAAGCTATCCGAGCGAAACTATTGACGAGGTGAGTTTTGTGGGTGCGTGGTGAGTGTGTGGGTCCGTGTTGTGCGTTCGTGGTGCGGATGGTGGGTTCCTGGTGGGGGGATGTGGGAGACACACAGAGAACCACAAAGATGCATAGAGACCCATATAAATACACAGAGAATCGTAAAGACAAAGACCCATAGAAATACATAGAGACCCATAGAGACCCACAGAGACCCACAGACACCCAGAGAGACAAACACAGAGACCCACAAAGATACATAGAGACCCAACGATATACATTTTACCAGGTAAGGAGCTATGTAGCGCTGGCTATGACAAACGATAGCAGCTCAAGCAATTGGCTGATAACATTATCATCATCATCGTGTGGAAATGTATAGACACCCAGAGACTCAGACTCACCATACAGAGACCCACACACTCACCACACAGAGTCCCACAGACTCAACACACAGACCCACACACTCACCACAGAGACCCACAGACTCACCACACACAGATACCCACAAACTCATCTCACACAGACACAGAGACCCACAGACTCACCTCACGCAGAGACCCACAGACTCATCACACACAGACACCCACAAACTCACCACACACAGACACACACAGAGACCCACAGACTCACCACACACAGACCCACAGACTCACCTCACACAGACACCCACAGAGACCCACAGACTCACCACACACAGACACACAGAGACCCACAGACTCGACACACACAGACCCACAGACTCACCACACACAGAGACCCAGAAACTCACCTCACACAGACACCCACAGACCCACCTCACACAGACACCCACAGACTCACCTCACACAGACATACACAGACTCACTTCACACAGAGACCCACAGACTCAGCTCACACAGACACACGCAGACTGACCTCACACAGAGACCCACAGGCTCACCTCACACAGACACACAGAGACCCACAGACTCACCTCACACAGAGCCGACCTCGAGGAGGCCCAGACAGGGTTCAGATTTTCCCGCCATCGCCGCCATTCGCCCGGACCGGAAGCGGAAGTAGAAGCTGGGGGTGGAGGTGGGGGTCGCCGAAAAAGGAGGGGCGGGAGGCGGCTTCCGGGGGCGTGGCCTCGCACTCTCACGTCATTCGGAGGGGCGTGGCTGAAGGGGGCGTGGCAACGTCCCTCGCACTGTGACAGCACCGGTGACGTCGCAATCACCACGTGCTTCCTCAGAGTACGAGACGGGCATGAAGGAGACGGCAGCTTCTTAAACTTCAGCTGCTTCAGCTTCATCATCGTCACCTTTCGAACAACTTCTGCTGAAGCTATCCGAGCGAAACTATTGACGAGGTGAGTTTTGTGGCTTCCTGGTGAGTGTGTGGGTCCATGTTGTGGGTTCGTGGTAAGTGTGTGGGTCCTTGTTGCGGGATTGTGGAGAGTGTGTCGGTCCGTGGTAAGGATGTGGGTGCGTGGTGAGTGTGTGGGTCCGTGTTGTGGGTTCGTGGTGAGTGTGTGGGTCCATGGTGAGGATGTGGGTGCGTGGTGAGTGTGTGGGTTCGTGTTGTGAGTTCGTGGTGAGGATGGTGGGTTCCTGGTGGGGGGATGTGGGAGACACACAGAGAACCACAAAGATGCATAGAGACCCATATAAATACAGAGAGAATCGTAAAGACAAAGACCCATAGAAATACATAGAGACTCATAGAGACACACAGATCCATAGATATGCATATAGACCCATAGAGCCCCATAGAGACCCACAGAGACCCACAGAGACCCACAGACACCCAGAGAGACACACACAGAGACCCACAAAGATACAGAAACCCAAATACTAAACTGAACGATATACATTTTACCAGGTAAGGAGCTATGTAGCGCTGGCTATTACAAACGATAGAAGCTCAACCAAGTGGCTGATAACATCATCATCATCATCGTGTGGAAATGTACGGACACCCACAGAGACTCAGACTCACCATACAGAGACCCACACACTCACCACACAGAGACCCACAGACTCAACACACAGACCCACACACTCACCACAGAGACCCACAGACTCACACAGACACCCACAGACTCACCTCACAAAAAGCCCCGTGTCGGCATCTTCAGGCTGAGCCGACCTCGAGGAGGCCCAGACAGGGTTCAGATTTTTCATGCCATCACCGCCATTCGCCCCGACCGGAAGCGGAAGTAGAAGCTGGGGGTGGAGGTGGGGGGCGCCCAAAGAGGCGGGGCGTGAGGCGGCTTCTGGGGGCGTGATCTCGCACTGGCACTGCACTCGGAGTGGCGTGGCTGCAGGGTACGTGGTAACGTCCCTCGCACTGTGACAGCACCGGTGATGTCGCAATCACCACGTGCTTCCTCAGCGTACGAGACGGGCGTGAAGGAGACAGCAGCTTCTTAAACTTCAGCTGCTTTAGCTTCATCATCGTCGCCTTTCGAACAACTTCTGCTTTAAGCTATCCGAGCGAAACTATTGACGAGGTGAGTTTTGTGGGTTCCTGGTGAGTGTGTGGGTCCGTGTTGTGGGTTCGTGGTGCGGATGGTGGGTTCCTGGTGGGGGATGTGGGAGACACACAGAGAACCACAAAGATGCATAGAGACCCATATAAATACACAGAGAATCGTAAAGACAAAGACCCATAGAAATACATACAGACCCATAGAGACACACAGATCCATAGATATACATAGAGACCCATAGAGACCCAGAGAAACCCACAGAGACCCACAGACACCCAGAGAGACACACACAGAGACCCACAGACTCACCACAACAGAATCACCACACACAGAGACCCACAGACTCACCTCACACAGATACACACAGACTCACCACACACAGATACACACAGACTCACCACACAAAGACTCACACAGAGACCCACAGACTCACCTCACACAGAGACCCACAGACTCACCACACATAGACCCACAGACTCACCTCACAAAGACACACACAGGCTCACCATGCACAGACACCCACAGAGACCCACAGACTCAACACCAACAAACACACACAGAGACCCATAAACTCACCTTACACAGACACCCACAAACTCACCTCACACAGACACACACAGACTCACAACACACAGAGACCAACAGACTCACCTCACACAGATACACACAGACACCCACAGACTCACCACACACAGACTCACACAGAAACCCACAGACTCACCTCACACAGAGACCCACAGACTCACCACACATAGACACCCACAAACTCACCTCACACAGACACAAACAGAGACCCACAGACTCACCTCACACAGACACCCACAAACTCACCTGAAACAGAGACCCACAGACTCACCACACACAGACACACACAGAGAACCACAGACTCACCACACACAAAGACCCACAAACTCACCACACACAGACCCACAGACTCACCTCACAAAGACACACACAGACTCACCATGCACCGACACCCACAGAGACCCACAGACTCACCACCAACAGACACACACAGAGACCCATAAACTCACCTTACACAGACACCCACAAACTCACCTCACACAGACACACACAGACTCACAACACACAGAGACCCACAGACTCATCTCACACAGACACCCACAGACTCACCTCACACAGACACACACAGAGACCCACAGACTAACCACACACAGAGACCCACAAATTCACCTCGCACAGATACACACAGACACCCAGACTCACCACACACAGACTCACACAGAGACCCATAGACTCACCTCACACAGAGACCCACAGACTCACCACACATAGACACCCACAAACTCACCTCACACAGACACAAACAGAGACCCACAGACTCACCTCACACAGACACCCACAAACTCACCTCAAACAGAGACCCACAAACTCACCACACACAGACACACACAGAGACCCACAAACTCACCACACACAGACCCACAGACTCACCTCACAAAGACACACACAGACTCACCATGCACAGACACCCACAGAGACCCACAGACTCACCAACAACAGACACACACAGAGACCCACAGACTCGCCACACACAGACCCACAGACTCACCAACAACAGACACACACAGAGACCCATAGACTAACCACACACAGAGACCCACAAACTCACCTCACACAGACACCCACAGACTCACCTAACACAGACACCCACAGACTCACCTCACACAGACACACACAGACTCACCACACACAGAGACCCACAGACTCACCTCACATAGACACACACAGAGACCCACAGACTCACCTCACACAGACACACAGACTCACCTCACACAGAGACCCACAGACTCACCTCACACAGACACACACAGAGACCCACAGACTCACCTCACACAGACAGACACAGAGACCCACAGACTCACCACACACAGACACACACAGAGACACACAGACTCACCTCACACAGAGACCCACTGACTCACACAGACACCCACAGACTCACCTCACACAAAGCCCCGTGTCGACATCTTCAGGCTGAGCCAACCTCGAGGAGGCCCAGACAGGGTTCCCGCCATCGCCGCCATTCGCCCCGACCGGAAGCGGAAGTAGATGGGGGTGGAGGTGGGTGGCACCCAAAGAGGCGGGGCGGGAGGCGGCTTCCGGAGGCGTGGTCTCGCACTCTCACGTCACTCGGAGGGGCGTGGCTGAAGGGGGCGTGGTAACATCCCTCGCACTGTGACAGCACCGGTGACATCGCAATCACCACGTGCTTCCTCAGAGTACGAGACGGGCATGAAGGAGACGGCAGCTTCTTAAACTTCAGCTGCTTCAGCTTCATCATCGTCGCCTTTCGAATAACTTCTGCTGAAGCTATCCGAGCAAAACTATTGACGAGGTGAGTTTTGTGGGTTCCTGGTGAGTGTGTGGGTCCGTGTTGTGGGTTCGTGGTAAGTGTGTGGGTCCTTGTTGTGGGATTGTGGAGAGTGTGTGGGTCCGTGGTGAGGATGTGGGTGCGTGGTGAGTGTGTGAGTCCGTGTTGTGGGTTCGTGGTGAGTGTGTGTGTCCGTGGTGAGGATGTGGGTGCGTAGTGAGTGTGTGGATCCGTGTTGTGAGTTCGTGGTGCGGATGGTGGGTTCCTGGTGGGGGGATGTGGGAGACACACAGAGAACCACAAAGATGCATAGAGACCCATATAAATACACAGAGAAACGTAAAGACAAAGACCCATAGAAATACATAGAGACCCATAGAGACACACAGATCCATAGATATGCATAGAGACCCATAGAGACCCACAGAGACCCACAGACACCCAGAGAGACACACAGAGACCCACAAAGATACAGAGACCCAAATACTAAACTGAACGATATACATTTTACCAGGTAAGGAGCTACGTAGCGCTGGCTATTACAAACGAAAGACGCTCAACCAAGTGGCTGATAACATCATCATCATCATCATCGTGTGGACACCCACAGAGACTCAGACTCACCATACAGAGACCCACACACTCACCACACAGAGACCCACAGATTCAACACACAGACCCACACACTCACCACAGAGACCCACAGACTCATCACACACAGACACACACAGACACCCACAGACTCACCTCACACAAAGCCACGTGTCGGCATCTTCAGGCTGAGTCGACCTCGAGGAGGCCCAGACAGGGTTCAGATTTTTCCCGCCATCGCCGTCATTTGCCCCGACCGGAAGTGGAAGTAGAAGCTGGGGGTGGAGGTGGGGTTCGCCCAAAGAGGAGGGGTGGGAGGCAGCTTCCGGGGGAGTGGCCTCGCACTGCACGTCACTAGGAGGGGCGTTGCTGAAGGGTGTTGTATATGTCCCCCTTTCCATATTAATATTAACAAGTATTTTTTCAATACATATAGATACATATTTCTATTGTTTCTTTTAATTTAATAATGAATAAAAACACCAAACCAGGCCTCAGCATGGCATGTGGAGGTCATATTTACCTTGACCCACTAACACGATTTTTACGTTCAGAGCCCTCCCAGGGTCAGAGGGAGCAGATAGAGAGCAGAGCGCAGCGGATTGCAAGGGGCTGACGTAAACACAAAGCCAGGGTCACTGGGAGGTTGCGTTAGCCTAGATCTAGTTAAGTCAAAAAAGCTAATTGGTTCTGCATTACTATTAAAGTAACTTAAAGTCGGAATTTAACGACAGGGTAGGCTAAAGTTATTGATCTTCAAACCCACTTCAATTTAACCCTGCCACAAGCTACGTCAATGTAACCATCACCCGTCTGTTAATATGAAATGTATTTACATATTTTAATCATTTCTATACGACTTGACCCGAAGCCTAACAATCAGGTTTTCCTAAGTCAACATGAATGCTCTAATCCACCCATACACAAATAATAAGCCGGGTTAAAGTAAGAGTAGAGAGGAAAAGAAATGCAAGCGCACAGCAAAACTGCAACGTAAGCAAAGGGCGATGTTAAACCCAGGGTCGGAGAGAAAGGAAGATCCCGGTCGTCTTTGTATCCCCGCAGCGCGGGGTAGGAGTGTGTATACGCTCGGGGAAACACGAGTCAAACACCACAACGGGAAGCTGACCCAGACCTTGGATTAATACAGAATCATAACTGTGGAACTCTGATGAAATGAAATGTTAACTTAAAACTTCTTAACCATTTCTTTGTGCGTCGGTGAAAGTCGGAGGGAATATCGCCCCTCCCTCCAGGTTGTGCACTCAGACAGAGAGGCGCCTTCGAGACAATTTATAACATTTCATTGTTTTACTTGTGGGTTTTATGATAGGAGTATGACAACGGAATATACCGTGGGTGATCCACACAAGGACACACACTGACATACGTACGGACACACACACGGACGCAGATACATACGGACAAATCCTGACACAGCAAAAATCGAAAGAAACCCCGCCTTGTGGGCAGAATCCGAGTGAAGGGATTTTTGGGCATAAAAAGAGGATCCTGAGCATTGAAACCTCAGTTCGACCGGGGGGGGGGGGTCGGCTCACCAGAGTTCGACCGGGGGGTCGACTCTCGGGAGACAGTTCGACTCGGAGGAGGTCGGAACTCGGGGAGTTCGACTCGGAGGAGTTCAACTCGGGGAGTTCGACCAGGGGGGTCGGAACTCGGGGCAGTTCGACACGCGAGAGAGTTCGACCAGTGGGTCGGCTCAGGAGCAGTTCAAATCGGGAACGAGAGCAACAGGTCGCCAGCCGGCGAGCTGCAGAGCAAGGGGCGGCGAGCAGAGGCCAAAGTGGCCCCGTCGCTACCCACTGACGTTGGCAAGACTCGCAAGGTAGTGAGGCGCCACCGAGTGTGATTTTAAAAGAGCTGAAAGAAAGAGTATTGCTGAAAGTTTATTCTACATTGAGTCCAGCTGCACAGCGACCAATGCACCAAGCAAGAGCTTCTGCAAACCAGAGCAAGAGCACGTGCGACTTGAGTCATCCAGCAGTGGAGAAAAACCTGCTTTCAGCAAACCAGCAACGAGCACGTTCGAGTTCTCCACCCAGAGAGAGGGAGCGTGCCGATGCAGCTCATCCAGCAGCGGAGAGAAACTGCTGTCAGCGAACCAGCACGAGCGTGATCGCGCAGCTCATCCAGCAGTGGAGAGAGGTGGCCACTGAGCAGCACTGAGAGCGATCAAGCAACTCTCCCCCGTGGACAGAGGCTGGCTGCTGTGTGGAGGAGGGAACGCCGATACGTATGATGCACAACCCCCACTCACCCTGACCGCTCTAAAGGGAGCGAGTATCCCTTTCATACAAGGGACACGTTGACGTATGTTAACGCAAGAAGACCAACCACACTCACATTACCCTAAAAAGAGAACTCAACGATACGATGATGTGCTATGGCCCACTACACGACCAATCTGACGTTCGCTGGACCTAAAGACTCAACTCCAAACAATGACTACTCCACACAATTCATGACACACAAAAACACACTCAAGTCCGTGAACCATCTGGCCGTGTGATAACAGTCCGTCGTTTATAAGTATATTCGTAATTTTCCTCTTTAATATTTTGTTTTGGACTGTACTTCTAATCGCATAAGTTACCAACCGATCCATCAATACGAATTAACCCTTGGCACCTTCGCCACGGAGCTACGCTCCCGGGGAGGAATCGTGCTAAACCGATTTTCTGATCATACAATATTATTCACGGATAAATTAATCTCCCGTGAGATAACACGTTCCGCCGCATACCCTCACACTAAGCCATTTCGGTAATCTTATAGTCTGTCCGGTGGATCTGTTGTTACATTTATGCCTTTGGAAATAATAACTGTTTGATTGTCTTTTTATATGAATACCGTTGCATGTTAATCAATCGCCTGTGATAATGTGCTGACCATTTCAAGTATAATGATCGTTCATATTATAATGTATAAGCTTTTGTGTAGCATAGCATTGGCATGTTCTGACTCTCTCTCTCACTAACAGCAATCGCTTTATGCGGGGTCCATGTGTTATCAAAGTGAAATCGTACAGTCGTGGATGATACTGTCTTGATACCGTGTGGATACCGTGCTGAAGTTCCGAGGTTGAGAGTTCACATACATATTATAGTTAAGGTTTAATTAGAAATAAATTGATTAATACAGTTGTGGTCGTGTGATTCTTTCCTGAAATTTTTGCATAAGACCTGTATCCTGCGATGAGATATGAACTCGGGAACCTAAAGTATAAACACACCAATCCACACTCATTAAACTTTAAAGCAAATTATATGAACTTGGGACCTAAAATATGAACACTCGGGGAGTGTTAAAGCGAGAATCATTGTATTATGCTGATCAATAATACGAAGTTAGACAACGAGGCCGAATTGACACTAGCGTAACTAAAAACGATTGATTGCGTTATCCTGATTGATAACCCCACCTCGTCAACGAGGCGGGGCCTGATTATCATAAAGGCTATCATTAACACAACCACACCCAGTCGTATAAATTAATACGATTACCTCGCTAATTAGCATAGTTATACGCATAATTACACGAATTAACATAATTTTGGATTAATTCAGCAAATTTCGAATTTCATTTAATTTCCATTACTTTTCATCAATTTTCACACACCCACATATACAACAAGGGGGCGTGGTCACGTCCCTCGGACTGTGACAGCACCGGTGACGTCGCAATCACCACGTGCTTAGTCAGAGTACAAGACGGGCATGAAGGAGACGGCAGCTTCTGAAACTTCAGCTGCTTCAGCTTCATCATCGTCGCCTTTCGAACAACTTCTGCTGAAGCCATCCGAGCAAAACTATTGACGAGGTGAGTTGTGTAGGTTCCTGGTGAGTGTGTGGGTCCGTGTTGTGGACTCGTGGTGAGTGTGTGGGTCCGTGTCGTGTGGGTTCGTGGTGAGTGTGTGGGTCCGTGTTGTGTTATGGGTTCGTGGTGAGTGTATGAGTCCGTATTGTGGGTTCGTGGTGAGTGTGTGGGTCCGTGTTGTGAATTCTAGATTTGAAGCTTTCGTGACTGCAAGGATTGAATTTGTTGTTGTTGTTTATACTTTTACGTGACTTTACCGAATAGAACCAAAGAGTATGGATCCGTGTTGTGAGTTGGTGTTGAGCGTGTGGGTCCGTGTTGTGGGTTTGTGGTGAGTGTGTGGCTCCATGTTGTGGGTTCGTGGTGAGTGTGTGGGTCCGTGACCCATAGAGATACATAGAGATAAATAGAGACCCATAGAGACACATAGAGAAGCACAGAGATACATAGTGACCCATAAAGATACATAGTGATACATAGAGACCCACAGATATACATAGAGACCCATCGCAATACACAGAGAACAATAGAGATACATAGTGACCCATAGAGACACACAGTGACCCATAGTAATACAAGAGACCGACAGAGATATGTAGAGAACGATAGAGATACATAGAGACCCATAGAGATACAAAGAGACCCATAGAGATACATAGAGACCCATAGAGATAGACAGAGAACGATAGAGATACGTAGAGACCCATAGTGATACATAGAGACCCATAGAGATACATAGAGACCCATTGAGACACATAGAGACCCATAGCAATACACAGAGAAGCAAAGAGATACATAGGGACCCATAGAGCCACACACCGACCCATAGTAATACAAAGAGACCGATAGAGATATGAAGAGACGGACAGAGATACATAGAGACTCATAGTGATACATAGAGACACACAGAGACCCAGAGTGATACACAGAAAACCATAGAGAAACATAGAGACCCATAGAGACACATAGAGACCCATAGAGATACATAGTGACCCATAGAGACACACAGAGACCCAGAGTGATATACAGAGAACCAGAGAAACATAGAGACCGACAGGGACACATAGAGGCCCATAGAGATACATAGTGACTCATAGAGACACACAGAGACCCATAGAGATATGTAGAGATCGATAGATATACATAGAGACACATAGAGATACACAGAGACCCATAGCAATACACAGAGAACCATAGTGATACATAGAGACCCATAGAGATACACAGAGACCCATATAAAACACACAGAGACCTAGAGTGATACATAGAGAACCATTGTGATACATAGTGACCCATAGAGACACACAGAGACCCATAGTGATACATAGAGACCCATAGAGATACACAGAGACCCATAGAGACACACAGAGACCTAGAGTGATACACAGAGAACCATAGAGCAACATAGAGACTGACAGGGACACATAGAGACCCATAGATATACAGAGACCGATAGAAACACACAGAGATCCAGAGATACACAGAGAACAATAGAGATATATAGAAACCCATAGAGATACAAAGTGACCCATTGAGACACACAGAGACCCATAGTGATACATAGAGACCCATAGAGATATGTAGAGACCCACAGAGATAGAGAGACCCATAGAGATACACAGAGACCCATTAATACCCAAAGAGATCCAAAGATAACCAAAGTGATACAGAGACCGAATGAGACACAGAGAGATCCAGAGATACACAGAGACCCAGAGTGATACATAGAAACCTATAGGGACACACAGAGACCCATAGTGATACATAAAGACCCGTAGAGAAATACAGAGGCCCATAGAGATAGAGACCGATAGAGACACACAAAGATCCATCGATACAAAGAGACACATACAGACACGAAGAGACGCATAGAGATACAAAGAGAATCATGGACTCCAAAAGGGATACATAGAGTCCGACAGGGACACATTGAGTCTGACAGGGACCTATAGATATATATATGGTGACCCATACAGACACATAGAGACCAATAGTAAACATAGTGACCCATAGAGACCCATACAAATACATACAGACCGATAGAGACACACAAAAATCCATAGACACACTGAGACACATAAAGACACATAGAGACCCATACAGATACAAAGAGACACATAGAGACACACAGAGACCCATAGTGATACATAGAGACCCATAGAGATACGTAGAGACCTACAGGGATACATAGAGACCCATAGAGATACACAGAGATCCATAGAGATCCATAGTGACCCATAAAGACACAAAAAAATCCAGAGATACACAGAGACCAATAGAGCTATATAGAAACCCATAGAGATACAAAGTGACCCATAGAGACACACAGAGACCCATAGTGATACATAGAGACTCATAGTGATACATAGAGACCCATAGAGATATGTAGAGACCCACAGAGATACATATAGACCCATAGAAATACACAGAAACCCATTAATACCCAAAGAGACCCAAAGAGAACCAAAGTGATACAGAGACCGAATGAGACACAGAGAGATCCAGAGATACACAGAGACCCATAGTGATACATAGAAACCTATAGGGACACACAGAGTCCCATAGTGATACATAAAGACCCATAGAGAAATACAGAGGCCCATAGAGATAGAGACCGATAGAGACACACAAAGATCCATAGATACAAAGAGACACATAGAGACACACAGAGACGCATAGAGATACAAAGAGAATCATGGACTCCAAAAGGGATACATAGAGTCGACAGGGACACATTGAGTCTGACAGGGACCTATAGATATATATGGTGACCCATACAGACACATAGAGACCAATAGTAAACATAGTGACCCATAGAGACCCATACAAATACATACAGACCGATAGACACACAGAAACCCACAGACACACAGAGACACATAAAGACACACAGAGACCCATACAGATACAAAAAGACACAGAGACACACAGAGACCCATAGTGATACATAGAGACCCACAGTGATACATAGAGACCCATAGAGATACACAGGGACCCATAAATACCCATAGAGACCCAAAGAGAACCATAGTGATACAGAGACCGAATGAGACACAGAGAGATACACAGAGACACATAGAGATACATAGAAACCCATAGGGACACACAGAGACCCAGAGTGATACATAGAGACCCATACAGATACATAGAGATCGATAGAGACACAGAGATCTAGAGATAGACCCATAGACATACACATAGACCGATAGAGAAACACAGAGGCCCCATAGTGATACATAAAGACCCATAGAGATACATAAAAACCTAAAGTGAGACATAGAGACCCATAGAGATACATATAGATCGATAGAGAAACACAAAGATCCATAGATACACAGAGACACACAGAGACCCATAGGGATACAAAGAGATTCATGGAGTCCGACAGGGACACATAGAGTCCGACAGGGACCTATATAGATGCATAGTGACCCATAGAGACACACAAAGACCCATATAGATACACTGAGACCGATAGAGACAAACAGAGATCCAGGGATACACAGAGACCCATAGATACACACAGATCCAGAGACACAAAGAGACCCGTAATGATACATAGAGACCCATATAGATACATAGAGACTGACAGGGACACAAAGAGATCCATGGATACACAGAGACCCATAAAGACCCAGAAGGTTACATAGAGACATATAGAAATACATAGAGACCAATAGAGACACACAGAGACCCATAGAAACACAGAAACCCATAGAGACACAGAGACCCTTAGAGACAAAGAGACCCATAGTCATACATAGAGACCCACAGAGACCCACAGACACCCAGAGAGACACACACAGAGAACCATAAAGATGCATAGAGACCCAAATACTAAACTAAACGATATAGATTTTCCAGGTAACGAGCTATGTAGCGCTGGCTATTACAAATGACAGAAGCTCAACCAAGTGGCTGATAACATCATCATCATCATGTGGAAATGTACACACACCCACAGAGACTCAGACTCACCACACTGAAACCCACACACTCACCACAGAGACCCACAAACTCACCATACTAAGACCCACACACTCACCACACGGAGACCCACAGACTCACAACACAGACACAGAGAGACCCACACTCACCACACCAAGACCTGCAGATTCACAACACAGAGGCCCACAAACTAACCTCACACAGAGACCCACATTCACCTCACACAGACACCCACAGACTCACGACACCGAGAACCACAGATTCACCTCACACAGACACCCACAGAATCACCACACACAGAGACCCACACACTCACCTCACACAGAGACCCACACACTCATCTCACACAGAGACCCACAGACTTCAACACACAGAGACCCACAGACTCACCACACACAGACACACACACAGACCCACAAACTCACCACACACAGACACACACAGACTCACCTCACACAGACACACACACAGACTCACCACACTCACCTCACACAGACACACACAGACACACACAGATACACACAGACACACAGACTCACCTCACACAGACACACAGAGACTCACCTCACACAGACACACACAGACTCACCACACACAGAGACCCACAAACTCACCACACACAGACCCACAGACTCACCTCATACAGACACACCACACACAGACACACACAGACTCACCTCACACAGACACACACAGAGACCTCCAAACTCACCACACACAGACACACACACAGACTCACCTCACACAGAGACACACAGAGACTCACCTCACACAGACACACACAGACTCACCACACACAGACACACACAGACTCACCTCACACAGAGCCCCGTGTCGGCATCTTCAGGCTGAGTCGACCTCGAGGAGGCCCAGACAGAGTTCAGATTTTTCCCGCCATCGCCGCCATTCGCCCCGACCGGAAGCGGAAGTAGATGGGGGTGGAGGTGGCGGGCGCCCAAAGAGGCGGGGCGGGATGCGGCTTCCGGGGGCGTGGTCTCGCACTGGCGCGTCACTCGGAGGGGCGTGGCTGACAGCACCGGTGACGTCGCAACATCACGTGCTTCCTCACAGTTGGAGAAGGTTGGTGAAGGAGACGGCTGCTGCTCAAATTTCAGCTGCTTAAGCTTCATCATCTTCGTCCAACTTCTGCTGAAGCCATCCGTGCCAAACCTTTGACGAGGTGAGTGTGTGGGCTCGTGGTGAGTGTGTGGGTCCGTGTTGTGGGCTCGTGGTGAGTGTGTGGGTCCGTGGTGAGTGTGTAGATCCATGTTGTGGGTTCGTGGTGAGTGTGTCGGTCCGTCTTGTGGGTTTGTGTTACGTTTGTAGGTCCGTGTTGTGGGTTATTTGTGAGGCTGGGTCCGCGGTGAGGATGTGAGTCCATGTGAGTTTGTGGTGATAATGTTAGTCCGTGTTGTGAGTTCGTGGTGAGGATGGGGGTTCGTGGTGAGGATGGTGGGTACCTGTTGGGGGGATGTGGGACAGTGGTGAGGATGTGAGTTCGTGTTGTGACTCTCTACACCATCTCCACCCCCCTTCCACCCCCCCACTCACAGCTTTCCACACAGAGACCTTGGGGACTGCTGCGTGAGCAAAGCCACTCTGAGCATCAGCACCATGGAGGTACGCATGGGCCCCTACACTCGACTTACTAACACCACTAGCACTTACGAACACCACCCACACTTACGAACACCACCCGCACTTATAAACACCACCCACACTTACGAACGAGCTTCCATGAAATATATATTTGTTTAACATCGACTTACAACTCGCACTAGCGAACCGAACCGTGGAACGATCCTCCGCGAGATGTAGTGAGTGTTTGTGATGCCTGTACACTACTCTGTGGCACCACGGTGGCTATGAGATGTTAACAACCTCACTAGGTATACAGGAGGTCGTGGTTTTGACCCCGACCCTTAGGCCTATTGTTTATTTGAAGTCTGTGTGTGTAGAGGAGCCTACTCTCAATATTGTTTTTGTGTGTGTGTGTGCGTGTAGACGAGCCAAGCTGGAGCGAGAAGGAGAAAGGGAGTCTCTGACAACACGTGGAGTGCGCTGTCAGCAGCCGGCACCGGCCCTATCTGCAGTAAATCGCCTCGAGGTGAGAACAGCAGTGAGCAAACATGTCCATCGGTGAATGGGGGGAAGTCACTACCGCCATTTTGCATGGGGGACTTCACAGTGGCCATGTTGCTTAGGGGACTTTATGGCAGCCATGTTGCACGGGTGACTTCATTGTTGCAATTTTGCATGGGGGATGTCACGGCAGCCATGTTGCATGGGGTACATTACTATGGCCATGTTGCATGGGGACGTCATTCTGGACATGTTACGTGGGGGATTTCACGGTGGCTATGATGCATGGCAGTCTATAGGATGGCCACGTTGCATGAGGGATATCACAGTGGCCATGTTGCATGGGGGTTGTCATGGTGGCCATGTGACATGGGGGATGTAACGGCAGCAATGTTGCGTAAGGGATGTAACTTCGGCCATGTTGCAAGGGGGACTTTATTGCGGCCATGTTGCATGAGGGCTGTCCTAATGGCCATGTTGCATGGGGGATGTCACGTCAGCCATATTGGATGGGGGTTGTCATGGTGGCCATGTTACATGTGTATACAGTATTTGGCTGTCGCGATATATTTCCACGTGATGAAGATGATGATATCAGCCACTTCGGTGGGGCTTTACCAGCCAAAATAAATATATATATAGTTTAGTTTTACGATGGGTCCCTGTGGGTGTTTATTGTTCGATATGAGCATGGATCTCTGTGGGTCTCTATGGATCTATATAAGTATGGGTCTCTATGGGTCTCTATGGTTCGATACTTGTATGGGTCTCTATGGGTCTCTGTGGGTCTCTATGGTTCGATACGAGTTTGGGTTTCTGTGGGTCTCTGTGGGTCTGAGTTGAGTGATGAGTCTCCACGTGAAGATGATGATGAGGATGATGATGAAGCTCTTACCTGGAATGTAAAAGAAACAGAAATAGTTGAAAGTTTAAGTTGTTGTTGCTGGCACGTGTGCAGAGATCCTGGATCTCTTTGGGCCCCAGCTGAGCCATCGCCAGAAGCTGGAGCTGGCGGCCATGAAACAAGTATGGTTCTTCACTGTGGACAAGGTCGGCAAACCCTGGGGCGGCAGCAACGACAGCTACCACGACGAAAACAACAACTACATCCCTGTGAGGCTCACAGAGATACCCATGGAGACCCACAGAGCCACACATAGAGACACCCACAGAGACCCACAGAGACACCCATAGAGAACCACAGAGACCCAAAGAGACACCCACAGAGAGCCACAGAGACACCCATAGAGACCCACAGAGACCCACTCCTATTGAGACCCACAGAAGCACCCAAAGAGACACCATTAGACACCCACAGAGGTTTTTGTTGGGTTAGAAGGCATGAGTATAAATTTGTAACCTGCCACCACCACCAGACACAGACAGTCAGTTAAGGTTTTGTGTTACGGGTTTCTGGGGGTCTCTGTGGGTGTCTAAGGATCTGTGTGGGTCTTTATTGGTCTGGGTGTCTGTGGGTCTCTCTGAGGATCTCAAGATCTGGGTCTCTGTGTATGTGTTAAAGTTATTTCACGCCGTATGTAGCAAACTTTGGCTAATTCTCCCACAACGACGTCGGCCGCAGTGGCCAGGAGATGTTAACTCCCTCGCCTGGTATGCAGAATGTCGTGGGTTGGATACCGACCTTGACGCCTGCTGTATATTTGGAGTTTGCGTCTCTATCTCTCTCTCCGTGGTTGCGCGGATTTTTCTCCCGGTCCTCCGTTTTCTTTCCTTCCACATTTATAATCAACGTCACCACACATTGAGAGCAATTGGCTTCCGCTATACATTTCCACACGGTGGTAATGATAAGGCCACTTCGTTGAGCAATGATTTGAGATGGCCAGGTCGCTTTTGAACAAGAAGAGTTACTTAGCAGCTCAGTGGAGGAGCCTTTAACAGCATAACAATAGGCTGCAGCCTTTCTGGAAATAAAACACATACTGGTGGTGAACATGCAAACAACAACATGCTCTGATAATATGGCATTGCCTTTGAAACTGATTGGTCTACACCAGAGAGAACAGCCTTCTTTCGGGCCTTGTCTCAATACCTGGGTCTCACCACCAGTGTCTCGCCACCAGCGTCTCACTACCAGCGTCTCACAACCAGCGTCTCACAACCTGTGTCTCACAACCTGTGTCTCACCACCAGTGTCTCACCACCAGTGTCTCACCACCAGTGTCTCACCACCAGTGTCTCATTACCTGTATCTCACTACCTGTCTCACCACCAGTGTCTCACCACCAGTGTCTCATTACCTGTATCTCACTACCTGTCTCACCACCAGTATCTCACCACCAGTATCTCACCACCAGTGTCTCACCACCAGTGTCTCACCACCAGTGTCTCACCACCAGTGTCTCACCACCAGTGTCTCACCACCAGTGTCTCACTACCCAGTGTTAGATGGATAAACGCAAAAAGGCGAACAACTCCCCCAAGTTTTAATGCAATTCGGTATTCTTGGGTCTTTCAGTAAATTAACGTACTGTAGATAGGTTCAAAGAAAATTAAAAAAAATAACAGGAAGACGACCGCTTACGTTGCGATCGAAACGTCGTAGTTTTCTGTTATATTTTATTATTTTCTTTGAACCTATCTACGTGACTTTACCGAAAGACCCAAGAATTTGAATTCCTGCAGTCACAAAAGCTTTAAGTCAAGCATTCGGCAGTTTAACGAACCATTTATACGTTTCCGCGATCTAACACGCAAGCAAAAATAAACCTCCGTGGTGGAAAATGGCGGTCTTGGAAGCCCCGACTGCTGCTGCCACCACCGAGCGTTAGGCGCTCTGATTGCGACGCCTCTGAGTACCGGCCCCCGCCTCTTCCTCCGCCTCCTAGTTCCGCAACGAACAGCTCAACTACCGCTATGAGATGCAGAAGATGATCGGCGAGGGAGGCCAGGGCCTGGTGCTGCAGTGCCGCGACCACAAAACCAAAACGCTCGTGGCCGTCAAGATCCTGTCGCTGCCCTTGTGGTGAGTCAGAGGGCCTTCCGCGGTGGCCCACACTCTCGGAAAATAATCATCAATGATTGGAGTTAAAGCCGTGAAACTGCCACTAACTATGGACTCGCTGACAAAATACTAACTGCCGCAAAACTTCTGCTAACTATAAACTAACAAAATACTAACTGCCGTAAAACTACTGCTAAATATGAACAAACTAAAAAAGATACTAACTGCCATAAAACTGCTGCTAAATTGGAACCAACAAATGTTTAACTGTCGTAAAACTTACTGCTAACTATGAACTAACTCACCAAATAATAACCTGCCGTGAGACGACTGCTATGAACTAAAGTTAACTTTCAAAATAATACCTACCGTGCAACTATTACTAACTATAAACTAAAAACTAACAGACCCATAGAGACCCACAGAGACCCATAGAGACCAACAAAGACACCCAGACCCTGAGAGACCCACAGAGGCCCACAGCAACACCCAGACCCTGAGAGACCCACAGAGACACCCACAGCGACACCCAGACCGTTAGAAATACACAGAGACACCCAGACCCTTAGAGACCCAAGAGACACCCAGACAAATAGAGACCCTTAGAGAACCACATAAACACCCAGACCCATAGAAACCCACAGATATCCACAGAGTAACCCACAGAGACACCCACAGAGACACTCACAGAGACCCATAGATTCACCCACGGAGACCCCCACAGAGCCCCCACAGAGTCACCCACAGAGACCCCCACAGTCACCCACAGAGACCCGCACAGTCACCCACAGAGACCTCCACAGAGTCACCCACAGAGACACCGACAGAGACCCCCACAGAGACACCCACAGAGACCCCCACAGCCACCCACAGAGACCCCCACAGAGTCACCCACAGAGACCCTCACACAGACCCCCACAGAGACCCCTACAGAGACCCCCACAGGGACCCCCACAGAGACACCCACAGAGACCCCCACAGTCACCCACAGAGACCCAAACAGTCACCCACAGAGACCCCCACAGAGTCACCCACAGAGTCAACGACAGAGACCCCCACAGAGACCCCCACACAGACCCCCACACAGACCCCCACAGAGACCCCCACACAGACCCCCACAGAGACCCCCACAGAGTCACCCACACAGAGTCACCCACAGAGACACCCACAGAGTCACCCACACAGAGTCACCCACAGAGACACCCACACAGAGACACCCACACAGAGTCACCCACACAGAGTCACCCACACAGAGTCACCCACACAGAGTCACCCAAACAGAGTCACCCACACAGAATCACCCACAGAATCACCCACAGAGTCACCCACACAGAGACACCCACACAGAGTCATCCACAGAGTCACCCACACAGACTCACGCACAGAGAAACCCACACAGAGTCAATCACACAGAGTCACCCACTCAGAGCCACCCACGCAGAGTCACACCCACAGAGTCACCCACACAGAGTCCCCCACACAGAGTCACCCACACTGAGTCACCCACACTGAGTCACCCACACAGTCACCCACACAGAGACACCCATACAGTCACCCACACAGAGACACCCACACAGAGACACCCACACAGAGACACCCACAGAGTCACCAACACAGGGTCACCCACACAGAGACACCCACACAGAGTCACCCACACAGAGTCACCCACACAGAATCACCCACAGAGTCACCCACACAGAGACACCCACACAGAGTCACCCACACAGAGTCACCCACAGCGTCACCCACACAGAGTCATCCACAGAGACACCTACACAGAGTCATCCACACAGAGAAACCCACACAGAGTCACCCACACAGAGTCACCCACACAAAATCACCCACACAGAAACACCCACAGAGTCACCCACAGAGACCCCCACACAGAGTCACCCACACATAGTCACCCACACAGAGTCACCCACACAGAGACACCCACACAGAGTCACCCACACAGACTCACGCACAGAGAAACCCACACAGTCAATCACACAGAGTCACCCACACAGAGTCACCCACACAGAGCCACCCACGCAGAGTCACACCCACAGAGTCCCCCACACAGAGTCACCCACACTGAGTCACCCACACTGAGTCACCCACACAGAGTCACCCACACAGAGTCACCCACACAGCGTCACCCACACAGAGTCATCCACAGAGACACGCACACAGAGTCACCCACACAGAGACACCTACACAGAGTCACCCACACAGAGTCACCCACACAGAGTCACCCACACAGAGACACCCATACAGAGTCACCCACACAGAGACACCCACACAAAGACACCCACACAGAGTCATCCACAGAGTTACCCACACAGTCACCCACACAGAGTCACCCACACAGAGTCACCCACACAGAGTCACCCACACAGAGTCACCCACACAGAGTCACACACACAGAGTCACCCACAGAGTCACCCACAGAGTCACCCACACAGAGTCACCCACACAGAGTCACCCACACAGAGACCCCCACACAGAGACCCCAACACAGAGACACCCACAGAGTCACCCACACAGGGTCACCCACACAGAGACACCCACACAGAGAGTCACCCACACAGAGTCACCCATACAGAGCCACCCACAGCGTCACCCACACAGAGTCATCCACAGAGTCACACACACAGAGTCACACACACAGAGTCACCCACAGAGTCACCCACAGAGTCACCCACACAGAGTCACCCACACAGAGTCACCCACACAGAGTCACCCACACAGAGACCCCCACACAGAGACCCCAACACAGAGACACCCACAGAGTCACCCACACAGGGTCACCCACACAGAGACACCCACACAGAGAGTCACCCACACAGAGTCACCCATACAGAGCCACCCACAGCGTCACCCACACAGAGTCATCCACAGAGACACCCACACAGAGACACCCACACAGAGTCACCCACACAGAGTCACCCATACAGAGCCACCCACAGCGTCACCCACACAGAGTCATCCACAGAGTCACCCACACAGAGACACCCACACAGAGTCACCCACACAGAGTCACCCACAGCGTCACCCACACAGAGTCATCCACAGAGACACCTACACAGAGTCATCCACACAGAGAAACCCACACAGAGTCACCCACACAGAGTCACCCACACAGAGTCACCCACACAAAATCACCCACACAGAAACACCCACAGAGTCACCCACACAGAGTCACCCACAGAGACCCCCACACAGAGTCACCCACACATAGTCACCCACACAGAGTCACCCACACAGAGACACCCACACAGAGTCACCCACACAGACTCACGCACAGAGTCACCCAGACAGAGTCACCCAGACAGAGTCACCCAGACAGAGTCACCCAGACAGAGTCACCCACACAGAGTCACCCACACAGAGTCACCCACACAGAGACACCCACACAGAGAGTCACCCACAGAGAGTCACCCACACAGAGCCACCCACAGAGTCACCCACACAGAGTCACCCACACAAAATCACCCACAGAAACACCCACACAGAGACCCTCACAGAGTCACCCACAGAGTCACCCACACAGAGTCACCCACAGAAACCCCCACACATAGTCACCCACACAGAGACACCCACACAGAGTCACCCACACAGAGTTACACACACAGAGACACCCACACAGAGTCACCCACACAGAGTCACCCACAGAGTAACCTACACAGAGACCTTCACAGAGTCACCCACACAAAGTCACCCACACAAAGTCACCCACACAGAGTCACCCACACAGAGACACCCACACAGAGTCACCCACAGAGTCACCCACAGAGTCACCCACAGAGACACCCAGACAGAGTCACCCAGACAGAGTCACCCAGACAGAGTCACGCACACAGAGCACACAGAGACACACACACAGTCACCCACACAGAGTCACCCACACAGAGTCACCCACACAGAGTCACTCACACAGAGACACCCACACAGAGACACACACACAGAGTCACCCACACAGAGACACCCACCCAGAGTCACCCACAGAGTCACCCACACAGTGTCACCCACACAGAGTCACCCACACAGAGTCACCCACACAGAGTCACCCACACAGATTCACCCACAGAGTCACCCACACAGAGTCACCCACACAGAGTCACCCACACAGAGTCACCGTTGATTCCGTGGCCTTCCCCCTCCCGCTGCCCAGCTCCTCGACAATGGTCCGTCAGAGGACGGAGCTGGAGGTGGCCAAAAAGCTGCAGGGCAGGGACAGCGATGAGCGCTACGGAGTCATCCGAGTCCTGGACACGTTCGAATTCCGCGGCCACAATTGCCTCGTCGTCGAGCTCTTGAAGTACGTGAACCTTCCCCCCCTCCCCCCCTCCACCACCCACGTGCGTGTCCATTGCTCCGTTCGATAGTTGATTTATTTCGGAATTAATATTTATTTCATATTTGATCAGGCAACTAGATTGATCGATTTATCACATTTATTAATTGAGTTTTACATGCTGGGCTTTTGCGACCATTATAATCCATAATAGAGGTATTTTTGGGTTAGATCGCTTAAAAATATAAATGTTGTGTCGTTTAACCCGCCACCACCCGACACAGCCAACTAGTAAGGGTTGTCACACACTAGCGCTGTACACACTAGTACAGCACTAGTGTGTAGTGTATAGTAGTGTAGTGTATAGTTTAGTATAATGGTACAGCACAACGGTGTGTTGGACAGCCAAGCCACAACATTTACGATCTCTGAGTACGTTTCGCCAGTAATTACAACCAGCTTCATCAGGCGACAGCCAGATTTTGTGGAGAATTCCACCTGTTCCGTTCCTTATAAAGAGGCACAGATGTGGTGACCACACTTCTGTGCGGTAAAGTTGGGCGGGGGATTAATTTTCTAATTTGTTCCCCAATAGCTTTATTTAATACCCGCCCCCCCCACCCCCCCCGCCAAAACTAACCAAGTGGCACATTCGGTTTGGGTTCCGGGTTGTGGGTCGCCCTGCGGACGTCATCGGAACGGGTAAGGGGTTTTAACGTCGTCGTCATTGTTGTCGTGCCAGGAAGAGCCTCTACGATGTCATGATCAAATGGAGCATCAGGCGAATCTACGTGAGGCGGTTGAGGGAGTACACCAGGGCCATCCTCGACTTCCTGTTGTACGCCAAGGGGCGGGGCATCATCCACGGGGACATCAAGCCGGTGAGCGGAGCGGGCACGGTGGTCGCGCCCTCTCATCGGGGCGCTCGGTTAGCTGGCGCGGAGGGCAGCCCGGCCACTGTTGATCGCGGGGTCGATGCGGTGGCTCCGTCCATCTGGAGGGAGGTAGTGGTAGTGTTGGTGGTGGGGTCACTTTACCTCCGGTGAAGACGATCCCGGACGAGGTGGACACTCGTACCGTAGAGGCAGGCCGGCCATGGTTGATCGCAGGGTCAATGCGCTGGCTCCGTCCTTCTACTGTGACTCTGCCACCTCCTCCTTCCAGATGGAGGAGGTAGCAGGAGATGTTACCTACCTCGCGAGGTATACAGGAGGTCGTGGGTTCGATCCCGACCCTGACGCCTGCTGTATGTTTGGAGTCTGCGTCTCTCTCTCCCCGTGGTGGTCACGTGGATTTTACTCCGGGTCCTCCGGTTTTTCCCTCCATGTTCAGAATCAACATCACCAAGCGTTTAAAGTATTTGACCGCTGCTTTAACATTTCCGCGTGATGATGATGATGATATCAGCCCACTTGGTTGAGCTATCGTTTGTGATGGCCAGGTCGCTTCTGACAAAACAGCTGCACAGCAGCACAGAGTGGGGCCTTACTCCTAGTAAAGTAAAACATAGCTTAGTTTTAGTTTGGGTCTCTCTATGTCTGTGTGGGTCTCTATGAGTATGAGTCTCTCTAAGTCTGTGTGAGTCTCTATGAGTATGGGTCTATTTCAGCTTTTATGGGTCTCTATGAGTATGGGGTTCTGTAGGTCTTTATGGGTCTCTATGAGTATGGGTCTCTGTTGGTCTGTGTGGGTCTCGATGAGAATGGGTCTCTGTTGGTCTGTGTAGGTCTCTATGAGAATGGGTCTCTATATCTGTGTGGGTCTTTATGAGTATGGGTCTCTGTGGGTGTGTATGGGTCTCTATGGGCCTGTTGAAACATGTGTTTAGAGTGTTTGGCTGCTGCTATAAATGTCCACGCAATGATGATGATGTTATTACGTAATGGCCAGGTCGTTTCTGATAGAATAGCTACACAGCAGCTGAGCGGGGCCTTACACACTGGTAGTAACATAAAACAAATAGGTTTAGTAGTTTATTAAATCGACTTTGAACGAGTCTCAGGCACATAGCCCATGCCGAAAGTGGGAGGGGGGGGGGGGCTGCCTGTGTGGGTGTGAATGCGCCACTTTGCGTGATAGACCCACTGCTGGCTGGACACTCTTGCCGTAACCTCAGAGCGTGGAATTCCTTCTCTGTCTCTCCCCTTTGTCCAGGATAACATTCTGCTCACCGCGGCCGGCAAAGTCAGGGTCACCGACTTCGGGTGGAGCTCCTACCTGAAGCATAAAAGTGAGTGGCTTTGCGTGCGTGGAGTTTCTTTTTTCAGGGTTAGCTCGCGTCAACGTAAACGTTGCGTCGTCAAACCCGCCGCCATCCGACGCAGGCAGTAAGTGAGGTTCAGCGTCACGTGAACAGGACGCTCCAAATCGCCACTTGCACATCACTAGCCGGTGTGCTAGAGATGTAAATCCACTACGACGTTTACAATTCGAGCGATTACAGCTGAGCATCATCATCGGGCGGGCAGCCAGAGTACGTGGTCCAACCCAAAAACTCGCCTCCGCCGTGAAATATCGGTCGCAGAAGCCGACTAGGCATTTAACCGACCGAAAAAAGAAACCTGTTCAACCCACGTCGCTGTTGACGGAGGGGCTATTTTATATTCATCGTCGTTGTTGTTGTTGCTGTGCAGCCCAACACGTGTGCGGGACGTTGCCCTACATGGCCCCGGAGCTGCTGCTGGGCTACTATGTCACCTGTGCTGTGGACATGTGGGCCCTGGGCTGCACCGTGGCCGAGATGGCCACCCGCAAGTATCTCTTTGATTCACGGACCTACACAGAACACCTGGCCTACTGCATCAAGGTACGGTCGGTGGGTGGGTACGGTGGGTATGGTGGGTGGGTATGGTGAGTAGGTACGGTGGGTATGGTGGGTGGCTGGGCGGGCAGGTCTCTATGGATATGGGTCTCTGTGGGTCTGCACAGAGACCCATACACATAGAGACCCATGCAGACCCACAGATACCAATACTCATAGAGTTTGGTTCGTCTGGCGTCCACAAACAACCGGCGAGGAATATCTAACCTGGTCCTGGACCTCTCATAGGTCCACGCAGCCTCAAACGAGTACTTGGTGTAGCGGTGTGTAGTAAACATTTCCACTGGGGGAGACAAAGGTGGCCGGGCGTGGTGCTGGGCACCCACCCCCTTGTGTGCCATTCCGGCCTTCATAAGTGCTGTTCGCGACTAACAGTGCTTGCCCCAGCAATCAGATAAGGCTTAGACGTGGAGGGGGGGGAGGATTGTTGTCTTTGTACAAAGTGCTGGCCTTTATAGGTGCTGCTTGCGATGAATCAGCACTTGCCCCAGCAATGAGATGAGGCTAATACGGGGAAGGGGAGATTGTTGTATTTGTTCGCAGTGCTGGCCTTCATAGGTGCTGCTCGCTACTAACAGCACTTGCCCTAGCAATGAGATGAGTCTAATAAGGAGAGGGAGGGATTGTTGTCTTTGTACACAGTGCCGGCCTCGACAGGCACTGCCTCCACCACTACTCACCGCTGACAGACGGCACTTGCCCCAATGGGCCCGCTGAGGCTACACCGGCTGTAACCCCTCCCCTCCTCCTTTTTTCTTTGTCCGAAACCGTGCGCAGATCCTGGGCATGCCCCCGAAAAAGATGGTGGACGAAGCACCTAACAAGACAACTTACTTTGGTGAGTCGAAGGCTCGGGCAGGCTGGCGCCAGCAACGTGACCCATTCCCTTTTGTTAGATGGGGGGGTGGCAGTGAGGCTCTTATAGGGCTCTATTGCGGGGGGGGGGCGCTCTGATTATCCCGGAGGGGGGGGGTGGGGGTTGTGGATCTTTGTAACAGTCGTTAGGAAGCATAGGTGGGTGGGTGAGCGAGTGGGTGGGTAGGTGGGTGGGGAGGTGAGTGTGTCGGTGAGTGGGTGGGTGGGTTAGTCAGTGGGAGAGTGGGTATGTAGGTGGGTGAGTGGATATGTAGGTAGGTAGGTGGGCGACTGGATAGGTAGGTGGGTAAGTGCATAGGTGGGTGGGTGAGTTGGTCGGTGTGAGCGTAGGTGGGTAAGTGGGCAGGTGTGTGAGTTGGTGGGTATGTAGGTCTATAGGTAGGTGGGTAGGTAAGTGGATGGGCGGGTATGTGGGCGACGTGGTGGTTGGTGACTCTGCGTGCGTCTCTCTGTTTCTGCAGACCCTGAGGGCCTCCCCTACAACCTGTCCAAGCAGGTGGCACCGGGAAGCCTCCCTCTGCACCGCGCGCTGCAGGGCCACCACCCTCAGCTGGTGGACTTCGTCAGCCGTTGCCTGCAGTACGAACCACACTCACCCCTCGCTCACCCCCACTCATCCCCACACCACTCACCCCCACTCACTCACCCCCACTCAGCACCCCATACCTGTCAACACCTTATCACTGCCCTACCTTACTACAGACACAACATTATTGGTCACCCCGTGACCCTTATAAATCTCAACGTTCATCCTGCAACGTCCCATCACAAGGGACAAACAAACAAATAGACACGAATTATTGTTGTTGCCCAGAATTGAAACGGCTGCACTCCATACAGACCTGAAAACACAATTTCCCTGCACAAGAATACGGAATAAACCATACGGTTTGACAGCTCTGCCACCAACTCACCACCCACCACCACTCCCTCCCACCCTCTCCATCTCTCCCCCCACGCCACTATCTCCCCACTCTCCCCCCACCTCCCACCCTGTCAAATCATCTCACCATGCCCCTCTCACCACGTGTGTGTCTCCCCCCATCCCTCCCCTCCCTCCCCGTGCGTCTCCCAATAGATGGGATCCGAATCTCCGGATGACGCCTGAGCAGGCGCTGGCTCACAGCTGGCTCCTAACCACCACCACCACGACCACCCGGGACACTACCAGAAGGGCCACCCCCACCGTCAGCGAGGCCACCCCCACCAATGGCACCATCCGGGCCACCACCACCACCAGCAGGGACACCGCCAGCGAGGCCACCACCAGCAGCAAGGCCACCCCCACTGCCAGCGAGGCCAACCCCACCACCACCACCATTCGGGCCACCACCACCATCACCACCATCCTGGCCACCACCACCAGCGAGGCCACCACCAGCAGCAAGGCCACCCCCACTGCCAGCGAGGCCAACCCCACCACCACCACCATTCTGGCCACCACCACCACCATCCTGGCCACCACCGCCAGCGAGGCCACCACCAGCAGCAAGGCCACCCCCACTGCCAGCGAGGTCAACCCCACCACCACCACCATCCGGGCCACCACCGCCACTCGGGCCACCACCACCAGCGAGGCCACCCCCACTGCCAGCGAGGCCACCCCCACAACCACCACCATCCGAGCCACCACCACCAGCTGGGCCGACACCACCAACTGGGCCACCATCACCATCAGCAGCAGCGGTGGCACCACTCCTGTGCAGGGATCTGCAGCTGCTGAGCCACGGTGAGCCTCTCTCTGTGTACCTCGCCTGGTACGCAGGAAGTCGTGAGTTCGATCCCGACCCTGATGAGATTTTAACCACCTCGCCTGATACGCAGGAGGTCGTGGGTTCAATCCCGATCCTGATGAGACGTTAACTACTTCGCCTGGTACGCAGGACGTCGTGGGTTCGATCCCGACCCTGATGAGACGTCAACTACCTCGCCTGGTACGCAGGAGGTCGTGGGTTCGATCCCGGCCCTGATGAGATGTTAACTACCTCGCCTGGTCTACAGGAGGTCGTGGGCTCGATCCCGACCCTGACGATGCCAGCTGCTGCTGTATATTTGCAGTCTGCGTTTCTGTCCCCGTGGTCACCGCGTGGATTCTTCTCAGGGTCCTCAGGATTTTCCCCTCCACGTTGAGAATCGGCGTCACGCACTTTGAGTATTTGACTGCCGCTATGAATGTCCACGCGATGAAGATGATGATGATGATATCTGCCCACTTGATTCGGCTATCATTCGAGATGGCCAAGTCGTTTCTGGTCTAAGTGGGTCTATGGGTCTCTGTGGGTCTATGCGTCTCTGTGATTATGGGCCTCAGGGGTCTGTATGGGTCTCTATGAGTATGGGTCTCTGGGGTCTGTATAGGCTCTATTAGTATGGGTCTCTGTGCTTCTCTGAATATGGGTCTATGAGTATGGGTCTGTATAGGTCTCTATTAGTATGGGTCTCTGTAGATCTGTATGGGTCTGTATGAGTATTGGTCTGTATGGGTCTCTATGAGTATGGGTCTCTGTGAATGTAATGAGTGGCTCCAACACGATAAGAACTTGAAACGTTTATTAATAAAACTTCGGTACAGTTGGCCGTCTACTCATCTCTTGTCACTCGCACCACGGATGCATGGCCCCCCAAGCGGCTTCGCTGCCCTGCGCCACGTGGTGCTCACCCCACTCTCTAGCACGCCGCTGGCTGACGGCGCTGGCTAGGGAGCGGCTGATTGGCTGAAGGTCGAGCCGCCACGTGGCCGATGGTGATGGCGGAGCAGCGGCGGCGACAGGAAGCTCCTCTTGATTCTTCACACACCGACCCCGCACCTTGCTCCGGCCCCCGCTTATATTCTCTCCCCGGCGACTAAACCCCGCCTCTGGCCACGTCCCTCATGGAACCTTTGGGAGCGTTCCAGAGGCTTCCCGGGTGGCTCCGCCCCATTACCTTTGGCCTCGATGTAATCTTTCCCCGAGATAACCCATAACTGCATATCACACCACACCCCACGTAATAAAGGAGATGGTGCTCTCATTACATGAGTATGGGTCTCTGTAGGTCTATGGGTCTGTATGAGCATTGGTCTGTATGGGTCTCTATGAGTGGGTCTCTGTGGGTATGTATGGGTCTCTATGAGGATGGGTCTCTATGAGTATGGGTCTGTATGGGTCGCTATGAGTATGTGTCTCTGTAGGTCTATGGGTCTCTGTGGGTATGATGACGATGATGATGACGACGACGATGACAATGATGATGACGATGATGATGACGATGTTGATGACGACGATGATGATGACGATGATGACGACGATGATGATGACGACGATGATGATGACGATGATGCGCTGCTGTGGTGTTGCTGCCTCTCTCCACAGAGCGGAGCCGGAGGAGAAGCTCCCATCACCATCGTCACTGCTCACCCAGACCTTTGGAGAGAGGACGGAGGTGGTGGAGACGCAGGAGGAGGATGACAACAACGAGGAGGAGGATAAAGAGGAGAAGGAGGATGAAGAGAAGAAGGATGAAGAAGAGGAAGAGAAGGAGGAGGAAGAGGAGAAGGAAGAGGAGGAGGAGAGGGAGCGAGGGGTCCTGGCGCGTGTGGGCAAGGCGCTCCGCTCACTCCGCTCGCTCTTCGGCCGCCTGCTCCTCTGTGGTGGACGGCCCACGGCAGAGTAGCGGAGTGGTGGTGGTGGAATCGGTGCAACCACCACCACGAGCAGCAGCAGCAGCACCACCACCACCACACTCACCGCACTCACCGCACTCACCACCCACACTCACGACCCACACTCACCCCCCCACTCTCACCACACTCACCACTCACTCACCACCCACACTCACCACCCACACTCACTCACCACCCACACTCACCACACTCACCACCCACTCACCACCCACACTCACCACCCACACTCACCACACTCACTCACCACCCACACTCACCACACTCACTCACCACCCACACCACCCACACTCACCACCCACACTCACTCACCACCCACACTCACTCACTACCCACACTCACCACCCACACTCACCACCCACACAACCCACACTCACCACCCACACAACCCATACTCACCACCCACACTCACCACCCACACTCACCACACTCACCACCCAGACTCACTCACCACCCACACTCACCACACTCACCACCCACTCACCACCCACACTCACCACCCACACTCACCACTGACACTCACCACACTCACTCACCACCCACACTCACCACACTCACTCACCACCCACACTCACTCACCACCCACACTCACTCACCACCCACACTCACTCACCACCCACACTCACTCACCACCCACACTCACCACCCACACTCACCACCCACACTCACCACACTCACCACCCACTCACCACCCACACTCACCACCCACACTCACCACACTCACTCACCACCCACACTCACCACACTCACTCACCACCCACACCACCCACACTCACCACCCACACTCACTCACCACCCACACTCACTCACTACCCACACTCACCACCCACACTCACCACCCACACAACCCACACTCACCACCCACACTCACCACCCACACAACCCATACTCACCACCCACACTCACCACCCAGACTCACTCACCACCCACACTCACCACACTCACCACCCACTCACCACCCACATTCACCACCCACACTCACCACTGACACTCACCACACTCACTCACCACCCACACTCACCACACTCACTCACCACCCACACTCACTCACCACCCACACTCACTCACCACCCACACTCACTCACCACCCACACTCACTCACCACCCACACTCACTCACCACCCACACTCACCACCCACACTCACCACCCACACTCACCACACTCACCACCCACACTCACCACCCACACAACCCATACTCACCACCCACACAACCCATACTCACCACCCACACTCACCACCCACACTCACCACACAATGGACTACAGCCAGCCTAGCCACGTGCGCGTGTGAAGAGTTAGGATAGAGATACAAAATAAGTTATAATGTAATAATGTGTACATATATATCTAGATTCTAGACCATTGTTTATCGATTGTTGTTGTTAATAAATAAGCGGACTCAACAGAACGTTGCAGTTGTGTTTGTTGTGGCGAGTTGCTGCTGCCTAGGGTCTCAGGTGATTTGCCTGGTATAAAGGAGGGCATGGGTTCAATTCCGACCCTGATGAGATGTTAACTACCTCGCCTGGTACATAGGAGGTCGTGGGCTCAATTCCGACCCTGATGAGATGTTAACTATCTCGCCTGGTACGCAGGAGGTCGTGGGCTCAATTCCGACCCTGATGAGATGTTAACTACCTCGCCTGGTACGCAGGAGGTCGTGGGCTCAATTCCGACCCTGATGAGATGTTAACTACCTCGCGTGGTACATAGGAGGTCGTGGGCTCAATTCCGACCCTGATGAGATGTTAACTACCTCGCCTGGTACGCAGGAGGTCGTGGGCTCAATTCCGACCCTGATGAGATGTAAACTACCTCGCCTGGTACACAGGAGGTCGTGGGCTCAATTCCGACCCTGATGAGATGTTAACTACCTCGCCTGGTGTACAGGAGGTCGTGGGTTCGATCCTGACCCTGACCATGCCTGCTGCTGTATATTTGGAGTCGGCCCAGCTCCGTGTCTCATCAGCAGAAGCAACTGCCCAGATGTTTGTCGTCACATGCACTTAGCCTGACACAGCAGTCAACCCATGGCACCTGCTGGGTCTGTCACGTGACCACCTGCACGTAGCCTCGCACAGCAGTCAACCCATGGCACCTGCTGGGTGTGTCCCGTGACCTCTTCCTCCACCTAGCCTGGCACAGCAGTCAACCCATGGCACCTGCTGGGTCTGTCCCGTGACCTCCTCCTGTACCTAGCCTGGCACAGCAGTCGACCCATGGCACCTGCTGGGTCTGTCCCGTGACCTGCCAGCAGCGACACATTGAGCTCCCATAGGCTCTCACATTACCCTCCCTCCACATTCCCTACATGACGTAAGCTTCACTACCTATCCGCACTGCACATTACAATCGCCCTCGCCGGCAAACTCCCATAGAGCTCCCATAGGCTCCCATGTTAAGCGCCCACCAAATTCCCCAGTTTGCATAAGAAACCACGCTTATCCATAGAGACACAGAGACCCATAGTTCAGTTCATTTATTAGGTCTAGCCCTGTGAGGCATTCGATTCTTGAATCGGGTGCAACCACAACAAACAAAAACATGAACAATAAACGTCTTAAAGTGACTACGCGCAACAGAAAAATCCAGGAAAAACGCAGTCTTCCAGAAAAAGCACCGCGTATCAACGCTGTGTGCAAAAATCCCAGTGGGATGCAAGTCAAACAATAACAACCATAAGACAATTTAGAATACAGTTACCAGTCTAACTCTGTGTACTATAACAAACAAATATGGCTAAACCAGAACCTTTTTGAAATCACCAAAATAAAGTTCTAAAAACAATGTAACAGTGATCACAGGAACTGTGATTTCCAATTTAACAATAAACGATATACGTGACATGTACGACCAAACGTTGCAAGCCACAGCATCATGAGATGCGCATTACGACCAACAAAGTCGGCGTCTTTGAATGGACAAGCAGCACCTTGCACACCATTGGGTGGCAAAAACGTCGCCTTCCTCATGCTCACATTTCCCTATGGATGAGAGAAACCATTCATGCAGGTCTCATTGACACATTGATCAGTGCTGAGGTACCTCACCCCCATCAAGACCCTGCCCTTTCAAACATACAGGGAAGCTTGAAATCTTCGTGCAATTCTTGCGCATGATCACCATCTTCATGAAGCTATGACAGAAGATTATGTTGGTCAGTCCCCTTTCCAACTGACATAGTGATACATAGAGACCCATAGAGATACAAAGTGACCCATACAGACACACCGAGACCCATAGTGATACATAGAGACCCATAGAGATACACAGAGACCCATACAAGATACATAGTGACCCATAGAGGTACATAGTGACCCATAGAGACACAGGAAACCCATAGTGATAGAGACCCATAGAGATACACAGAGACCAGAGATAAATAGTAACCCATAGAGATACATAAAGACCCATAGTGATACATAGAAACCCATAGTGATACATAGAGACCCATAGAGATACACAGAGACCCATAGAAGATACATAGTGACCCATAGAGATACATAGTGACCCATAGAGACACAGGAAACCCATAGTGATAGAGACCCATAGAGATACACAGAGACCATAGAGATAAATAGTGACCCATAGAGATACATAGAGACCCATAGTGATACATAGAAACCCACAGAGACCCATAGAGATGCATAGAGATACACAGAGACCCATAGAGATACATAGAGACACATAGCAATACACAGAGAACCATAGTGATACAGTAAGGGAAAAAAGTATTTGATCCCCTGCTGATTTTGTACGTTTGCCGACTGACAAAGAAATTATCAGTCTAAATTTTAATGGTAGGTTTATTTGAACAGTGAGACAGAATAACAACAAAAAAATCCAGAAAAACGCATGTTAAAAATGTTATAAATTGATTTGCATTTTAATGAGGGAAATAAGTATTTGACCCATCTGCAAAACATGGCAGTACTTGGTGGCAAAACCCTTGTTGGCAATCACAGAGGTCAGACGTTTCTTGTAGTTGGCCACCAGCTTTGCACACATCTCAGGAGAGATTTTGTCCCACTCCTCTTTGCAGATCTTCTCCAAGTCATTAAGGTTTCGAGGCTGATATTTGGCAACTCGAACCTTCAGCTCCCTCCACAGATTTTCTATGGGATTAAGGTCTGGAGACTGGCAAGGCCACTCCAGGACCTTAATGTGCCTCTTCTTGAGCCACTCCTTTGTTGCCTTGGCCGTTTATTGTGGGTCATTGTCATGCTGGAATACCAATCACGACCCATTTTCAATGCCCTGGCTGAGGGAAGGAGGTTCTCCCCCACGATTTGACGGTACATGGCCCCGTCCATCCTCCCTTTGATGCGGTGAGAGGGGGTCAAATACTTATTTCCCTCATTAAATTGCAAATCAATTTATAACATTTTTGACATGCGTTTTTCTGGATTTTGTTGTTGTTATACTGTCTCTCACTGTTCAAACTGTGATTTCCAAAGAGCTCCAAAATGGAGCTCTTTGGCATCAACTCAACTCGCCGTGTTTGGAGGAGGGGGAATGCTGCCTATGACCCCAAGAACACCATCCCCACCGTCAAACATGGAGGTGGAAACATTATGCTTTGGGGGTGTGTTTTCTGCTAAGGGGACAGGACAACTTCACCGCATCAAAGGGACGATGGACGGGGTCATGTACCGTCAAATCTTGGGTGAGAACCTCCTTCCCTCAGACAGGACATTGAAAATGGGTCGTGGATGGGTATTCCAGCATGACAATGACCCAAAACACACGGCCAAGGCAACAAAGGAGTGGCTCAAGAAGAAGCACATTAAGGTCCTGGAGTGGCCTAGCCAGTCTCCAGACCTTAATCCCATAGAAAATCTGTGGAGGGAGCTGAAGGTTCGAGTTGTCAAACGTCAGCCTCGAAACCTTAATGACTTCGAGAAGATCTGCAAAGAGGAGTGGGACAAAATCCCTCCCGAGATGTGTGCAAACCTGGTGGCCCACTACAAGAAACGTCTGACCACTGTGCTTGCCAACAACGTTTTTGCCACCAAGCACTAAGTCATGATTTGCAGAGGGGTCAAATACTTATTTCCCTCATTAAAATTAAACTAAATTTATAACATTTTGACATGCGTTTTTCTGGATTTTGTTGTTGTTATTCTGTCTCACTGTTCAAATGAACCTACCATTAAAATTATAGACTGATCATTTCTTCGTCAGTGGGCAAACGTACAAAATCTGCAGGGGATCAAATACGCTTTCCCTCACTGTAGAGACCCATAGAGATACATATATATCGATAGAGACACACAATGATACATAGATACAGAGACACATAGAGACACACAGAGGCCAATAGAGATACAAAGAGAATCATGGAGTCCGAAAGGGATACATAGAGTTTGACAGGGACCTATACAGACACATAGTGACCCATACAGACAGACACATAGAGACCAATAGTAAACATAGTGACCCATAGAGACCCATACACATAGGTAGAGACTGATAGAGACACACAGAGATCAAGGAATACACAGAGACACAGAGAGACCCACAAAGAACCATAGAGACACACAGAGACCCATAGAGATACATAGAAACCAATAATTATACAAATGACCCATAGTGATAAATAGAGACCCATAGAGATATGCAGAGACCCACAGAGATACATAGAGACCCATAGAAATACACAGAGACCCAAAAATACCCAAAGAGAACCACAGTGATACAGAGACCGAATGAGACACAGGGAGATCCAGAGATACAGAGACCCATAGTGATATATAGAAACCCATAGGGACACACAAAGACCCATAGTGATACATAAAGACCCATAGAGATACATAGAGATCGATAGAGACACAGAGATCTAGAGATAGACCCATAGACATACACATAGACCGATAGAGAAACACAGAGGGCCCAACGTGATACACAGAGACCCATAGAGATACATAGAAACCTAAAGTGAGACATAGAGACCCATAGAGATACATATAGATCGATAGAGACACACAGAGACACATAGAGACACACAGAGCCCCATAGAGACACACAGAGACCCATAGAGATACAAAGAAAGTCATGGACTCCGAAAGGGATACATAGAGTCTGACATGGACACATTGAGTCCGACAGGGACCTATAGAGATACATAGTGACCCATACAGACACATAGAGACCACTAGTAAACATAGTGACCCATAGAGACCCATACAAATACACAGACAGATAGAGGCACACAGAAATCCATGGATACAGAGACACATAGAGACACACAGAGACCCATACAGATACATAGAGACCGATAGAGACACACAGAGATCCATAGATACACAGAGACACATAGAGACACACAGAGACCCATACATATACATAGTGACCGATAGAGACACACAGAGATCCAGAGATACACAGAGCCCCATAATGATACATAGAGACCCATAGAGATACAGAGACTGACAGGGACACAGAGACCCATCCAGATACATGGAGACCGAAAGAGACACACAGATATCCATGGAAACACAGAGACCCATAGAGACCCAGAATGTTACATATAGACCCATAGAGATACATATAGACCCATAGAGACACACAGAGATTCAGAGATACACAGAGACCCATAGAGACACAGAGACCCATAGTCATACATAGAGACCACCAGAGACCCACAGACACCCAGAGACACACACAGAGACCCACAACGATACATAGAGACCCAAATACTAAACTAAACGATATACATTTTAAAAGGTAAGGAGCTATGTAGCGCTGGATATTACAAACGAAAGAAGCTCAACCAAGTGGCTGATAACATCATCATCATCATCGTGTGGAAATGTATAGACACCCAAAGAGACTCAGACTCACCATACAGAGACCCACACACTCACCACAAAGAGACCCACAGACTCAACACACAGAGACCCGTAGACTCACCACACACAGACACACACAGACTGACCACAAGCAGACAGACACAGACTCACCTCACACATAGACCCACAGACTCATCACACAGAGAACCACAAACTCACCACACAGAGACCCACACACTCACCACAGAGACCCACAGACTCACCACACAGACTCACCACACAGAGACACACAGACTCACCACAAATATACCCACACACTCACCACACTGAAATCCACACACTCACCACACAGAGACCAACAGACTCATCACACTGAGACCCACAGATTCACCACACAGATACCCACACGCTCACCACACCGAGACCCACAGACTCATCACACAGAGACCCACAGATTCACCTCACACAGAGACCCGTAGACTCACCACACACAGACACACACAGACTCACCACACACAGACACATACAGACTCGCCTCACACAGACACACACAGAGACCCACAGACTCACCTCAGACAGAGACCCACAGACTCACCACACAGAGACCCATAGACTCACAACACAGACACAGAGAAACCCACACTCACCACACCGAGACGTACAGACTCACAACACAGAGACCCGCAGACTCACCTCACACAGAGACCCGCAGACTCACCACACACAGACACACACAAACTCACCAAATAGAGACCCACAGACTCATCACACAGAGACCCACAGACTCATCACACAGGGACCCACAAACTCACCTCACACAGAGAACCACAATCTCACCTCACACAGACACAGACAGACTCACCACACACAGACTCGCCTCACACAGACACACACAGAGACCCACAGACTAACCACACAGAGACCCACAGACTCACTACACAGACACAGAGAAACCCACACTCACCACAACGAGACCTACAGACTCATCACACAGACACACACAGACTCACGACACACAGACACACACAGAATCACCACACACAGACACACACAGAGACCCACAGACTCACTTCACACAGAGACCCACAGACTCACCACACACAGACACCCACAGACTCACCTCACACAGAGCCCCTTGTCGGCATCTTCAGGCTGAGTTGACCTCGAGGAGGCCCAGACAGGGTTCAGATTTTTCCCGCCATCGCCGTCATTCGCCCCGACCAGAAGCGGAAGCAGAAGCTGGGGGTGGAGGTGGGGGGTCGACAAAAGAGGAGGGGCGGGAGGCGGCTTACGGGGGAGTGGTTTCGCACCGTCACGTCACTCGGAGGGGCGTGGCTGAAGGGGGCGTGGTAACGTCCCTCGCAGTGTGACAGCACCGGTGACGTCGCAATCACCACGTGCTTCCTCAGAGTACGAGACGGGCATGACGGAGACGGCAGCTTCTTAAACTTCAGCTGCTTCAGCTTTATCATCGTCGCCTTTCGAACAACTTCTGCTGAAGCCATCCGAGCAAAACTATTGACGAGGTGAGTTGTGTGGGTTCCTGGTGAGTGTGTGGGTCCGTGTTGTGGGTTCCTGGTGAGTGTGTGGGTCCATCTTGTGGGTTCCTGGTGAGTGTGTGGGTCCATGTTGTGGGTTCGTGGTGAGTGTGTGGGTCGGTGTTGTGGGTTGGTGGTGATTGTGTGGGTCCGTTTTGTGGGTTCCTGGTGAGTTTGTGGGTTGGTGTTGTGGGTTCGTGGTGAGTGTGTGGGTCCGTGTTGTGGGTTCGTGGTGAGTGTGTGGGTCCGTGTTGTGGGTCCGTGGTGAGTGGGTGGGTCGGTGTTGTGGGTTCCTGGTGAGTTTGTGGGTTGGTGGTGGGGGTTCGTGGTGAGTGTGTGGGTCCGTGTTGTGGGTTCGTGGTGAGTGTGTTGGTTCGTGTTGTGGGTTCCTGGTGAGTTTGTGGATTGGTGTTGTGGGTTCGTGGTGAGTGTGTGGGTCTGTGTTGTGGGTTCATGGTGAGTGTGTGGTTCCGTGTTATGGGTCCATGGTGAGTGTGTGGGTCGGTGTTGTGGGTTCGTGGTGAGTGTGTGGGTCCGTTTTGTGGGTTCCTGGTGAGTTTGTGGGTTGGTGTTGTGGGTTCGTGGTGAGTGTGTGGGTCCGTGTTGTGGGTTCGTGGTGAGTGTGTGGATCCGTGTTGTGGGTTCCTGGTGAGTTTGTGGGTTGGTGTTGTGGGTTCGTGGTGAGTGTGTGGGTCCGTGTTGTGGGAACGTGGTGAGTGTGTGGGTCCGTATTGTGAGTTCATGTTGAGTGTGTGGGTCCGTGTTGTGGGTTCCTGGTGAGTTTGTGGATTGGTGTTGTGGGTTCGTGGTGAATGTGTGGGTCTGTGTTGTGGGTTCGTGGTGTGTGGGTCCGTTTTTTAGGTTCCTGGTGAGTGTGTGGGTCGGTGTTGTGGGTTCGTGGTGAGTGTGTGGGTCGGTGTTGTGGGTTCGTGGTGAGTGTGTGGGTCCGTGTTGTGGGTTCCTGGTGAGTTTGTGGGTTGGTGTTGTGGGTTCGTGGTGAGTGTGTGGGTCCATGTTGTGGGTTCGTGGTGAGTGTGTGGGTCCGTGATGTGGGTTCCTAGTGAGTGTGTGGGTCAGTGTTGTGGGTTCTTGGAGTGTGTGGGTCCGTTTTGTGGGTTCCTGGTGAGTGTGTGGGTCAGTGTTGTGGGTTTGTGGTGAGTGTGTGGGTCCGTATTGTGGGTTCGTGGTGAGTGTGTGGGTCAGTGTTGTGGGTTCCTGGTGAGTGTGTGGGTCAGTGTTGTGGGTTCGTAGTGAGTGTGTGGGTCCGTGTTGTGGGTCCTTCTTGTGGGTTCCTGGTGAGTGTGTGGGTCCGTGGTGAGTGTGTGGGTCCGTGGTGAGGATGTAGGTGCGTGGTGAGTGTGTGGGTCCATGTTGTGAGTTCGTGGTGAGTGTGTGGGTCCGTATTGTGAGTTCATGTTGAGTTTGTGGGTCCGTGTTGTGGGTTCCTGGTGAGTTTGTGGATTGGTGTTGTGGGTTTGTGGTGAGTGTGTGGGTCTGTGTTGTGGGTTCGTGGTGTGTGGGTCCGTTTTTTAGGTTCCTGGTGAGTGTGTGGGTCGGTGTTGTGGGTTCGTGGTGAGTGTGTGGGTCGGTGTTGTGGGTTCGTGGTGAGTGTGTGGGTCCGTGTTGTGGGTTCCTGGTGAGTTTGTGGGTTGGTGTTGTGGGTTCGTGGTGAGTGTGTGGGTCCATGTTGTGGGTTCGTGGTGAGTGTGTGGGTCCGTGATGTGGGTTCCTAGTGAGTGTGTGGGTCAGTGTTGTGGGTTCGTGGAGTGTGTGGGTCCGTTTTGTGGGTTCCTGGTGAGTGTGTGGGTTAGTGTTGTGGGTTTGTGGTGAGTGTGTGGGTCCGTATTGTGGGTTCGTGGTGAGTGTGTGGGTCGTTTTGTGGGTTCCTGGTGAGTGTGTGGGTCAGTGTTGTGGGTTCGTAGTGAGTGTGTGGGTCCGTGTTGTGGGTCCTTCTTGTGGGTTCCTGGTGAGTGTGTGGGTCCGTGGTGAGTGTGTGGGTCCGTGGTGAGGATGTAGGTGCGTGGTGAGTGTGTGGGTCCATGTTGTGAGTTCGTGGTGAGTGTGTAGGTCCGTGACCCATAGAGATACATAGAGATAAATAGAGATACATAGAGACCCATAGTGATACACAGAGGACCAGAGAAACATAGAGACCGACAGGGACACATAGAGACCCATAGATATACATAGAGACCGATAGAGACACAAAGATATCCAGAGATACACAGAGACCAATAGAGAAATATAGAAACCCATAAAGATACAAAGTGACCCATAGAGACAAACAAGGAGCCATAGTGATACATAGAGACCCATAGAGATATGTAGAGACCCACAGAGATACATATAGACCCATAGAGATACATAGAGACCCATTAATACAGAGACCAAATGAGACACAGAGAGATCCAGAGATACACAGAGACCCATAGTGATACATAGAAACCTATAGGGACACACAGAGACCCATAGTGATACATAAAGACCCATAGAGACACACAGAGGCCCATAGAGATAGATAGAGACCGAAAGAGACACACAAAAATCCATACATACACAGAGACATATAGAGACACACAGAGACCCATAGAGATACAAAGAGAATCATGGACTCCAAAAGGGATACATAGAGTCCGACAGGGACACATTGAGTCGGACAGGGACCTATAGAGATACATATTGACCCATACAGATACATAGAGACCACTAGTAAACATAGTGACCCATACAAATAGAGACCGATAGAGACACACAAATATGCATAGATACACAGAGACACATAAAGACACACAGAGACCCATATAGATACATAGAGACCGATAAAGACACACAGAGATCCATAGATACATAGAGACACACAGAGACCCATAGAGATACATAGAGACCCATAATGATACATAGAGATACATAGAGACTGACAGGGAGACATTGAGACCCATCGAGATACATGGAGACCGATAGAGACACACAGAGATCTAGGGATACACAGAGACCCATAGAGACACAGAGATCCTTAGTCATACATAGAGACCCTCAGAGACCCGCAGACACCCAGAGAGACACACACAGAGAACTACAAAGATGCATAGAAACCCAAATACTAAACTAAACGATATAGATTTTTCCAGGTAACGAGATATGTAGTGCTGGCTATGACAAATGACAGAAGCTCAACCAAGTAGCTGATAACATCATCATCATCGTGTGTAAATGTATAGACACCCACAGAGACTCAGACTCAACATACAGAGACCCACACAATCACCACACAGAGACCCACACACTCACCACACAGAGACCCACACACACACACTCAGCACAGAGACCGACAGACTCACCATACAGAGACCCACACACTCACCACACTGAAACACACACACACTCCCCACACAGAGACCCACAAACTCATCACACAGAGACCCACAGACTCACCACACTAAGACCCACACACTCACCACACGGAGACCCACAGACTCACAACACAGACACAGAGAGATCCACACTCACCACACTAAGACCTGCAAACTCACAATACAGAGACCCACAAACTCACCTCACAAAAAGACCCACATTCACCTCACACAGACACTCACGGACTCACGATACCGAGATCCACAGACTCACCTCACACAGACACACACAGACCGACAGACTCACCACACTCACCTCACACACACACCCACAAACTCACCTCACACAGACACCCACAGACTCACCACACACAGACAACAACAATCGCCATTCGCCACTAAGTGGCGGTGACGTCACCACGACGCTTGTGCCAGGCTGTGTGCACCCTGAGGCCACGTGAAGTGTCGAACGCCCGCTGGCAGGAGGTCAAGGGGCAGACCCAGGTGCCACGGGTCGACTGACTGAGATGACTGGCTGATGCACCACCTGTGCCCCCTACTGTGCCAACCTGCAGTGCTTTAGCCACCCGGCGCTCCGCTCGTTGTTCTGAGCGTCGCTCCTCCGCCCTCCGTTGTTGTTGGAGGGCGACTGCCTCCAACTGCCCAGTAGCGTCCTTCACGAGCCTCCTCCACAGAGGACGATCTTGACACCGCTGGTACCAGTCATCGGCAAGTCCACTCAGCTCCACGTCCTCCTGTACCACGTCACTCCATCTCTTCTCTAGCCCGTGCTGCGCCCGCTTAGCCCCCTCAATCCGGCCGAACAAAAGCTGTTTCGGCATGCGGTGGCTGGGCATGCGGGCTACATGACCCAGCCATCGCAGCCTTCCCCGCCGGAGGAGCTCACCGATGGGACCTTGCCCAGATCTTTCAAGGATTTGTGAGCTCCTCACACAATCCAGTTTGGTTAAACCCAGGATGGATCGTAGGCAGGCCAGCCTAAATGTTTCTAACCGGCAAAGATGTTCCATTAGGGGGGCCCACGTTTCGCAAGCGTAGAGAAGGGAGGGAATGACCGTGGCCGAGAAGACCTGAAGCTTAGTGCGGAGCGACAGACCAGGTAGCTTCCACACAGCGTTACGCAACCGACAGACACAGACAGACACAGACACACACAGACACAAACACCCACAGACCCACCTCACACAGACACCTACAAACTCACCTCACACGGACACACACAGACTCACCTCACACAGACACCCACAAACTCACCACACAGAGACCCACAGACTCACCACACACAGACACCCACAGAGACCCACAGACTCGCAACACACAGAGACCCACAGAGACCCACAGAGACGTACAGACTCACCACCCAAAGAGACCCACAGACTCACCTCACACAGACACACACAACAACAACAACCGCCATTCGCCACTAAGTGGCGGTGACGTCACCACGATGCTTGTGCCAGGCTATGTGCACCCTGAGGCCACGTGAAGTGTCGAACGCCCGCTGGCAGGAGGTCACGGGGCAGACCCAGGTGCCACGGGTCGACTGACTGAGATGACTGGCTGATGCACCACCTGTGCCCCCTACTGTGCCAACCTGCTGTGCTTTAGCCACCCGGCGCTCCGCTCGTTGTTGTGAGCGTCGCTCCTCCGCCCTCCGTTGTTGTTGGAGGGCGACTGCCTCCAACTGCCCAGTAGCATCCTTCACGAGCCTCCTCCACAGAGGCCGATCTTGACACCGCTGGTACCAGTCATCGGCAAGTCCACTCAGCTCCACGTCCTCCTGTACCACATCACTCCATCTCTTCTCTAGCCCGTGCCGCGCCCGCTTAGCCCCCTCAATCCGGCCAAACAAAAGCTGTTTCGGCATGCGGTGGCTGGGCATGCGGGCTACATGACCCAGCCATCGCAGCCTTGCCTGCCGGAGGAGCTCACCGATGGGACCCTGCCCAGATCTTTCAAGGATGTGTGAGCTCCTCACACAATCCAGTCTGGTTAAACCCAGGATGGATCGTAGGCAGACCAGCCTAAATGTTTCTAACCGGCGAAGATGTTCCATTAGGGGGGTCCACGTTTCGCAAGCGTAGAGAAGGGAGGGAATGACCGTGGCCGAGAAGACCTGAAGCTTAGTGCGGAGCGACAGACCAGGTAGCTTCCACACAGCGTTACGCAACCGATGAAAAGATATTGCCGCTCGACTGATTCGGAGTGAGACCTCTGCTGTTAAACTGGAGCCAGTCATAAGCACACTGCCCAGGTATGGGAAACTCTCCACTCTCTCCACAACTGCCCCATCACCGATTGGGAGTTGTGGGGGTTGAGTGTCCGATGGTACAAAATACCCAGGCAGGTGCTTAGTTTTGGTGGGGCTGATGGTAAGGCCCCACCTCTTAGTGGCACACTCCAGTCTCAGCAGCAGCGTCTCCAACTCCTCCTCTGACTGAGCAGCTATTACCAAGTCATCAGCATACATAACGTGGTTGAGCAATAGGGAGCCATCCCTTGACCGCACCCGGGCATCGATTAGCCTCCCATTATATCTGTACCATATGGAGATTCCCCCGGTACAGCTATTGAAGGCTTCACGAACTACGTGGTCAAAATAGATGTTAAATAATGTGGGAGCCAGAGGACATCCCTGTCGCACCCCAAGGTGTACAGGGAATGGCTCTGACTCCCGGCCACGTAGTTTTACCCGGGCCCGTTCACCATCATGAAGGTCTTTAATGATCGTGAGCAGAGGGTCAGGTACTCCAAAAGCACGAAGAACGACCCAGAGCCCAGGCCTACTGATGGTATCATAGGCCTTGACCAGGTCAATAAAGCAGAGATGTAGGTCTTGTTGGAATTCCCTACACCTCTGCTGTAGCAGACGGACAGAAAATATGGCATCTGTGCAGGACCGCCCTTTCCTGAAACCGCATTGGGGCTCCGCAAGCCTCTCCTCAGCGTGCCTGGCAAGGCGATGCTGAATAATCCTTGCCAGGACCTTTCCCGGCACACTGAGGAGTGAGATGCCCCTGTAGTTGTTACAGTCTGTGCGGTCCCCCTTCTTAAAAAGGAGGACCACCAGGGCATCCTTCCAATCCTGCGGAACCCGTCCAGTGGTCCAGACTGTTGTTATGATGTCATATAGGGCAGTCTGTGCACAAACGCCACCCTCCCTCAGCATTTCGCTTGGGAGATCATCTCTGCCCGCTGCCTTTCCTGGTCTCAGACTCCGGATCGCCTTCAATACTTCCTCAGCAGATGGCACCTCAGCCAGCCACTCACAGGGGGTGACTTCATCCAATATTTGAGGCACCGCAGCCTCAGCAGGGTCATCCTCACTTTGTGCCACGATGTTTTCCTGGCTGAGGGATTTTCCCTCCCCCAGGACCTCACAGAAATGCTCAGCAAATCTGCGAACCTGTTCCTGGGGGTCGGAAATTGGATCACCGTTTTTTCCCCTAATGATGGTAATAGGTGTGGCGCTGCAGGTTACTTTTTTGATGGAGTTAAATAGAGATTTGTGATCACGGGCCACTGAGGCAGACTCCATCTCCTCAGCAACCCGCGACCACCACCCATCCTTGCAGCGCCTCACGGCTCTCCGAACCTCCGAGCGAAGGCTGCGGTAAGCCTCCTCATTCTCTGATGTGGGATTCTGTAGCCGATGACAGTGGGCCTGTCGCTTTTTCTCAACCATCGTGAACAACTCCTCTGTCATCCAGGGTGTCTGGGGAGGTCTGGACCGCGTACCCAAAGCAGCCATTGCAGCTGCATGAGTCACAGTCCTAAACCTCGCCCATTTACCCTCGACATCAGGAGGAGTCGGGGACGATGCCAATCCCAGCCGCAAGCGATGATGAAATTCTCGCTTGCAACTTTCATCAGATAACTGAGACCAGGCCACTTTAGGTTGGAATGGGGTCCTGGGTGTACACCCACCACCGGAGTGGAAGAATGGCAGGCGCATCTTACAGATGACTAGTCGATGGTCAGAGGGTAGATCAGCTCCACGGTAGGTCCTGGTGTCAAGGACATGGGCTCGCATTCGCTGGTCCGTCACTATGTAGTCCAGCAGATGTTCTTGCTTGGACCCGGCATGCATCCATGATGTTGTGTGGATGCGCCGATGCCGGAACAGCGTGTTGGTAATTACAAGCCCATGGGCTGCACAAAAATCTAGCAGCCTCCTACCGTTGTTATTGAGCTGATCTGGCCCATGCCCTCCAATCACTCCAGACCAGGTGCCGGTATCATGACCAACTCGGGCATTGAAGTCACCCAACATGATGACTCTATCCCGAGGGGCCACTTTAGCCAGCACCTGTGACAGGAGGTCATAGAAGGCATCTGACTCATCGGCTTTGCCTGCATCCCTCCACGGATGTTCATCTTCGGTGGGGGCATAAGTAACCACGACCACCATTCCTCGCCTCCGGTTGATGGGAAGGCGAGCCCAAAGTAGCCTGGGGCTTACAGCTTCCCACACCTCACCGCCACGCTCCCACGCCCCCTTCATTCTTTTGTTCAAAAGAAGACCCACACCCTGTTGTTTGGCAGTCTGCTGCCCCGAGTAGAGGACTGTCCACCCCTCATGGTGGCAGGAGCCAGAGCCGGTCCACCGGACCTCCTGAATGCCGCATAGATCCAGGCGGTACCGGTCCAGCTCCCGACAGAGGAGTGGCAGCCTCTCCTCTGCAGTGAGCGTTCGAACATTCCACGTGGCCAACCGTAGTGGCTTTTCGTTGTTTCTGGAGTAGCCCCGAGGGTAGGTATTCAATCTCCTGGCTCCGCCAATTGGGGTTTGGCCAGGAGACGTCATAGACGCCTGGCCCCCCGGGGCCTCCGGCACAAGCTTAGTTGTTACATATTTCTAAGACACACACAGACTCACCTCACACAGACACACACAGAGACCCACAGACTCACCTCACACAGACACACACAGACACACACAGATACACACAGACTCACCTCACACAGACACACACAGACACACACAGACACACACAGACTGACCTCACACAGACACACACAGACTCACCTCACACAGAGCCCCGTGTCGGCATCTTCAGGCTGAGTCAACCTCGAGGATGCCCAGACAGGGTTCAGATTTTTCCCGCCATTCGCCCCGACCGGAAGCGGAAGTAGAAGCTGGGGGTGGAGGTGGGGGTCGCCGAAAGAGGCGGGGCGGGAGGCGGCTTCCGGGGGCGTGGTCTCGCACTGGCACGTCACTCGTAGGGGCGTGGCTGACAGCAACGGTGACGTCGCAACACCACGTGCTTCCTCACAGTTCGAGACGGGAGTGAAGGAAACGGCCGCTTCTCAAATTTCAGCTGCTTCAGCTTCATCATCTTCGTCCAACTTCTGCTGAAGCCATCCGTGCCAAACCTTTGACGAGGTGAGTGTGTGGGCTCGTGGTGAGTGTGTGGGTCGGTGTTGTGGGCTCGTGGTGAGTGTGTGGGTCCGTGGTGAGTGTGTAGATCCATGTTGTGGGTTCGTGGTGAGTGTGTCGGTCCGTCTTGTGGGTTTGTGTTAAGTTTGTAGGTCCGTGTTGTTGCTTATTTGTGAGGCTGGGTCCGTGGTGAGGATGTGAGTCCATGTGAGTTTGTGGTGATAATGTGAGTCCGTGTTGTGTGTTCGTGGTGAGGATGGGGGGTTCCTGTTGGGGGGATGTAGGACAGTGGTGAGGATGTGAGTTCGTGTTGTGACTCTCTACACCATCTCCACCCCCTCCCACCCCCCCCCCCCCCCACTCACAGCTTTCCACACAGAGACCTTGGGGACTGCTGCGTGAGCAAAGCCACTCTGAGCATCAGCACCATGGAGGTACGCATGGGCCCCTACACTCGACTTACTAACACCACCAGCACTTACGAACACCACCCACACTTACGACACCACCCACACTTACAAACACCACCCACACTTATGAACGAGCTTCCATGAAATATATATTTTTTAACATCGACTTACAACTAGCACTTGCGAACCGAACCGTGGAACGATCCTCCGCGAGATGTAGTGAGTGTTTGTGATGCCTGTACACTACTCTGTGGCACCATGGTGGCTATGAGATGTTAACAACCTCACTTGGTATACAGGAGGTCGTGGGTTCGACCCCGACCCTGAGGCCTACTGTTTATTTGACGTCTGTGTGTGTAGAGGAGCCTACTCCCAATATTGTTTTCGTGTATGTATGTGCGTGTAGACGAGCCAAGCTGGAGCGAGAAGGAGGGAGGGAGTCTCTGACAACACGTGGAGCGCGCTGTCAGCAGCCGGCACCGGCCCTATCCGCAGTAAATCGCCTCGAGGTGAGAACAGCAGTGAGCAAACATGTCCATCGGTGAATGGGGGGAAGTCACTACCGCCATTTTGCATGGAGGACTTCACGGTGGCCATGTTGCTTAGGGGACTTTATGGCAGCCATGTTGCACGGGTGACTTCATTGTGGCAATTTTGCATGGGGGATGTCACGGCAGCCATGTTGCATGGGGTAAATTACTATGGCCATGTTGCATGGGGGACGTCACTCTGGACATGTTACGTGGGGGATTTCACGGTGGCCATGATGCATGGCAGTCTATAGGATGGCCACGTTGCATGAGGGATATCACAGCGGCCATGTTGCATGGGGGTTGTCATGGTGGCCATGTGAGATGGGGGATGTCACGGCAGCAATGTTGCGTGAGGGATGTAACTTCGGCTATGTTGCAAGGGGGACTTTATTGCGGCCATGTTGCATGAGGGCTGTCCTGATGGCCATGTTGCATGGGGGATGTCACGTCAGCCATATTGGATGGGGGTTGTCATGGTGGGCATGTTACATGGGTATATAGTATTTGGCTGCCGCGATATATTTCCACGTGATGATGATGATGATATCAGCCACTTCGGTGGGGCCTTACCTGCCAATATAAGAAAATATATATACATATAGTTTAGTTTTACAATGGGTCCCTCTGGGTGTCTATTGTTCGATATGAGCATGGATCTCTGTGGGTCTCTATGGATCTATATAAGTATGGGTCTCTATGGGTCTCTGTGGGTCTCTATGGTTCGATACGAGTATGGGTTTCTGTGGGTCTCTGTGGGTCTGAGTTGAGTGATGAGTCTCCACGTGAATATGTTGATGAGGATGACGATGTAGCTCTTACCTGGCATGTAAAAAAAACAGAATAGTTCAAAGTTTAGTTGTTGTTGTCACGTGTGCAGAGATCCTGGATCTCTTTGGGCCCTTGCTGAGTCATCGCCAGAAGCTGGAGCTGGCGGCCATGAAACAAGTATGGTTCTTCACTGTGGACAAGGTCGGCAAACCCCGGGGCGGCAACAACAACGACAGCTACGACGACGAAAACAACAACTACATCCCTGTGAGTCTCACAGAGATACAGAGATACCCACAGAGACCCAAAGAGACACCCATAGATACCCACAGAGACCCAAAGAGACACCCACAGAGACACCCACAGAGACACCCATAGAGACCCACAGAGACCCAAAGAGACACCCACAGAGACCCACAGAGACACCCATAGAGACCCACAGAGACCCACTCCTATTGAGACCCACAGAGGCACCCAAAGAGACACCATTAGACACCCACAGAGGTTTTTGTTGGGTTAGAAGGCATGAGTATAAATTTCTAATCTGCCACCACCACAAGACACAGACAGTCAGTTAAGGTTTTGTGTTATGGGTTTCTGGGGGTCTCTGTGGGTGTCTAAGGATCTGTGTGGGTCTTTGTTGGTCTGAGTGTCTGTGGGTCTCTCTGGGTCTCTCAGGATATGGGTCTCTGTGTATGTGTTAAAGTTATTTCACGCCGTATGTAGCAAACTTTGGCTAATCCACTCACTATAACGTCGGCCACAGTGGCCAGGAGATGTTAACTCCCTCGCCTGGTATACAGAAGGTCGTGGGTTGGATACCGACCCTGACGCCTGCTGTATATTTGGAGTTTGCATCTCTATCTCTCTCCGTGGTTGCGTGGATTTCTCTCCGGGTCCCCCATTTTCTTTCCTTCCACATTTATAATCAACGTCACCACACGTTGAGAGCAATTGGCTTCCGCTATACATTTCAACACGGTGGTAATGATAAGGCCACTTCGTTGAGCAATGATTTGAGATGGCCAGGTCGCTTTTGAACAAGAAGAGTTACATAGCAGCTCAGTGGTGGAGCCTTTAACAGCATAACAATAGGCTGCAGCCTTTCTGGAAATAAAACACATGCTGGTGGTGAACATCCAAACAACAACATGCTCTGATAATATGTGGCATTGCCTTTGAAACTGATTAGTCTACACCAGAGAGAACAGCCTTCTTTCGGGCCTAGTCTCAATACCTGGGTCTCACCACCAGTTGTTCGCCACCAGTGTCTCACTACCAGTGTCTCATTACCTGTATCTCACTACCTGTCTCACCACCAGTGTCTCGCCACCAGTGTCTCGCCACCAGTTTCTCGCCACCAGCGTCTCGCCACCAGCGTCTCACAACCAGCATCTCACAACCTGCGTCTCACCACCAGTGTCTCACCACCAGTGTCTCACCACCAGTGTCTCATTACCTGTATCTCACTACCTGTCTCACCACCAGTGTCTCACCCCCAGTGTCTCATCACCAGTGTCTCACCACCAGTGTCTCACTCCCCGTGTCTCACTACCCAGTGTTAGATGGATAAACGCAAAAAGGCGAACAACTCCCCCAAGTTTTAACGCAATTTGGTATTCTTGGGTCTTTCGGTAAAGTAACATACTTTAGATAGGTTCAAAGAAAATAAAAAAAAATAACAGGAAGACGACCGCTTGCATTGCGATCGAAATGTTGTAGTTTTCTGTTATTTTTTATTATTTTCTTTGAACCTATCTACGTGACTTTACCAAAAGACCCAAGAATATTAATTCCTGCAGTCACGAAAGCGTTAAGTCAAGCATTCGGCAGTTTAACGAAACATTTATACATTTCCGCGATCTAACACCCAAGCAAAATGAAACCTCCGTGGTAGATAATGGCGGTCCTGGAAGCCCCGACTGCTGCTGCCACCACCGAGCGTTAGGCTCGGTGGTGGCAGCTCCGATTGCGATGACTCTGACTACAGGCCTCCGCCTCCTCCTTCGCCTCCTAGGTCTGCAAGGAACAGCTCCACTACCGTTATGAGGTGCAGAAGATGATCGGTGAGGGAGGCCAGGGCCTGGTGCTGCAGTGCCTCGACCACAAAACCAAAACGCTCGTGGCCGTCAAGATGCTGTCGCTGCCCTTGTGGTGAGTCAGAGGGCCTTTCGGGGTGGCCCGCACTCTCGGAAAATGATCATTAATGATTGGAGGCAAAGCCGTGAAACTGCCACTAACTATGGACTCGCTGACAAAATACTAACTGCCGTAAAACTTCTGCTAGCTATAAACTAACAAAATACTAACTGACATAAACCTGCTGCTAATTATGAACTAACAAAATACTGACTGCCATAAAACTGCTGCTAACTTTAAACTAACAACATTTTACTGCCATAAAACTGTTGCTAACTATAAACTAACGGAATACTAACTGATATAAACCTGCTGCTAAATATGAACTAACAAAATAATAACTGCCGCATAACTATTGCTAACTATGAACTAAAAACTAACAGACCCATAGAGACCCATAGAGATCCACAGAGACCCACAGAACACCCAGACCCAGAGACCCTCAGAGACCCCCACAGAGCCACCCATAGAGACCTCCTCAGAGACCCCCACAGAGACACCCACAGAGACCCACACAGTCACCCACAGAGACCCCCACAGAGTCACCCACAGAGACCACCACAGAGACCCCCACAGAGTCACCCACAGAGACCACCACAGTGACCCCCACAAAGTCACCCACAGAGACCCCCACACAGTCACCCACAGAGACCCCCACAGTCACCCACAGAGACCCCCACAGAGACACCCACAGAGACCCCCACAGTCACCCACAAAGTCACCCACAGAGTCAACCACAGAGACACCCACAGAGACCCACAGAGACCCACAGAGTCACCCACAGAGTCACGCACAGAGACCCTCACAGAGTCACCCAGAGAGACACCCACACAGAGTCACCTACACAGAGACACCCACACAGAGTCACCCACACAGAGTCACACACACAGAGTCACACACACAGAGTCACCCACACAGAGACACCCACACAGAGTCACCCACACAGAGTCACCCACAGAGACACCCACACAGAGTCACCCACACAGAGTCACCCACACAGAGTCACCGTTGATTTCGTGGCCTTCCCCCTCCCGCTGCGCAGCTCCTCGACAGCGGCCCGCCAGAGGACGGAGCTGGAGGTGGCCAAGAAGCTGCAGGGCAGGGCCAGCGATGAGCGCTACGGAGTCATCCGGGTCCTGGACACGTTCGAATTCCGTGGACACAATTGCCTCGTCGTCGAGCTCTTGAAGTACGTGAACCTTCCCAACCCCCCACCACCCACCCACGTGCGTGTCCATTGCTCCGTTCGATAGTTGATTTATTTCGGAATTAATATTTATTTAATATTTGATCAAACAACTAGATTTATCGATTTATCACATTTATTAATTGAGTTTTACACGGAGGGCTTTTGCGACCAATATCATCCAATATAGAGGTATGTTTGGGTTAGATCACGTAAATATATAAATGTTGTGTCGTTAAACCCGCCATCACTCGACACAGCCAACTAGTAAGGGTGGTCACGCAAACAGAACGTGCCAATTCGTTACTAGTACAGCACTATTGTGTAGTGTATAGTAGTGTCGTGTATAGTGTAGTGTATAGTGTAGTATAATGGTACAGCACAACGGTGTGTTGGACAGCCAAGCCACAACATTTACAATCTCTGAGTACGACATTTCGCCAGTAATTACAACCAGCTTCATCAGGCGACAGCCAGATTTTGTGGAGAATTCCACCTCTTCCGTTCCTTATAAAGAGGCACAGATGTGGTGACCACACTTCTGTGCTCTTGCGCAAAGTAGGGGGGTGATTAATTTTCTAATTTGTTCCCCAATATCTTTATTTAATAATTTTCATAATTAACTTATTTTGCAGTTTGTTTAATGAGTTTAAAGATAGTTAACAATTCATCAAAAGATGTCTCGCCTCGTTAAATCAATTAATTTCATCGAAGACGTAACTTATTTAATTGCTATTTTGATAATTAATTTATGCAACAATTAATATGACAATTTTACAATCACAATTTGTTTGGCAACTGAGTATCCAAAGCTCTGGGAAGTCGAGCAGCACGCGTCCACGTGGCCCCCGTGGGTCAAGCAGCTCAGCATGGCGAACCGCTGCATTATCGACAATCGCAGAACACCGTGGGGACAAAGCAGATGCAGGAAGTCCCCCGGGTTGCGGAAGACGCGACTCACGGAAACGCTCCCCATGAATCACACATTAAACTTTTTTCATGAGAATCTATATATATAAAAGGGAAATTTGTGAATATGTGTTTCTGTTCGAAATGTTTAGCATACTTCCCAACATGAAACAAACTTTAAAATTAAGAAAGGTCGACAATAAAGTAATAATAATACATTTATTATTAAATTGTGATATGATAGTAATAAAATGCTAGTAATGAAATAATAAAATATAAATTGTAATAACATAATCACGGTGAAATTATAATAAAATCATAATGAAATTATTATCATTAAATATTTCACGCGCGGCAATGTTTTGTGCGCGTTAGTTCTCTCGGCGCTAGTGCAGCGCGGCGACGACGCGGATGAATACCGCGGAGCGACGAGGAGTTTCCTGACCCCCTCCCCCCCCCCCCAAAACTAACCGAGTGGCACAGTCGATTTGGGGTCCGGGTTGGGGGTCGCCCTGCGCACGTCATCGGAACGGGAAAGGGGTTTTAACGTCGTCGTTGTCGTTGTCGTGCCAGGAAGAGCCTCTACGATGTCATGAGCAAAGGGAGCATCGGGCGAATCTACGTGAGGCGGTTGAGGGAGTACACCAGGGCCATCCTCGACTTCCTGTTGTACGCCAAGGGGTGGGGCATCATCCACGCGGACATCAAGCCGGTGAGCGGAGCGGGCGCGGTGGTCGCGCCCTCTCATCGGGGCGCTCGGTTAGCTGGCGCGGAAGCAGCCCGGCCACTGTTGATCGCGGGGTCGATGCGGTGGCTCCGTCCATCTGGAGGGAGTTGGTGGTAGTGGCGGTGGTGGTGGGGTCACTTTACCTCCGGTGAAGACGATCCGGGACGAGGTGGACACTCGTACCGTAGAGGCAGGCCAGCCATGGTTGATCGCAGGGTCAATGCACTGGCCCCGTCCATCTACTGTGACTCTGCCACCTCCTCCTTCCAGATGGAGGAGGTAGCAGGAGATGTTTACTACCTCGCCTGGTATACAGGGGTTCGTGGGTTTTATCCCGACCCTGACGCCTACTGTATATTTGGAGTTTGCGTCTTTTCCTCTCTCATCACCACAGTGGCTGGATGTTAACTACCTCGCCTGGTATACAGGGTCATGGGTTCGATCCCGACCCTGACTCCTGCTGTACAGTGAGGGAAAAAAAGTATTTGATCCACTGCTGATTTTGTACGTTTGCCCAATGACAAAGAAATGATCAGTCTATAATTTAATGGTAGGTTTATTTGATCAGTGAGAGACAGAATAACAACAACAAAATCCAGAAAAACGCATGTCAAAAATGCTATGCATTGATATGCATTTAAATGAGGGAAATAAGTATTTGACCCCCTCTCAATCAGCAAGATATCTGGTTCCCAGATGTCTTTTATGCAGGTAACGAGCTGAGATTAGGAGCACACTCTTAAAGGGAGTGCTCCTAATCTCAGCTTGTTACCTGTATAAAAGACACCTGTCCACAAAAGCAATCAATCAATCAGATTCCAAACTCTCCACCATGGCCAAGACCAAAGAGCTCTCCAAGGATGTCAGGGACAAGATTGCAGACCTACACAAGGCTGGAATGGGCTACAAGACCATTGCCAAGCAGCTTGGTGAGAAGGTGACAACAGTTGGTGCGATTATTCGCAAATGGAAGAAACACAAAAGAACTGTCAATCTCCCTTGGCCTGGGGCTCCATGTAAGATCTCACCTCGTGGAGTTGCAATGATCATGAGAACAGTGAGGAATCAGCCCAGAACTACACGGGAGGATCTTGTCAATGATCTCATGGCAGCTGGGACCATAGTCACCAAGAAAATGATTGGTAACACACTATGCCGTGAAGAACTGAAATCCTGCAGCGCCAGCAATGTCCCCCTGCTCAAGAAAGCACATATACATGCCCGTCTGAAGTTGGCCAATGAACATCTGAATGATTCAGAGGACAACTGGGTGAAAGTGTTGTGGTCAGATGAGACCAAAATGGAGCTCTATGGCATCAACACAACTCGCCGTGTTTGGAGGAGGAGGAATGCTGCCTATGACCCCAAGAACACCATCCCCACCGTCAAACATGGAGGTGGAAACCTTATGCTTTGGGGGTGTTTTTCTGCTAAGGGGACAGGACTTCACCGCATCAAAGGGACGATGGACGGGGCCATGTACCGTCAAATCTTGGGTGAGAACCTCCTTCCCTCAGCCAGGGCATTGAAAATGGGTCGTGGATGGGTATTCCAGCATGACAATGACCCAAAACACACGGCCAAGACAACAAAGGAGTTGCTCAAGAAGAAGCACATAAAGGTCCTGGAGTGGCCTAGCCAGTCTCCAGACCTTAATCCCATAGAAAATCTGTGGAGGGAGCTGAAGGTTCGAGTTGGCAAACGTCAGCCTTGAAACCTTAACGACTTGGAGAAGATCTGAAAAAGAAGAGTGGGACAAAATCCCTCCTGAGATATATGCAAACCTGGTGGCCAACTACAAAAAAACGTCTGACCTCTGTGATTGCCAACAATGGTTTTGCCACCAAGTACTAAGTCATGTTTTGCAGAGGGGTCAAATACTTATTTCCCTCATTAACATGCAAATCAATTTCTAACATTTTTGACATGCGTTTTTCTGGATTTTGTTGTTGTTTCTCACTGTTAAAATAAACCTACCATTAAAATTATAGACTGATCATTTCTTTGTCAGTTGTCAAACATACAAAATCAGCAGGGGATCAAATACTTTTTTTCCCTTACTGTATGTTTAGAGTCTGCGTCTCGCTCTCCCCGTGGTGGTCACGTGGATTTTACTCCAGGTCCTCCTGCTTTTTACCTCCACGTTCAGAATCAACATCACCAAGCGTTTAGAGTATTTTATCACTGCTGCAACATTTCCGCGTAATGATGGTGATGAGCTATCGTTTGTGATGGCCAGGTCGCTTCTGACAAAAAAGCTGCACAGCAGCACAGAGTGGGGCCTGACACCTAGTAAAGTAAAACATAGCTTCGTTTTAGTTTGGGTCTCTCTATGTCTGTGTGGGTCTCTATGAGATTGGGTCTCTGTTGGTGTGTATGGGTCTCTATGAGTATGGGTCTCTGTGGGTGTGTATGGGTCTCTATGGGTATGGGTCTCTATGAGTATGGGTCTCTGTGGGTGAGTGTGGGTCTCTTTGGGCCTGTTGAAACACGTCTCTAGAGTGTTTAGCTGCTGCTATAAATGTCCATGCAATGCTGATGATGCTGATGATGATGATGTTGATGATGTTGATGATGATGATGATGAAATCAGCTACTTGGTTGAGATGATGTTATTACGTGATGGCCAGGTCGTTTCCGATAAAATAGCTACACAGCAGCTCAGCGGGGCCTTACACCCTGGTAGTAAAATAAAACAAATAGGTTGAGTAATTTATTAAAACGACTTTAAACGGGTCTCAGGCACGTAGACCGTGTCGCAAGTCAGCGGGGAAGGGGGGGCCTGCCCGTGTGGATGTAAATGCGTCACTTTGCATGATCGACCCACTGCTGGCTAGACACTCTTGCCGTAACCTCAGAGCGTGGAATTCCTTCTCTGTCTCTCCCCTTTGTCCAGGATAACATTCTGCTCACCGCGGCCGGCAAAGTCAGGGTCACCGACTTCGGTTGCAGCTCCTACCTGAAGCATAAAAGTGAGTGGCTTTGTGTGCGTGGAGTTTCTTTTTTCAGGGTTAGCTCGCGTCAACGTAAACGTTGCGTCGTCAAACCCGCCACCATCCGACGCAGCCAGTTAGTGAGGTTCAGCGTCACGTAAACAGGACGCTCCAATTCTCCACTTGCACAGCACTAGCCGGTGTGCTGGAGATGTAAACCCACTACGACGTTTACAATTCGAGCGATTACAGCCGAGCATCATTATCGGGTGGGCAGCCAGAGTACGCGGTCCAACCCAAAACTCATCTCCGCCGTGAAATATCGTTCGCAGAAGCCGACTAGGCGTTTAACCGACCGAAAAAAGAAACCTGTTCAACCCACGTCGCTGTTGACGGAGGGGCTACTTTATATTAATCGTCATTGTTGTTATTGTTGGTGTTGCTGTACAGCCCAAAACGTGTGCGGGACGTTGAACTACATGGCCCCGGAGCTGCTGCTGGGCTACTATGTCACCTGTGCTGTGGACATGTGGGCCCTGGGCTGCACCGTAGCCGAGATGGCCACCGGCAAGGATCTCTTTGATTCACGGACCTACACAGAACACCTGCCCTACTGCATCGAGGTACGGTCAGTGGGTGGGTACGGTGGGTGGGTATGGTGGGTGGGTACCGGTGGGTATGGTGGGTGGGTGGACGGGCAGCTCTCTATGGATATGGGTCTTTGTGGGTCGGCACAGAGACCCATACTCATAGAGACCCAAACGGATCCACAGAGACCCATACTCATAGAGACTCATGCAGACCCACAGAGATCCATACTCATAGAGACACATACAGACCCACAGAGACCCATACTCATAGAGACTCATGCAGACCCACAGAGACCCAAACTCATAGAGACCCATGCAGACCCACAGATACCAATTCTTATAGAGTTTGATTCGCTCTGGCGGCCACAAACAACCGGCGAGGAAGATCTGAACTGGTCCTGGACCTCTCATAGGTCTACTCAGCCTCAAACGAGTACTTGGTGTAGCGGTGTGTAGTAAACATTTCCACTGGGGGAGACAAAGGTGGCCGGGCGTGGTGCTGGGCACCCACCCGCTCATCTGTCGTTCCGGCCTTCAAAGGTGCTGCTCGCTGATAACAGCACTTGCCCCAGCAATGAGATGAGGCTAAACTGGGAGGAGGAGATTGTTGTCTTTGTACACAGTGCTGGCCTTCGTAGGTGCTGCTCGCTACTAACAGCGCTTGCCCTAGCAATGAGATGAGGCTAATAAGGAGAGGGAGGGATTGTTGTCTTTGTACACAGTGCTGGCCTTCATAGGTGCTGCGCGCGACTAACAGCACTTGCCCCAGCAATCAGATAAGGCTTAGACGTGGACGGGGGGAGGATTGTTGTCTTTGTACAAAGTGCTGGCCTTTATAGGTGCTGCTTGCGATGAATCAGCACTTGCCCCAGCAATGAGATGAGGCTAATACGGGGAAGGGGAGATTGTTGTATTTGTACACAGTGCTGGCCTTCATAGGTGCTGCTCGCTACTAACAGCGCTTGCCCTAGCAATGAGATTAGTCTAATAAGGAGAGGGAGGGATTGTTGTCTTTGTACAGAGTGCCGGCCTCGACAGGCGCTGCCTCCACCACTACTCACTGCTGACAGACGGCACTTGCCCCAATGGGCAAGCTGAGGCTACACCGGCTGTAACCCCCCCCTCCTCCTTTTGTCTTTGTCCGAAACCGTGCGCAGATCCTGGGCATGCCCCCGAAAAAGATGGTGGACGAAGCACCTAACAAGACAACTTACTTTGGTGAGTCAAAGGCTCGGGCAGGCTGGCGCCAGCGACGTGACCCATTCCCTTTTGTTAGATGGGGGGGTGGCAGTGAGGCTCTTATAGGGTTCTATTGTAGGGGGGGGGGGCTCTGATTATCCCGGAGGTGGGGGGTGGGGTGGGGGTTGGGGATCTTTGTAACAGTCGTTAGGAAGCATAGGTGGGTGGGTGAGTGAGCGGGTGGGTAGGTGGGTGGGTCGGTGAGTGGGTGGGTTAGTGAGTGGGAGAGTGGGTATGTAGGTGGGTGAGTGGATATGTAGGTAGGTAGGTGGGCGACTGGATAGGTAGGTGGGTAAGTGCATAGGTGGGTGGGTGAGTTGGTCGGTGTGAGGGTAGGTGGGTAAGTGGGCAGGTGTGTGAGTTGGTGGGTATGTCGGTCTATAGGTAGGTGGGTAGGTAAGTGGATGAGCGGGTATGTGGGCGACGTGGTGGTTGGTGACTCTGCGTGCGTCTCTCTGTCGCTGCAGACCCTGAGGGCCTCCCCTACAACCTGTCCAAGCAGGGGCCACCGGGAAGCCTCCCTCTGCACCGCGCGCTGCAGGGCCACCACCCTCAGCTGGTGGACTTCGTCAGCCGTTGCCTGCAGTACGAACCACACTCACCCCTCGCTCACCCCCACTCATCCCCACACCACTCACCCCCACTCACTCACCCCCACTCACCACCCCATACCTGTCAACACCTTATCACTGCCCTACCTTACTACAGACACAAAATTATTGGTCACCCCGTGACCCTCATAAATCTCAACGTTCATCCTGCAAAATCCGATCACAAGGGACAAACAAATAGAAACGAATTATTATTGTTACCCAGAATTGAAACGGCTGCACTCCGTACGGACCTGAAAACACAATTTCCCTGCACAAGAATATCTAATAAACCGTACGGGTTGACAGCTCTGCCACCCACTCACCACCCACCACCACTCCCTCCCACCCTCGCCATCTCTCCCCCCACGCCGCCATCTCCCCACTCTCCCCCCACCTCCCACCCTGTCAAATCATCTCACCATGCCCCTCTCACCACGTGTGTGTCTCCCTCCATCCCTCCCCTCCCTCCCCGTGCGTCTCCCAATAGATGGGATCCGAATCTCCGGATGACGCCTGAGCAGGCGCTGGCTCACAGCTGGCTCCAAACCACCACCACCACCACTCGCAACACTACCAGAAGGGCCACCCCCACCAATGCCACCATCTGGGCCACCACCACCACCATCGGGGGCACCTCCACCGCTAGTGAGGCCACCACCAGCAGCAAGGCCACCCCCACTGCCAGCGAGGCCAACCCCACCACCACCACCATTCGGGCCACCACCGTCACTCGGGCCACCACCACCAGTGAGGTCACCCCCACCGCCAGCGAGGCCACCCTCACAACCACCACCATCCGAGCCACCACCACCAGCTGGGCCGACACCACCAACTGGGCCACCATCACCATCAGCAGCAGCGGTGGCACCACTCCTGTGCAGGGATCTGCAGCTGCTGAGCAACGGTGAGCCTCTCTCTGTGTACCTCGCCTGGTACGCAGGAAGTCGTGGGTTCGATCCCGACCCTGATGAGATATTAACCACCTCGCCTGATACGCAGGAGGTCGTGGGTTCAATCCCGATCCTGATGAGACGTTAACTACCTCGCCAGGTACGCAGGACGTCGTGGGTTCGATCCCGACCCTGATGAGACGTCAACTACCTCGCCTGGTACGCAGGAGGTCGTGGGTTCGATCCCGGCCCTGATGAGATGTTAACTACCTCGCCTGGTATACAGGAGGTCGTGGGCTCGAACCCGACCCTGACGATGCCAGCTGCTGCTGTATATTTGCATTCTGCATTTCTGTCCCCGTGGTCACCGCGTGGATTCTTCTCAGGGTCCTCAGGATTTTCCCCTCCACGTTGAGAATCGGCGTCATGCACTTCGAGTATTTGACTGCCGCTATGAATGTCCACGCGATGATGATGATGTTATCTGTCCACTTGATTCGGCTATCATTCGAGATGGCCAAGTCGCTTCTGGTCTAAGTGGGTCTATGGGTTTCTGTGGGTCTATGCGTCCCTGTGATTATGGGCCTCAGGGGTCTGTATGGGTCTCTATAAGTATGGGTCTCTGGGGTCTGTATGGGCTCTATTAGTATGGGTCTCTGTGCGTCTCTGAATATGGGTCTATGAGTATGGGTCTGTATAGGTCTCTATTAGTATGGGTCTCTGTAGATCTGTATGGGTCTCTATGAGTATGGGTCTCTGTGAGTGTAATGAGTGGCTCCAACACGATAAGAACTTGAAACGTTTATTAATAAAACTTCGGTACAGTTGGCTGTCTACTCGTCTCTTGTCACTCGCACCACGGATGCATGGCCCCCCAAGCGGCTTCGCTGCCCTGCGCCACGTGGCGCTCGCCCCACTCTCTAGCACGCCGCTGGCTGACGGCGCTGGCTAGGGAGCGGCTGATTGGCTGAAGGTTGAGCCGCCACGTGGCCGATAAAGATGGCGGAGCAGCGGCAGCGACAGGAAGCTCCTCTTGATTCTTCACACACCGACCCCGCACCTTGCTCCGGCCCCCACTTATATTCGCTCCCTGGCGACTAAACCCCGCCTCTGGCCACGTCCCTCATGGAACCTTTGGGAGCGTTCCAGAGGCTTCCCGGGTGGCTCCGCCCCATTACCTTTGGCCTCGATGTAATTTTTCCCCGAGATAACCCATAACTGCATATCACACCACACCCCACGTAATAAAGGAGATGGTGCTCTCATTGCATGAGTATGGGTCTCTGTAGGTCTATGGGTCTGTATGAGCATTGGCCTGTATGGGTCTCTATGAGTATGGGTCTCTGTGGGTATGTATGGGTCTCTATAAGGATGGGTCTCTATGAGTGTGGGTCTGTATGGGTCGCTATGAGTATGGGTCTCTGTAGGTCTATGGGTCTCTGTGGCTATGTATGGGTCTCTATGAGGATGGGTCTCTGTAGGTCTATGGGTCTCTGAGGATGGGTCTGTATGAGTATGGGTCTGTATGGGTCGCTATGAGTATGGGTCTCTGTAGGTCTATGGGTCTCTGTGGGTATGTATGGGTCTCTATGAGGATGGGTCTCTGTAGGTCTATGGGTCTCTATGAGTATGGGTCTCTGAGTATGGGTCTGTATGGGTCGCTATGAGTATGGGTCTCTGTAGGTCTATGGGTCTCTGTGGGTATGATGACGACGACGATGACGATGATGATGTTGATGATGAAGACGATGTTCATGACGACGATGATGATGATGACGATGATGATGACGACGACGACGATGATGATGACGATGATGCGCTGCTGTGGTGTTGCTGCCTCTCTCCACAGAGCGGAGCCGGAGGAGAAGCTCCCATCACCATCGTCACCGCTCACCCAGACTTTTGGAGAGAGGACAGAGGTGGTGGAGACGCAGGAGGAGGATGACGACGAGGATAAAGAGGAGGATGAAGAGAAGGATGAAGAGGAGAAGGATGAAGAGGAGAAGGAGAATGAAGAGGAGAAGGAGAATGAAGAGGAGAAAGAGAAGGAAGAGGAGGAGGAGAGGGAGCGAGGGGTCCTGGCGTGTGTGGGCAAGGCGCTCCGCTCGCTCTTCGGCCGCCTGCTCCTCTGTGGTGGACGGCCCACGGCAGAGTAGCGGAGTGGTGGTGGTGGAATCGGTGCAACCACCACCACGAGCAGCAGCAGCAGCAGCACCACCACCACACTCACTCACCACCCACACTCACCACACAATGGACTACAGCCAGCCTAGCCACGTGCGCGTGTGAAGAGTTAGGATAGAGATACAAAATAAGTTATAATGTAATAATGTGTATATATATCTAGACCATTGTTTATCGATTGTTGTTGTTAATAAATAAGCGGACTCAACAGAACGTTGCAGTTGTGTTTGTTGTGGCGAGTTGCTGCTGCCTGGGGTCTCAGGTGACTTGCCTGGTATATAGGTCGTGGGTTCAATTCCGACCCTGATGAGATGTTAACTACCTCGCCTGATACGCAGGAGGTCGTGGGATCCATTCCGACCCTGATGAGATGTTAACTACCTCGCCTGGTATACAGGAGGTCGTGGGTTCGATCCTGACCCTGACGATCCCTGCTGCTGTATATTTGGAGTCTATGTCTCTCTCTCATCATCACAGTGGCTGGGAGATGTTAACTACCTCGCCTGGTATACAGGAGGTCGTGGGTTCCATCCCGACCCTGACGATGCCTGCTGATGCGGATGGTGGGTTCCTGGTGGGGGGATGTGGGAGACATACAGAGAACCACAAAGATGCATAGAGACCCATATAAATACACAGAGAATCGTAAAGACAGACCCATAGAAATACATAGAGACCCATAGAGACACACAGATCCATACATATACATAGAGACCCACAGAGACCCACAGAGACCCACAGACACCCAGAGAGACACACACAGAGACCCACAAAGATACATAGAGACCCAATGAAATACATTTTACCAGGTAAGGAGCTATGTAGCGCTGGCTATTACAAACGATAGCAGCTCAACCAAGTGGCTGAAAACATCATCATCATCATCGTGTGGAAATGTATAGACACCCACAGAGACTCAGACTCACCATACAGAGACCCACACACTCACCACAGAGACGCACAGACTCAACACAGAGACCCACAGACTCACCTCACACAGACACACACAGACACCCACAGACTCACCACACACAGACACACACAGAGACCCACAGACTCACCTTACACAGAAACCCACAGACTCACCACACACAGACACCCACAAATTCACCTCACACAGACACAAACAGAGACCCACAGACTCACCTCACACAGACACCCACAAACTCACCTCACAGAGACCCACAGACTCACACAGAGAACCACAGACTCACCACACACAGAGACCCACAAACTCACCTCACACAGACACCCACAGACTCACCTCACAAAGACACACAGACTCACCACGCACAGACACCCACAGAGACCCACAGACTCACCACCTACAGACACACACAGAGACCCACAGACTCGCCACACACAGACCCAAAGACTCACCACACATAGACACACACAGAGACCCACAGACTCACCTCACACAGAGACCCACAGACTCACCACACACAGACACCCACAAATTCACCTCACACAGACACACACAGACTCACCACACACAGACACACACAGACTCACCACACACAGACACCCACAAATTCACCTCACACAGACACACACAGACTCACCACGCACAGACACCCACAGAGACCCACAGACTCACCACCTACAGACACACACAGAGACCCACAGACTCGCCACACACAGACCCACAGACTCACCACACACAGAGACCCACAAACTCACCTTACACAGTCACCCACAGACTCACCCCACACAGAAACCCACAGACTCACCTCACACAGACACACACAGACTCACCACACACAGAGACCCACAGACTCACCTCACACAGACACACACAGACTCACCTCACACAGAGACCCACAGACTCACCACACACAGACACACACAGAGACCCACAGACTCACCTCACACAGAAACCCACAGAGACCCACAGACTCACCTCACACAGAGCCCTGTGTCGGCATCTTCAGGCTGAGCCGACCTCGAGGAGGCCCAGACAGGGTTCAGATTTTTCCCGCCATCACCGCCATTCGCCCCAACCCGAAGCGGAAGCAGAAGCTGGGGGTGGAGGTGGAGGGCGCCCAAAGAGGCGGGGCGGGAGGCGGCTTCCGGGGGCGTGGTCTCGCACTGGCACGTCACTCGGAGGGGCGTGGCTGAAGGGTACGTGGTAACGTCCCTCGCACTGTGACAGCACCGGTGACGTCACAATCACCACGTGCTTCCTCAGAGTATGAGACGGGCTTGAAAGAGACGGCAGCTTCTTAAACTTCAGCTGCTTCAGCTTCATCATCGTCGCCTTTCAAAAAACTTCTGCTGAAGCTATCCGAGCGAAACTATTGACGAGGTGAGTTTTGTGGGTGCGTGGTGAGTGTGTGGGTCCGTGTTGTGCGTTCGTGGTGCGGATGGTGGGTTCCTGGTGGGGGGATGTGGGAGACACAGAGAACCACAAAGATGCATAGAGACCCATATAAATACACAGAGAATCGTAAAGACAAAGACCCATAGAAATACATAGAGACCCATAGAGACCCACAGAGACCCACAGACACCCAGAGAGACAAACACAGAGACCCACAAAGATACATAGAGACCCAACGATATACATTTTACCAGGTAAGGAGCTATGTAACGCTGGCTATGACAAACGATAGCAGCTCAAGCAATTGGCTGATAACATTATCATCATCATCGTGTGGAAATGTATAGACACCCAGAGACTCAGACTCACCATACAGAGACCCACACACTCACCACACAGAGTCCCACAGACTCAACACACAGACCCACACACTCACCACAGAGACCCACAGACTCACCACACACAGATACCCACAAACTCATCTCACACAGACACAGAGACCCACAGACTCACCTCACGCAGAGACCCACAGACTCATCACACACAGACACCCACAAACTCACCACACACAGACACACACAGAGACCCACAGACTCACCACACACAGACCCACAGACTCACCTCACACAGACACCCACAGAGACCCACAGACTCACCACACACAGACACACAGAGACCCACAGACTCGACACACACAGACCCACAGACTCACCACACACAGAGACCCAGAAACTCACCTCACACAGACACCCACAGACCCACCTCACACAGACACCCACAGACTCACCTCACACAGACATACACAGACTCACTTCACACAGAGACCCACAGACTCAGCTCACACAGACACACGCAGACTGACCTCACACAGAGACCCACAGGCTCACCTCACACAGACACACAGAGACCCACAGACTCACCTCACACAGAGCCGACCTCGAGGAGGCCCAGACAGGGTTCAGATTTTCCCGCCATCGCCGCCATTCGCCCGGACCGGAAGCGGAAGTAGAAGCTGGGGGTGGAGGTGGGGGTCGCCGAAAAAGGAGGGGCGGGAGGCGGCTTCCGGGGGCGTGGCCTCGCACTCTCACGTCATTCGGAGGGGCGTGGCTGAAGGGGGCGTGGCAACGTTCCTCGCACTGTGACAGCACCGGTGACGTCGCAATCACCACGTGCTTCCTCAGAGTACGAGACGGGCATGAAGGAGACGGCAGCTTCTTAAACTTCAGCTGCTTCAGCTTCATCATCGTCACCTTTCGAACAACTTCTGCTGAAGCTATCCGAGCGAAACTATTGACGAGGTGAGTTTTGTGGCTTCCTGGTGAGTGTGTGGGTCCATGTTGTGGGTTCGTGGTAAGTGTGTGGGTCCTTGTTGCGGGATTGTGGAGAGTGTGTCGGTCCGTGGTAAGGATGTGGGTGCGTGGTGAGTGTGTGGGTCCGTGTTGTGGGTTCGTGGTGAGTGTGTGGGTCCATGGTGAGGATGTGGGTGCGTGGTGAGTGTGTGGGTCCGTGTTGTGAGTTCGTGGTGAGGATGGTGGGTTCCTGGTGGGGGGATGTGGGAGACACACAGAGAACCACAAAGATGCATAGAGACCCATATAAATACACAGAGAATCGTAAAGACAAAGACCCATAGAAATACATACAGACCCATAGAGACACACAGATCCATAGATATACATAGAGACCCATAGAGACCCAGAGAAACCCACAGAGACCCACAGACACCCAGAGAGACACACACAGAGACCCACAGACTCACCACAACAGAATCACCACACACAGAGACCCACAGACTCACCTCACACAGATACACACAGACTCACCACACACAGATACACACAGACTCACCACACAAAGACTCACACAGAGACCCACAGACTCACCTCACACAGAGACCCACAGACTCACCACACATAGACCCACAGACTCACCTCACAAAGACACACACAGGCTCACCATGCACAGACACCCACAGAGACCCACAGACTCAACACCAACAAACACACACAGAGACCCATAAACTCACCTTACACAGACACCCACAAACTCACCTCACACAGACACACACAGACTCACAACACACAGAGACCAACAGACTCACCTCACACAGATACACACAGACACCCACAGACTCACCACACACAGACTCACACAGAAACCCACAGACTCACCTTACACAGAGACCCACAGACTCACCACACATAGACACCCACAAACTCACCTCACACAGACACAAACAGAGACCCACAGACTCACCTCACACAGACACCCACAAACTCACCTGAAACAGAGACCCACAGACTCACCACACACAGACACACACAGAGAACCACAGACTCACCACACACAAAGACCCACAAACTCACCACACACAGACCCACAGACTCACCTCACAAAGACACACACAGACTCACCATGCACCGACACCCACAGAGACCCACAGACTCACCACCAACAGACACACACAGAGACCCATAAACTCACCTTACACAGACACCCACAAACTCACCTCACACAGACACACACAGACTCACAACACACAGAGACCCACAGACTCATCTCACACAGACACCCACAGACTCACCTCACACAGACACACACAGAGACCCACAGACTAACCACACACAGAGACCCACAAATTCACCTCGCACAGATACACACAGACACCCAGACTCACCACACACAGACTCACACAGAGACCCATAGACTCATCTCACACAGAGACCCACAGACTCACCACACATAGACACCCACAAACTCACCTCACACAGACACAAACAGAGACCCACAGACTCACCTCACACAGACACCCACAAACTCACCTCAAACAGAGACCCACAAACTCACCACACACAGACACACACAGAGACCCACAAACTCACCACACACAGACCCACAGACTCACCTCACAAAGACACACACAGACTCACCATGCACAGACACCCACAGAGACCCACAGACTCACCAACAACAGACACACACAGAGACCCACAGACTCGCCACACACAGACCCACAGACTCACCAACAACAGACACACACAGAGACCCATAGACTAACCACACACAGAGACCCACAAACTCACCTCACACAGACACCCACAGACTCACCTAACACAGACACCCACAGACTCACCTCACACAGACACACACAGACTCACCACACACAGAGACCCACAGACTCACCTCACATAGACACACACAGAGACCCACAGACTCACCTCACACAGACACACAGACTCACCTCACACAGAGACCCACAGACTCACCTCACACAGACAGACACAGAGACCCACAGACTCACCACACACAGACACACACAGAGACACACAGACTCACCTCACACAGAGACCCACTGACTCACACAGACACCCACAGACTCACCTCACACAAAGCCCCGTGTCGACATCTTCAGGCTGAGCCAACCTCGAGGAGGCCCAGACAGGGTTCCCGCCATCGCCGCCATTCGCCCCGACCGGAAGCGGAAGTAGATGGGGGTGGAGGTGGGTGGCACCCAAAGAGGCGGGGCGGGAGGCGGCTTCCGGAGGCGTGGTCTCGCACTCTCACGTCACTCGGAGGGGCGTGGCTGAAGGGGGCGTGGTAACATCCCTCGCACTGTGACAGCACCGGTGACATCGCAATCACCACGTGCTTCCTCAGAGTACGAGACGGGCATGAAGGAGACGGCAGCTTCTTAAACTTCAGCTGCTTCAGCTTCATCATCGTCGCCTTTCGAATAACTTCTGCTGAAGCTATCCGAGCAAAACTATTGACGAGGTGAGTTTTGTGGGTTCCTGGTGAGTGTGTGGGTCCGTGTTGTGGGTTCGTGGTAAGTGTGTGGGTCCTTGTTGTGGGATTGTGGAGAGTGTGTGGGTCCGTGGTGAGGATGTGGGTGCGTGGTGAGTGTGTGAGTCCGTGTTGTGGGTTCGTGGTGAGTGTGTGGGTCCGTGGTGAGGATGTGGGTGCGTAGTGAGTGTGTGGATCCGTGTTGTGAGTTCGTGGTGCGGATGGTGGGTTCCTGGTGGGGGGATGTGGGAGACACACAGAGAACCACAAAGATGCATAGAGACCCATATAAATACACAGAGAAACGTAAAGACAAAGACCCATAGAAATACATAGAGACCCATAGAGACACACAGATCCATAGATATGCATAGAGACCCATAGAGACCCACAGAGACCCACAGACACCCAGAGAGACACACAGAGACCCACAAAGATACAGAGACCCAAATACTAAACTGAACGATATACATTTTACCAGGTAAGGAGCTACGTAGCGCTGGCTATTACAAACGAAAGAAGCTCAACCAAGTGGCTGATAACATCATCATCATCATCGTGTGGACACCCACAGAGACTCAGACTCACCATACAGAGACCCACACACTCACCACACAGAGACCCACAGATTCAACACACAGACCCACACACTCACCACAGAGACCCACAGACTCATCACACACAGACACACACAGACACCCACAGACTCACCTCACACAAAGCCACGTGTCGGCATCTTCAGGCTGAGTCGACCTCGAGGAGGCCCAGACAGGGTTCAGATTTTTCCCGCCATCGCCGTCATTTGCCCCGACCGGAAGTGGAAGTAGAAGCTGGGGGTGGAGGTGGGGTTCGCCCAAAGAGGAGGGGTGGGAGGCAGCTTCCGGGGGAGTGGCCTCGCACTGCACGTCACTAGGAGGGGCGTTGCTGAAGGGTGTTGTATATGTCCCCCTTTCCATATTAATATTAACAAGTATTTTTTCAATACATATAGATACATATTTCTATTGTTTCTTTTAATTTAATAATGAATAAAAACACCAAACCAGGCCTCAGCATGGCATGTGGAGGTCATATTTACCTTGACCCACTAACACGATTTTTACGTTCAGAGCCCTCCCAGGGTCAGAGGGAGCAGATAGAGAGCAGAGCGCAGCGGATTGCAAGGGGCTGACGTAAACACAAAGCCAGGGTCACTGGGAGGTTGCGTTAGCCTAGATCTAGTTAAGTCAAAAAAGCTAATTGGTTCTGCATTACTATTAAAGTAACTTAAAGTCGGAATTTAACGACAGGGTAGGCTAAAGTTATTGATCTTCAAACCCACTTCAATTTAACCCTGCCACAAGCTACGTCAATGTAACCATCACCCGTCTGTTAATATGAAATGTATTTACATATTTTAATCATTTCTATACGACTTGACCCGAAGCCTAACAATCAGGTTTTCCTAAGTCAACATGAATGCTCTAATCCACCCATACACAAATAATAAGCCGGGTTAAAGTAAGAGTAGAGAGGAAAAGAAATGCAAGCGCACAGCAAAACTGCAACGTAAGCAAAGGGCGATGTTAAACCCAGGGTCGGAGAGAAAGGAAGATCCCGGTCGTCTTTGTATCCCCGCAGCGCGGGGTAGGAGTGTGTATACGCTCGGGGAAACACGAGTCAAACACCACAACGGGAAGCTGACCCAGACCTTGGATTAATACAGAATCATAACTGTGGAACTCTGATGAAATGAAATGTTAACTTAAAACTTTTTAACCATTTCTTTGTGCGTCGGTGAAAGTCGGAGGGAATATCGCCCCTCCCTCCAGGTTGTGCACTCAGACAGAGAGGCGCCTTCGAGACAATTTATAACATTTCATTGTTTTACTTGTGGGTTTTATGATAGGAGTATGACAACGGAATATACCGTGGGTGATCCACACAAGGACACACACTGACATACGTACGGACACACACACGGACGCAGATACATACGGAAAAATCCTGACACAGCAAAAATCGAAAGAAACCCCGCCTTGTGGGCAGAATCCGAGTGAAGGGATTTTTGGGCATAAAAAGAGGATCCTGAGCATTGAAACCTCAGTTCGACCGGGGGGGGGGGGGTCGGCTCACCAGAGTTCGACCGGGGGGTCGACTCTCGGGAGACAGTTCGACTCGGAGGAGGTCGGAACTCGGGGAGTTCGACTCGGAGGAGTTCAACTCGGGGAGTTCGACCAGGGGGGTCGGAACTCGGGGCAGTTCGACACGCGAGAGAGTTCGACCAGTGGGTCGGCTCAGGAGCAGTTCAAATCGGGAACGAGAGCAACAGGTCGCCAGCCGGCGAGCTGCAGAGCAAGGGGCGGCGAGCAGAGGCCAAAGTGGCCCCGTCGCTACCCACTGACGTTGGCAAGACTCGCAAGGTAGTGAGGCGCCACCGAGTGTGATTTTAAAAGAGCTGAAAGAAAGAGTATTGCTGAAAGTTTATTCTACATTGAGTCCAGCTGCACAGCGACCAATGCACCAAGCAAGAGCTTCTGCAAACCAGAGCAAGAGCACGTGCGACTTGAGTCATCCAGCAGTGGAGAAAAACCTGCTTTCAGCAAACCAGCAACGAGCACGTTCGAGTTCTCCACCCAGAGAGAGGGAGCGTGCCGATGCAGCTCATCCAGCAGCGGAGAGAAACTGCTGTCAGCGAACCAGCACGAGCGTGATCGCGCAGCTCATCCAGCAGTGGAGAGAGGTGGCCACTGAGCAGCACTGAGAGCGATCAAGCAACTCTCCCCCGTGGACAGAGGCTGGCTGCTGTGTGGAGGAGGGAACGCCGATACGTATGATGCACAACCCCCACTCACCCTGACCGCTCTAAAGGGAGCGAGTATCCCTTTCATACAAGGGACACGTTGACGTATGTTAACGCAAGAAGACCAACCACACTCACATTACCCTAAAAAGAGAACTCAACGATACGATGATGTGCTATGGCCCACTACACGACCAATCTGACGTTCGCTGGACCTAAAGACTCAACTCCAAACAATGACTACTCCACACAATTCATGACACACAAAAACACACTCAAGTCCGTGAACCATCTGGCCGTGTGATAACAGTCCGTCGTTTATAAGTATATTCGTAATTTTCCTCTTTAATATTTTGTTTTGGACTGTACTTCTAATCGCATAAGTTACCAACCGATCCATCAATACGAATTAACCCTTGGCACCTTCGCCACGGAGCTACGCTCCCGGGGAGGAATCGTGCTAAACCGATTTTCTGATCATACAATCTTATTCACGGATTAATTAATCTCCCGTGAGATAACACGTTCCGCCGCATACCCTCACACTAAGCCATTTCGGTAATCTTATAGTCTGTCCGGTGGATCTGTTGTTACATTTATGCCTTTGGAAATAATAACTGTTTGATTGTCTTTTTATATGAATACCGTTGCATGTTAATCAATCGCCTGTGATAATGTGCTGACCATTTCAAGTATAATGATCGTTCATATTATAATGTATAAGCTTTTGTGTAGCATAGCATTGGCATGTTCTGACTCTCTCTCTCACTAACAGCAATCGCTTTATGCGGGGTCCATGTGTTATCAAAGTGAAATCGTACAGTCGTGGATGATACTGTCTTGATACCGTGTGGATACCGTGCTGAAGTTCCGAGGTTGAGAGTTCACATACATATTATAGTTAAGGTTTAATTAGAAATAAATTGATTAATACAGTTGTGGTCGTGTGATTCTTTCCTGAAATTTTTGCATAAGACCTGTATCCTGCGATGAGATATGAACTCGGGAACCTAAAGTATAAACACACCAATCCACACTCATTAAACTTTAAAGCAAATTATATGAACTTGGGACCTAAAATATGAACACTCGGGGAGTGTTAAAGCGAGAATCATTGTATTATGCTGATCAATAATACGAAGTTAGACAACGAGGCCGAATTGACACTAGCGTAACTAAAAACGATTGATTGCGTTATCCTGATTGATAACCCCACCTCGTCAACGAGGCGGGGCCTGATTATCATGAAGGCTATCATTAACACAACCACACCCAGTCGTATAAATTAATACGATTACCTCGCTAATTAGCATAGTTATACGCATAATTACACGAATTAACATAATTTTGGATTAATTCAGCAAATTTCGAATTTCATTTAATTTCCATTACTTTTCATCAATTTTCACACACCCACATATACAACAAGGGGGCGTGGTCACGTCCCTCGGACTGTGACAGCACCGGTGACGTCGCAATCACCACGTGCTTAGTCAGAGTACAAGACGGGCATGAAGGAGACGGCAGCTTCTGAAACTTCAGCTGCTTCAGCTTCATCATCGTCGCCTTTCGAACAACTTCTGCTGAAGCCATCCGAGCAAAACTATTGACGAGGTGAGTTGTGTAGGTTCCTGGTGAGTGTGTGGGTCCGTGTTGTGGACTCGTGGTGAGTGTGTGGGTCCGTGTCGTGTGGGTTCGTGGTGAGTGTGTGGGTCCGTGTTGTGTTATGGGTTCGTGGTGAGTGTATGAGTCCGTATTGTGGGTTCGTGGTGAGTGTGTGGGTCCGTGTTGTGAATTCTAGATTTGAAGCTTTCGTGACTGCAAGGATTGAATTTGTTGTTGTTGTTTATACTTTTACGTGACTTTACCGAATAGAACCAAAGAGTATGGATCCGTGTTGTGAGTTGGTGTTGAGCGTGTGGGTCCGTGTTGTGGGTTTGTGGTGAGTGTGTGGCTCCATGTTGTGGGTTCGTGGTGAGTGTGTGGGTCCGTGACCCATAGAGATACATAGAGATAAATAGAGACCCATAGAGACACATAGAGAAGCACAGAGATACATAGTGACCCATAAAGATACATAGTGATACATAGAGACCCACAGAGATACATAGAGACCCATCGCAATACACAGAGAACAATAGAGATACATAGTGAACCATAGAGACACACAGTGACCCATAGTAATACAAGAGACCGACAGAGATATGTAGAGAACGATAGAGATACATAGAGACCCATAGAGATACAAAGAGACCCATAGAGATACATAGAGACCCATAGAGATAGACAGAGAACGATAGAGATACGTAGAGACCCATAGTGATACATAGAGACCCATAGAGATACATAGAGACCCATTGAGACACATAGAGACCCATAGCAATACACAGAGAAGCAAAGAGATACATAGGGACCCATAGAGCCACACACCGACCCATAGTAATACAAAGAGACCGATAGAGATATGAAGAGACGGACAGAGATACATAGAGACTCATAGTGATACATAGAGACACACAGAGACCCAGAGTGATACACAGAAAACCATAGAGAAACATAGAGACCCATAGAGACACATAGAGACCCATAGAGAGACATAGTGACCCATAGAGACACACAGAGACCCAGAGTGATATACAGAGAACCAGAGAAACATAGAGACCGACAGGGACACATAGAGGCCCATAGAGATACATAGTGACTCATAGAGACACACAGAGACCCATAGAGATATGTAGAGATCGATAGATATACATAGAGACACATAGAGATACACAGAGACCCATAGCAATACACAGAGAACCATAGTGATACATAGAGACCCATAGAGATACACAGAGACCCATATAAAACACACAGAGACCTAGAGTGATACATAGAGAACCATTGTGATACATAGTGACCCATAGAGACACACAGAGACCCATAGTGATACATAGAGACCCATAGAGATACACAGAGACCCATAGAGACACACAGAGACCTAGAGTGATACACAGAGAACCATAGAGCAACATAGAGACTGACAGGGACACATAGAGACCCATAGATATACAGAGACCGATAGAAACACACAGAGATCCAGAGATACACAGAGAACAATAGAGATATATAGAAACCCATAGAGATACAAAGTGACCCATTGAGACACACAGAGACCCATAGTGATACATAGAGACCCATAGAGATATGTAGAGACCCACAGAGATAGAGAGACCCATAGAGATACACAGAGACCCATTAATACCCAAAGAGATCCAAAGATAACCAAAGTGATACAGAGACCGAATGAGACACAGAGAGATCCAGAGATACACAGAGACCCAGAGTGATACATAGAAACCTATAGGGACACACAGAGACCCATAGTGATACATAAAGACCCGTAGAGAAATACAGAGGCCCATAGAGATAGAGACCGATAGAGACACACAAAGATCCATCGATACAAAGAGACACATACAGACACGAAGAGACGCATAGAGATACAAAGAGAATCATGGACTCCAAAAGGGATACATAGAGTCCGACAGGGACACATTGAGTCTGACAGGGACCTATAGATATATATGGTGACCCATACAGACACATAGAGACCAATAGTAAACATAGTGACCCATAGAGACCCATACAAATACATACAGACCGATAGAGACACACAAAAATCCATAGACACACTGAGACACATAAAGACACATAGAGACCCATACAGATACAAAGAGACACATAGAGACACACAGAGACCCATAGTGATACATAGAGACCCATAGAGATACGTAGAGACCTACAGGGATACATAGAGACCCATAGAGATACACAGAGATCCATAGAGATCCATAGAGACCCATAAAGACACAAAAAAATCCAGAGATACACAGAGACCAATAGAGCTATATAGAAACCCATAGAGATACAAAGTGACCCATAGAGACACACAGAGACCCATAGTGATACATAGAGACTCATAGTGATACATAGAGACCCATAGAGATATGTAGAGACCCACAGAGATACATATAGACCCATAGAAATACACAGAAACCCATTAATACCCAAAGAGACCCAAAGAGAACCAAAGTGATACAGAGACCGAATGAGACACAGAGAGATCCAGAGATACACAGAGACCCATAGTGATACATAGAAACCTATAGGGACACACAGAGACCCATAGTGATACATAAAGACCCATAGAGAAATACAGAGGCCCATAGAGATAGAGACCGATAGAGACACACAAAGATCCATAGATACAAAGAGACACATAGAGACACACAGAGACGCATAGAGATACAAAGAGAATCATGGACTCCAAAAGGGATACATAGAGTCGACAGGGACACATTGAGTCTGACAGGGACCTATAGATATATATGGTGACCCATACAGACACATAGAGACCAATAGTAAACATAGTGACCCATAGAGACCCATACAAATACATACAGACCGATAGAGACACACAGAAACCCACAGACACACAGAGACACATAAAGACACACAGAGACCCATACAGATACAAAAAGACACAGAGACACACAGAGACCCATAGTGATACATAGAGACCCATAGTGATACATAGAGACCCATAGAGATACACAGGGACCCATAAATACCCATAGAGACCCAAAGAGAACCATAGTGATACAGAGACCGAATGAGACACAGAGAGATACACAGAGACACATAGAGATACATAGAAACCCATAGGGACACACAGAGACCCAGAGTGATACATAGAGACCCATACAGATACATAGAGATCGATAGAGACACAGAGATCTAGAGATAGACCCATAGACATACACATAGACCGATAGAGAAACACAGAGGCCCCATAGTGATACATAAAGACCCATAGAGATACATAAAAACCTAAAGTGAGACATAGAGACCCATAGAGATACATATAGATCGATAGAGAAACACAAAGATCCATAGATACACAGAGACACACAGAGACCCATAGGGATACAAAGAGATTCATGGAGTCCGACAGGGACACATAGAGTCCGACAGGGACCTATATAGATGCATAGTGACCCATAGAGACACACAAAGACCCATATAGATACACTGAGACCGATAGAGACAAACAGAGATCCAGGGATACACAGAGACCCATAGATACACACAGATCCAGAGACACAAAGAGACCCATAATGATACATAGAGACCCATATAGATACATAGAGACTGACAGGGACACAAAGAGATCCATGGATACACAGAGACCCATAGATACACACAGAGATCCAGAGACACACAAGAGACCCATAAAGACCCAGAAGGTTACATAGAGACATATAGAAATACATAGAGACCAATAGAGACACACATAGACCCATAGAAACACAGAAACCCATAGAGACACAGAGACCCTTAGAGACAAAGAGACCCATAGTCATACATAGAGACCCACAGAGACCCACAGACACCCAGAGAGACACACACAGAGAACCATAAAGATACATAGAGACCCAAATACTAAACTAAACGATATAGATTTTCCAGGTAACGAGCTATGTAGCGCTGGCTATTACAAATGACAGAAGCTCAACCAAGTGGCTGATAACATCATCATCATCATCATGTGGAAATGTACACACACCCACAGAGACTCACCACACTGAAACCCACACTCACCACAGAGACCCACAAACTCACCATACTAAGACCCACACACTCACCACACGGAGACCCACAGACTCACAACACAGACACAGAGAGACCCACACTCACCACACCAAGACCTGCAGATTCACAACACAGAGACCCACAAACTCACCTCACACAGAGACCCACATTCACCTCACACAGACACCCACAGACTCACGACACCGAGAACCACAGATTCACCTCACACAGACACCCACAGAATCACCACACACAGAGACCCACACACTCACCTCACACAGAGACCCACAGACTTCAACACACAGAGACCCACAGACTCACCACACACAGACACACACACAGACCCACAAACTCACCACACACAGACACACACAGACTCACCTCACACAGACACACACACAGACTCACCACACTCACCTCACACAGACACACACAGATACACACAGACACACAGACTCACCTCACACAGACACACAGAGACTCACCTCACACAGACACACACAGACTCACCACACACAGAGACCTACAAACTCACCACACACAGACCCACAGACTCACCTCACACAGACACACCACACACAGACTCACCACACACAGACACACACAGACTCACCTCACACAGAGCCCCGTGTCGGCATCTTCAGGCTGAGTCGACCTCGAGGAGGCCCAGACAGAGTTCAGATTTTTCCCGCCATCGCCGCCATTCGCCCCGACCGGAAGCGGAAGTAGAAGGTGGGGGTGGAGGTGGCGGGCGCCCAAAGAGGCGGGGCGGGAGGCGGCTTCCGGGGGCGTGGTCTCGCACTGCACGTCACTCGGAGGGGCGTGGCTGACAGCACCGGTGACGTCGAAACATCACGTGCTTCCTCACAGTTGGAGACGGTTTGTGAAGGAGACGGCTGCTGCTCAAATTTCAGCTGCTTAAGCTTCATCATCTTCGTCCAACTTCTGCTGAAGCCATCCGTGCCAAACCTTTGACGAGGTGAGTGTGTGGGCTCGTGGTGAGTGTGTGGGTCCGTGTTGTGTGCTCGTGGTGAGTGTGTGGGTCCGTGGTGAGTGTGTAGATCCATGTTGTGGGTTCGTGGTGAGTGTGTCGGTCCGTCTTGTGGGTTTGTGTTAAGTTTGTAGGTCCGTGTTGTGGGTTATTTGTGAGGCTGGGTTCGCGGTGAGGATGTGAGTCCATGTGAGTTTGTGGTGATAATGTTAGTCCGTGTTGTGAGTTCGTGGTGAGGATGGGGGTTCGTGGTGAGGATGGTGGGTACCTGTTGGGGGGATGTGGGACAGTGGTGAGGATGTGAGTTCGTGTTGTGACTCTCTACACCATCTCCACCCCCCTTCCACCCCCCCACTCACAGCTTTCCACACAGAGACCTTGGGGACTGCTGCGTGAACAAAGCCACTCTGAGCATCAGCACCATGGAGGTACGCATGGGCCCCTACACTCGACTTACTAACACCACTAGCACTTACGAACACCACCCACACTTATGAACACCACCCGCACTTATAAACACCACCCACACTTACGAACGAGCTTCCATGAAATATATTTGTTTAACATCGACTTACAACTCGCACTTGCGAACCGAACCGTGGAACGATCCTCCGCGAGATGTAGTGAGTGTTTGTGATGCCTGTACACTACTCTGTGGCACCATGGTGGCTATGAGATGTTAACAACCTCACTTGGTATACAGGAGGTCGTGGGTTCGACCCCGACCCTGAGACCTACTGTTTATTTGAAGTCTGTGTGTGTAGAGGAGCCTACTCCCAATATTGTTTTTGTGTGTGTATGTGCATGTAGACGAGCCAAGCTGGAGCGAGAAGGAGGGAGCGAGTCTCTGACAACACGTGGAGCGCGCTGTCAGCAGCCGGCACCGGCCCTATCCTCAGTAAATCGCCTCGAGGTGAGAACAGCAGTGAGCAAACATGTCCATCGGTGAATGGGGGGAAGTCACTACCGCCATTTTGCATGGTTGACTTCACGGTGGCCATGTTGCTTAGGGGACTTTATGGCAGCCATGTTGCACGGGTGACTTCATTGTGGCAATTTTGCATGGGGGATGTCACGGCAGCCATGTTGCATGGGGTACAGTACTATGGCCATGTTGCATGGGGGACGTCACTCTGGACATGTTACGTGGGGGATTTCACGGTGGCCATGATGCATGGCAGTCTATAGGATGGCCACGTTGCATGAGGGATATCACAGTGGCCATGTTGCACGGGGGTTGTCATGGTGGCCATGTGACATGGGGGTTGTAACGGCAGCAATGGTACGTGAGGGATGTAACTTCGGCTATGTTGCAAGGGGGACTTTATTGCGGCCATGTTGCATGAGGGCTGTCCTGATGGCCATGTTGCATGGGGGATGTCACGTCAGCCATATTGGATGGGGGTTGTCATGGTGGGCATGTTACATGGGTATATAGTATTTGGCTGCCGCGATATATTTCCACGTGATGAAGATGATGATGATGATATCAGCCACTTCGGTGGGGCCTTACCAGCCAGACAGTCTCGCCCCCTTCACCTGATGAAGGCCGCTTGTGTTGTGGCCGAAACGTCGTGAGAATATTATTGTGTTATTTTATTTTATCAATTTATTATTTTATTCTCATTCTACGTGACTTTACCGAAAGAACCAAAGAAGATGAATCATTGCAGTCACGAAAGCTTTAAATCGAAATATATACATATAGTTTAGTTTTACAATGGGTCCCTGTGGGTGTCTATTGTTCGATATGAGCATGGATCTCTGTGGGTCTCTATGGATCTATATAAGTATGGGTCTCTATGGGTCTCTGTGGGTCTCTATGGTTCGATACGAGTATGGGTTTCTGTGGGTCTCTGTGGGTCTGAGTTGAGTGATGAGTCTCCACGTGAATATGTTGATGAGGATGACGATGTAGCTCTTACCTGGCATGTAAAAAAACAGAATAGTTCAAAGTTTAGTTGTTGTCACGTGTGCAGAGATCCTGGATCTCTTTGGGCCCCTGCTGAGTCATCGCCAGAAGCTGGAGCTGGCGGCCATGAAACAAGTATGGTTCTTCACTGTGGACAAGGTCGGCAAACCCCGGGGCGGCAACAACAACGACAGCTACGACGACGAAAACAACAACTACATCCCTGTGAGGCTCACAGAGATACAGAGATACCCACAGAGACCCAAAGAGACACCCATAGATACCCACAGAGACCCAAAGAGACACCCACAGAGACACCCACAGAGACACCCACAGAGACACCCACAGAGACACCCATAGAGACCCACAGAGACCCAAAGAGACACCCACAGAGACCCACAGAGACCCACTCCTATTGAGACCCACAGAGGCACCCAAAGAGACACCATTAGACACCCACAGAGGTTTTTGTTGGGTTAGAAGGCATGAGTATAAATTTCTAATCTGCCACCACCACAAGACACAGACAGTCAGTTAAGGTTTTGTGTTACGGGTTTCTGGGGGTCTCTGTGGGTGTCTAAGGATCTGTGTGGGTCTTTATTGGTCTGGGTGTCTGTGGGTCTCTCTGGGTCTCTCAGGATCTGGGTCTCTGTGTATGTGTTAAAGTTATTTCACGCCGTATGTAGCAAACTTTGGCTAATCCACTCTCAATAACGTCGGCCGCAGTGGCCAGGAGATGTTAACTCCCTCGCCTGGTATACAGAAGGTCGTGTGTTGGATACCGACCCTGATGCCTGCTGTATATTTGGAGTTTGCGTCTCTATCTCTCTCTCCGTGGTTGCGTGGATTTCTCTCCGGGTCCTCCATTTTCTTTCCTTCCACATTTATAATCAACGTCACCACACGTTGAGAGCAATTGGCTTCCACTATACATTTCCACACGGTGGTAATGATAAGGCCACTTCGTTGAGCAATGATTTGAGATGGCCAGGTCGCTTTTGAACAAGAAGAGTTACATAGCAGCTCAGTGGTGGAGCCTTTAACAGCATAACAATAGGCTGCAGCCTTTCTGGAAATAAAACACATACTGGTGGTGAACATGCAAACAACAACATGCTCTGATAATATGTGGCATTGCCTTTGAAACTGATTAGTCTACACCAGAGAGAACAGCCTTCTTTCGGGCCTAGTCTCAATACCTTGGTCTCACCACCAGTTGTTCGCCACCAGTGTCTCACTACCAGTGTCTCATTACCTGTATCTCACTACCTGTCTCACCACCAGTGTCTCGCCACCAGTGTCTCGCCACCAGTTTCTCGCCACCAGCGTCTCGCCACCAGCGTCTCACAACCTGCGTCTCACCACCAGTGTCTCACCACCAGTGTCTCACCACCAGTGTCTCACCACCAGTGTCTCACCACCAGTGTCTCATTACCTGTATCTCACTACCTGTCTCACCACCAGTGTCTCACCACCAGTGTCTCATCACCAGTGTCTCACCACCAGTGTCTCACTCCCCGTGTCTCACTACCCAGTGTTAGATGGATAAACGCAAAAAGGCGAACAACTCCCCCAAGTTTTAACGCAATTTGGTATTCTTGGGTCTTTCGGTAAATTAACGTACTGTAGATAGGTTCAAAGAAAATAAAAAAATAACAGGAAGACGACCGCTTGCATTGCGATCGAAATGTCGTAGTTTTCTGTTATTTTTTATTCATTTCTTTGAACCTATCTACGTGACTTTACCAAAAGACCCAAGAATATTAATTCCTGCAGTCACGAAAGCGTTAAGTCAAGCATTCGGCAGTTTAACGAAACATTTATACATTTCCGCGATCTAACACCCAAGCAAAATGAAACCTCCGTGGTAGATAATGGCGGTCCTGGAAGCCCCGACTGCTGCTGCCACCACCGAGCGTTAGGCTCGGTGGTGGCAGCTCCGATTGCGATGACTGACTACAGGCCTCCGCCTCCTCCTTCGCCTCCTAGGTCTGCAAGGAACAGCTCAACTACCGTTATGAGGTGCAGAAGATGATCGGCGAGGGAGGCCAGGGCCTGGTGCTGCAGTGCCTCGACCACAAAACCAAAACGCTCGTGGCCGTCAAGATGCTGTCGCTGCCCTTGTGGTGAGTCAGAGGGCCTTTCGCGGTGGCCCGCACTCTCGGAAAATGATCATCAATGATTGGAGGCAAAGCCGTGAAACTGCCACTAACTATGGACTCGCTGACAAAATACTAACTGCCGTAAAACTTCTGCTAGCTATAAACTAACAAAATACTAACTGACATAAACCTGCTGCTAATTATGAACTAACAAAATACTGACTGCCATAAAACTGCTGCTAACTTTAAACTAACAACATTTTACTGCCATAAAACTGCTGCTAACTATAAACTAACGGAATACTAACTGATATAAACCTGCTGCTAAATATGAACTAACAAAATAATAACTGCCGCATAACTATTGCTAACTATAAACTAAAAACTAACAGACCCATAGAGACCCACAGAGACCCACAGAAACGCCCAGACCCAGAGACCCACAGAGACCCCCACAGAGACACCCATAGAGACCTCCACAGAGACCCCCACAGAGACACCCACAGAGACCCACACAGTCACCCACAGAGACCCCCACAGAGTCACCCACAGAGACCACCACAGACACCCCCACAGAGTCACCCACAGAGACCACCACAGTGACCCCCACAGAGTCACCCACAGAGACCCCCACACAGTCACCCACAGAGACCCCCACAGAGACACCCACAGAGACCCCCACAGTCACCCACAGAGTCACCCACAGAGTCAACCACAGAGACACCCACAGAGACCCACAGGGTCACCCACAGAGTCACGCACAGAGACCCTCACAGAGTCACCCAGAGAGACACCCACACAGAGTCACCTACACAGAGACACCCACACAGAGTCACCCACACAGAGTCACCCAGACAGAGTCACACACACAGTCACACACACAGAGTCACCCACACAGAGACACCCACAGAGTCACCCACACAGAGTCACCCACAGAGACACCCACACAGAGTCACCCACACAGAGTCACCCACACAGAGTCACCCACACAGAGTCACCCACACAGAGTCACCGTTGATTTCGTGGCCTTCCCCCTCCCGCTGCGCAGCTCCTCGACAGCGGCCCGCCAGAGGACGGAGCTGGAGGTGGCCAAGAAGCTGCAGGGCAGGGCCAGCGATGAGCGCTACGGAGTCATCCGGGTCCTGGACACGTTCGAATTCCGCGGACACAATTGCCTCGTCGTCGAGCTCTTGAAGTACGTGAACCTTCCCAACCCCCCACCACCCACCCACGTGCGTGTCCATTGCTCCGTTCGATAGTTGATTTATTTCGGAATTAATATTTATTTATATTTGATCAAGCAACTAGATTTATCGATTTATCACATTTATTAATTGAGTTTTACACGGAGGGCTTTTGCGACCAATATCATCCAATATAGAGGTATGTTTGGGTTAGATCACGTAAATATATAAATGTTGTGTCGTTAAACCTGCCATCACTCGACACAGCCAACTAGTAAGGGTGGTCACGCAAACAGAACGTGCCAATTCGTTACTAGTACAGCACTATTGTGTAGTGTATAGTAGTGTAGTGTATAGTGTAGTATATAGTGTAGTATAATGGTACAGCACAACGGTGTGTTGGACAGCCAAGCCACAACATTTACAATCTCTGAGTACGACATTTCGCCAGTAATTACAACCAGCTTCATCAGGCGACAGCCAGATTTTGTGGAGAATTCCACCTGTTCCGTTCCTTATAAAGAGGCACAGATGTGGTGACCACACTTTTGTGCTCTTGCGCAAAGTAGGGGGGTGATTAATTTTCTAATTTGTTCCCTAATATCTTTATTTAATAACTTTCATAATTAACTTATTTTGCAGTTTGTTTAATGAGTTTAAAGATAGTTAACAATTCATCAAAAGATGTCTCGCCTCGTTAAATCAATTAATTTCATCGAAAACGTAACTTATTTAATTGCTATTTTGATAATTAATTTATGCAACAATTAATATGACAATTTTACAATCACAATTTGTTTGGCAACTGAGTCTCCAAAGCTCTGGGAAGTCGAGCAGCACGCGTCCACGTGGCCCCCGTGGGTCAAGCAGCTCAGCATGGCGAACCGCTGCATTATTGACAATCGCAGAACACCGTGGGGACAAAGCAGACGCAGGAAGTCCCCCTGGTTGTGGAAGACGCGACTCACGGAAACGCTCCCCATGAATCACACATTAAACTTTTTTCATGAGAATCTATATATATAAAAGGGAAATTTGTGAATATGTGTTTCTGTTCGAAATGTTTAGCATACTTCCCAACATGAAACAAACTTTAAAATTAAGAAAGGTCGACAATAAAGTAATAATAATACATTTATTATTAAATTGTGATATGATAGTAATAAAATGCTAGTAATGAAATAATAAAATATAAATTGTAATAACATAATCACGGTGAAATTATAATAAAATCATAATGAAATTATTATCATTAAATATTTCACGCGCCGCAATGTTTTGTGCGCGTTAGTTCTCTCGGCGCTAGTGCAGCGCGGCGACGACGCGGATGAATACCGCGGAGCGACGAGGAGTTTCCTGACCCCCTCCCCCCCCCCCCAAAACTAACCGAGTGGCACAGTCGATTTGGGGTCCGGGTTGGGGGTCGCCCTGCGCACGTCATCGGAACGGGAAAGGGGTTTTAACGTCGTCGTTGTCGTTGTCGTGCCAGGAAGAGCCTCTACGATGTCATGAGCAAAGGGAGCATCGGGCGAATCTACGTGAGGCGGTTGAGGGAGTACACCAGGGCCATCCTCGACTTCCTGTTGTACGCCAAGGGGTGGGGCATCATCCACGCGGACATCAAGCCGGTGAGCGGAGCGGGCGCGGTGGTCGCGCCCTCTCATCGGGGCGCTCGGTTAGCTGGCGCGGAAGCAGCCCGGCCACTGTTGATCGCGGGGTCGATGCGGTGGCTCCGTCCATCTGGAGGGAGTTGGTGGTAGTGGTGGTGGTGGTGGGGTCACTTTACCTCCGGTGAAGACGATCCGGGACGAGGTGGACACTCGTACCGTAGAGGCAGGCCAGCCATGGTTGATCGCAGGGTCAATGCACTGGCCCCGTCCATCTACTGTGACTCTGCCACCTCCTCCTTCCAGATGGAGGAGGTAGCAGGAGATGTTTACTACCTCGCCTGGTATACAGGGGTTCGTGGGTTTTATCCCGACCCTGACGCCTACTGTATATTTGGAGTTTGCGTCTTTTCCTCTCTCATCACCACAGTGGCTGGATGTTAACTACCTCGCCTGGTATACAGGGTCATGGGTTCGATCCCGACCCTGACTCCTGCTGTACAGTGAGGGAAAAAAAGTATTTGATCCACTGCTGATTTTGTACGTTTGCCCAATGACAAAGAAATGATCAGTCTATAATTTAATGGTAGGTTTATTTGATCAGTGAGAGACAGAATAACAACAACAAAATCCAGAAAAACGCATGTCAAAAATGCTATGCATTGATATGCATTTAAATGAGGGAAATAAGTATTTGACCCCCTCTCAATCAGAAAGATATCTGGTTCCCAGATGTCTTTTATGCAGGTAACGAGCTGAGATTAGGAGCACACTCTTAAAGGGAGTGCTCCTAATCTCAGCTTGTTACCTGTATAAAAGACACCTGTCCACAAAAGCAATCAATCAATCAGATTCCAAACTCTCCACCATGGCCAAGACCAAAGAGCTCTCCAAGGATGTCAGGGACAAGATTGCAGACCTACACAAGGCTGGAATGGGCTACAAGACCATTGCCAAGCAGCTTGGTGAGAAGGTGACAACAGTTGGTGCGATTATTCGCAAATGGAAGAAACACAAAAGAACTGTCAATCTCCCTTGGCCTGGGGCTCCATGTAAGATCTCACCTCGTGGAGTTGCAATGATCATGAGAACAGTGAGGAATCAGCCCAGAACTACACGGGAGGATCTTGTCAATGATCTCATGGCAGCTGGGACCATAGTCACCAAGAAAATGATTGGTAACACACTATGCCGTGAAGAACTGAAATCCTGCAGCGCCAGCAATGTCCCCCTGCTCAAGAAAGCACATATACATGCCCGTCTGAAGTTGGCCAATGAACATCTGAATGATTCAGAGGACAACTGGGTGAAAGTGTTGTGGTCAGATGAGACCAAAATGGAGCTCTATGGCATCAACACAACTCGCCGTGTTTGGAGGAGGAGGAATGCTGCCTATGACCCCAAGAACACCATCCCCACCGTCAAACATGGAGGTGGAAACCTTATGCTTTGGGGGTGTTTTTCTGCTAAGGGGACAGGACTTCACCGCATCAAAGGGACGATGGACGGGGCCATGTACCGTCAAATCTTGGGTGAGAACCTCCTTCCCTCAGCCAGGGCATTGAAAATGGGTCGTGGATGGGTATTCCAGCATGACAATGACCCAAAACACACGGCCAAGACAACAAAGGAGTTGCTCAAGAAGAAGCACATAAAGGTCCTGGAGTGGCCTAGCCAGTCTCCAGACCTTAATCCCATAGAAAATCTGTGGAGGGAGCTGAAGGTTCGAGTTGGCAAACGTCAGCCTTGAAACCTTAACGACTTGGAGAAGATCTGAAAAAGAAGAGTGGGACAAAATCCCTCCTGAGATATATGCAAACCTGGTGGCCAACTACAAAAAAACGTCTGACCTCTGTGATTGCCAACAATGGTTTTGCCACCAAGTACTAAGTCATGTTTTGCAGAGGGGTCAAATACTTATTTCCCTCATTAACATGCAAATCAATTTCTAACATTTTTGACATGCGTTTTTCTGGATTTTGTTGTTGTTTCTCACTGTTAAAATAAACCTACCATTAAAATTATAGACTGATCATTTCTTTGTCAGTTGTCAAACATACAAAATCAGCAGGGGATCAAATACTTTTTTTCCCTTACTGTATGTTTAGAGTCTGCGTCTCGCTCTCCCCGTGGTGGTCACATGGATTTTACTCCAGGTCCTCCTGCTTTTTACCTCCACGTTCAGAATCAACATCACCAAGCGTTTAGAGTATTTTATCACTGCTGCAACATTTCCGCGTAATGATGATGATGAGCTATCGTTTGTGATGGCCAGGTCGCTTCTGACAAAAAAGCTGCACAGCAGCACAGAGTGGGGTCTGACACCTAGTAAAGTAAAACATAGCTTCGTTTTAGTTTGGGTCTCTCTATGTCTGTGTGGGTCTCTATGAGATTGGGTCTCTGTTGGTGTGTATGGGTCTCTATGAGTATGGGTCTCTGTGGGTGTGTATGGGTCTCTATGGGTATGGGTCTCTATGAGTATGGGTCTCTGTGGGTGAGTGTGGGTCTCTTTGGGCCTGTTGAAACACGTCTCTAGAGTGTTTAGCTGCTGCTATAAATGTCCACGCAATGCTGATGATGCTGATGATGATGATGTTGATGATGTTGATGATGATGATGATGATGAAATCAGCTACTTGGTTGAGATGATGTTATTACGTGATGGCCAGGTCGTTTCCGATAAAATAGCTACACAGCAGCTCAGCGGGGCCTTACACCCTGGTAGTAAAATAAAACAAATAGGTTGAGTAATTTATTAAAACGACTTTAAACGGGTCTCAGGCACGTAGACCGTGTCGCAAGTCAGCGGGGAAGGGGGGGCCTGCCCGTGTGGATGTAAATGCGTCACTTTGCATGATCGACCCACTGCTGGCTAGACACTCTTGCCGTAACCTCAGAGCGTGGAATTCCTTCTCTGTCTCTCCCCTTTGTCCAGGATAACATTCTGCTCACCGCGGCCGGCAAAGTCAGGGTCACCGACTTCGGTTGCAGCTCCTACCTGAAGCATAAAAGTGAGTGGCTTTGTGTGCGTGGAGTTTCTTTTTTCAGGGTTAGCTCGCGTCAACGTAAACGTTGCGTCGTCAAACCCGCCGCCATCCGACGCAGCCAGTTAGTGAGGTTCAGCGTCACGTAAACAGGACGCTCCAAATCGCCACTTGCACAGCACTAGCCGGTGTGCTGGAGATGTAAACCCACTACGACGTTTACAATTCGAGCGATTACAGCCGAGCATCATTATCGGGTGGGCAGCCAGAGTACGCGGTCCAACCCAAAACTCATCTCCGCCGTGAAATATCGTTCGCAGAAGCCGACTAGGCGTTTAACCGACCGAAAAAAGAAACCTGTTCAACCCACGTCGCTGTTGACGGAGGGGCTACTTTATATTAATCGTCGTTGTTGTTATTGTTGGTGTTGCTGTACAGCCCAAAACGTGTGCGGGACGTTGAACTACATGGCCCCGGAGCTGCTGCTGGGCTACTATGTCACCTGTGCTGTGGACATGTGGGCCCTGGGCTGCACCGTAGCCGAGATGGCCACCGGCAAGGATCTCTTTGATTCACGGACCTACACAGAACACCTGCCCTACTGCATCGAGGTACGGTCAGTGGGTGGGTACGGTGGGTGGGTATGGTGGGTGGGTACCGGTGGGTATGGTGGGTGGGTGGACGGGCAGCTCTCTATGGATATGGGTCTTTGTGGGTCGGCACAGAGACCCATACTCATAGAGACCCAAACGGATCCACAGAGACCCATACTCATAGAGACTCATGCAGACCCACAGAGATCCATACTCATAGAGACACATACAGACCCACAGAGACCCATACTCATAGAGACTCATGCAGACCCACAGAGACCCAAACTCATAGAGACCCATGCAGACCCACAGATACCAATTCTTATAGAGTTTGATTCGCTCTGGCGGCCACAAACAACCGGCGAGGAAGATCTGAACTGGTCCTGGACCTCTCATAGGTCTACTCAGCCTCAAACGAGTACTTGGTGTAGCGGTGTGTAGTAAACATTTCCACTGGGGGAGACAAAGGTGGCCGGGCGTGGTGCTGGGCACCCACCCGCTCATCTGTCGTTCCGGCCTTCAAAGGTGCTGCTCGCTGATAACAGCACTTGCCCCAGCAATGAGATGAGGCTAAACTGGGAGGAGGAGATTGTTGTCTTTGTACACAGTGCTGGCCTTCGTAGGTGCTGCTCGCTACTAACAGCGCTTGCCCTAGCAATGAGATGAGTCTAATAAGGAGAGGGAGGGATTGTTGTCTTTGTACACAGTGCCGGCCTCGACAGGCGCTGCCTCCGCCACTAATCACCGCTGACAGATGGCACTTGCCCCAATGGGCCCGCTGAGGCTACACCGGCTGTAACCCCCCCCCCCTCCTCCTTTTGTCTTCGTCCGAAACGGTACGCAGATCCTGGGCATGCCCCCGAAAAAGATGGTGGACGAAGCCCCTAACAAGACAACTTACTTTGGTGAGTCGAAGGCTCGGGCAGGCTGGCGTCAGCGACGTAACCCATTCCGTTTTGTTAGGTAGGGGGTGGCAGTGAGGCTCTTATAGGGTTCTATTGTGGGGGGGGGGGGGGGGGCTGAGGGGCGTCTCTGAATATCCCGGAGGTGGGGAGTGGGGTGGGGTTTGCGGATCTTTGTAACAGCCGCTAGGAAGCATAGGTGGGTGTGTGAGTGAGCGGGTGGGTGGGTGAGTGAGTGGGTGGGTGAGTATGTGGGTGAGTGAGTGGGTGGGTAGGTGAGCGGGTAGGTTAATGGGTGGTTGAGTAGGTGAGTGGGTGAGTGGGTGAGAGGGTGGGTAGGTGAGTGGGTGGGTGAGTGGGTGGGTGAGTAGGTGGGTAGGTGAGTGGGTGGGTGAGTGAGTGGGTGGGTGGGTGAGTGAGTGGGTGGGTTGGTGACTGGGTATGTAGGTGGGTGAGTGGGTGAGTAGGTGGATAAGTAGGTGCGTAGTTAAGTTGATGAGTGGGTATGTGGGCGACATGGTGGTTGGTGACTCTGCGTGCGTCTCTCTGTCTCTCTGCAGACTCTGAGGGCCTCCCCTACAACCTGTCCAAGCAGCGGCCACCGGGAAGCCTCCCTCTGCACCGCGCGTTGCAGGGCCACCACCCTCAGCTGGTGGACTTCGTCAGCCGCTGCCTGCAGTACGAACCACACTCACCCCTCGCTCACCCCCACTCACCCCCACTCCCCACCCCATACCTGTCAACACCTTATCAGTGCCCTACTTTACTACAGACCCAACCCAGATAGTATTGGTCACTCCGTGACCCTTATAAATATCAACGTTCATCCTGCAAAGTCCAATCACAAGGGACAAATACAAACAAATAGACACGAATTATTGTTGTTACCTAGAATTGAAACGGCTGCACTCCGTACGGACCTGAAAACTCAATTACCCTGCACAAGAATATCTAATAAACCATACGGTTTGACAGCTCTGCAACCAAGTCACTACACACCACCACTCCCTCCCACCCTCTCCATCTCTCCCCCCCCCACGCCGCCATCTCACCACTCTCCCCCACCTCCCACCCTGTCAAATCATCTCACCATGCCCCTCTCACCACGTGTGTGTCTCCCCCCATCCCTCCCCTCCCTCCCCGTGCGTCTCCCAACAGATGGGATCCGAATCTCCGGATGACGCCTGAGCAGGCGCTGGCTCACAGCTGGCTCCACACCACCACCACCACGACCCGGGCCACCACCAGCAGCTGGGCCACCCACACCGCCAGCGAGGCATCCCCCACCACCACCACCATCCGGGCCACCACCAGCAGCTGGGCCACCCCCACCGCCAGCAAGGCCACCCCCACCGCCAGCGAGGCCACCCCCACCGCCAGCAAGGCCACCCCCATCACCAGCGAGGCCACCCCCACCACCACCGCCATCCGGGCCACCACCACCAGCTGGGCCACCCCCACCGCCAGCAAGGCCACCCCCACTGCCAGCGAGGCCACCCCCACCACCAGCAAGGCCACCCCCACCGCCAGCGAGGCCACCCCCACCGCCAGCAAGGCCACCCCCATCACCAGCGAGGCCACCCCCACCACCACCGCCATCCGGGCCACCACCACCAGCTGGGCCACCCCCACCGCCAGCAAGGCCACCCCCACCGCCAGCAAGGCCACCCCCACCACCAGCGAGGCCACCCCCACCACCACCACCATCCGGGCCACCACCAGCAGCTGGGCCTCCCCCACCGCCAGCAAGGCCACCCCCACCACCAGCGAGGCCACCCCCACCGCCAGCAAGGCCACCCCCACCACCAGCGAGGCCACCCCCACCACCACCACCATCCGGGCCACCACCAGCAGCTGGGCCACCCCCACCACCAGCAAGGCCACCCCCACCACCAGCGAGGCCACCCCCACCGCCAGCAAGGCCACCACCAGCGAGGCCACCACCACCACCATCCGAGCCACCACCACCACCATCCGGGCTACCACCACCAGTTGGGCCACCCCCACTGCCAGCAAGGCCACCCCCACCGCCAGCGAGGCCAGCCCCACCTCCGCCACCATCCGGGCCACCACCACCACCATCCGGGCCACGACCACCAGCTGGGCCACCACCACCAGCTGGGCCACCCCCACCACCAGCGAGGCCACCCCTACCACCATGATGATGATGATGATGACGATGATGACGATGATGACGATGATAACGACGATGATGACGACGATGATGATGATGATGATGACGATTTTGATGATGACAATGATGTTGACAACGATGACGATGATGACCATGATGATGATGACGACGATGATGATAACGATGATTATGATGACGTTGATAATGATGATGACGATGATGCTGATGACGTTGATGATGATGGTGATGACGCGTGTGGGCCAGGACCCCCACTCACCACCCACACTCACCACCCACACTTACCACACTCACCACCCACACTCACCACCCACACTCACCAACCACACTCACCACACTCACCACCCACACTCACCACGCACACTCACCACCCACACTCACCACCCACATTCACCACACTCACCACCCACACTCACCACCCACACTCACCACACTCACCACCCACACTCACCACCCACACTCACCAAACTCACCACCCATACTCACCAACCACACTCACCACACCACACTCACCACACACACTCACCACACCACACGCACCACACCACACGCACCACCCACACTCACCACACAATGGACGAGAGCTTGCCAAGCCACGTGCGCGTGTGAAGAGTTAGGATAGAGATAAAAAAATAAGTTTTAATGTAATAATGTGTACATATATATCTAGACCATTGTTAGTTTATCGATTGTTGTTGTAATAAATATTCGGACTCAACAGAATGTTGCAGTTGTGTTTGTTGTGGCGAGTTGCTGCTGCTTGGGGTCTCAGGTGACTTGGATCCAGATGTTAACTACCTCGCCTGATGCATGAGGTCGTAGGTTCAATTGGAGTCTGCCCAGCTCCGTGTCTCATCAGCAGAAGCAGGAGACAGGCTCTGCTTGAACCAATGGTGGTGAACTGCCCAGATGTTTGTCGTCAGATGCACCTAGCCTGGCACAGCAGTCGACCCATGGCACCTGCTGGGTCTGTTACGTGACCTCCTCCTGCACCTAGCCTAGCACAGCAGTCAACCCATGGCATCTGCTGGGTCTGTCCCGTCACCTCCAAGTGCACCTAGCCTGGCACAGCAGTCAACCCATGGCACCTGCTGGGTCTGTCCCGTGACCTCTTCCTGTACCTAACCTGACACAGCAGTCAACCCATGGCACCTGCTGGGTCTGTCACGTGACCTGCCAGCAGCGACCCTTCGACACTTCACATGGCCTCATAAGTGCTGTGGTGACGTCACAAGGGGGTGGGGCACGTGTCTGAGTTACAATAATTAACAGAGCTTACCTAACCTATCCACACTACAAATTGCAATCACCTTCACTTGCTACTCCTATAGGCTTCTATAGGCTTTACATCAAACCTTCCGCCACATTTTCTACAAGACATAACCACCTTACTTATCCACACTACAAATTGCAATCACCTTCACCGTCTACACCAATAGGCTCCCACGTTACCCGTCCCCACATTCCCTACATGACATAAACTTCCCAACCTATCCGCACTACACATTACAATCACCATCGCCGGTAAACTCCCAAAGAGCTCCCAAGGGCTCCCATGTTAAGCGCCCACCACATTCCCCAGTTCGCTTAAGAAACCACGCTTATCCATAGAGACACACAGAGACCCATAGTTCAGTTCATTTATTAGGTATAGCCCTGTGAGCCATTCGGCTCTTGAATCGGGTGCAACCACAACAAAAAAAAACATGAACAATAAACGTCTTAAAGTGACTATGTGGTACCACCGCGGCGGAGCAGCTCCGTCGGGGGCCGTATTCACCACCGTAACACCGCCACCCGCCACCCCAACCCCCCCCCCACATGTATACACACACACACCCCACGTAGGGCCGGGAGGGAAGGTGTGGGGGCTACCGTCCCCCGCCATCACCGAATTTTCGGGACCGCTGTCCCCCGATTCCCCCGTGACAATCGTACCGCTACCCCCCGGCTGTTCTGTGGGGTCCGGGCTACCGGCCTCCACTCCCTCGCTCCATGTACCCCTGACTTTGTTGCTGCCTGCGTCGGCATACTTCTATTAGTGGGGCGGTATGCTCTATACTTGCAGCCTGCTACGCTGGTTGAAGGGGATCCCTGCGTTCTGATTTAAAGGGGCCGTTTAAACCGCCGCGCGAATACGCGCACGCCTGGCGCGTCGCTCGCTACCTTGCTATAGACACTCGTACAGGCGAGCGATCATAACACAGTCACACCGGCGCGCGAGCGCTAAGCACTATTGTAAGTGATCGTACAGATGCGTGGACACCAAGCACGCTCCACACTCTCAAAGACCGCACGACGCAGTTTTATCCCCCGCTAGCGATTTTAACCAGTTTAATCTATGTGTGATGGTGTGGGTCAGTGGACGCTAGTCTATCCCTCGGAAGTTTTCGATTCAATTTCTCCTACCGATCGCCCCGCTCTCTACCCTGGATTAAAAACACTTAGACTTACGCCTCTCTCCCTCGCACTTACTTCCACCCTGCTGCGCTGAACGCTGTAAGGGAATGAGGCGGCGAGTTGTCTCTGTAGAGGGGCGAGCCTGATGGTGCTGGAGTACGTCCCACGGACCTCTCGGACGGCTGACTCTGCTGTTCCCGGAACCGCGATGATCTTGAAGAAGAACTGCCCTTGCTACCTGAATCCCCCTCCTTTTATCCTACCTACAACAAAGGAATTTCGCCGTTTCGCTCCCTTGGCCTCCCGTCCAATCAGGGGCTCAAATTTTCCCGCCCTTTCGATACTCGGATCCCAGCTCGGGTGATGTCGCCGCAGTGATCTCTCCGACGTCCGCTCTCTGTTCTCCTGCTACCAGTCCACTGACCCGTGCTTGTGCGTGTGTGGTTCCACTCGCGGTGGCTCGATGGCCCTTGCCATGACCATGCAACTTTAATATTAGGTCACGGCGCCGCAGTGCATGTCAGCTACAGGGGGAAGATCGCCCAATTTCCTGGCCGCAGGAAACCATGAAGTTCGATCCCATACGGGACTTCTGGAAAAAAACCTATCGGCCGGGTGACCTCCCCTCCCTGCTCTACGTGGGGCGTGTGTGCGTTCGTGCAGGGTGGAGGGTGGCGAGGGTGCACCGTGTCGGAGTCGGCGTCCCCCGGTGGCGGCTTCACTGTGGTGGGCACGGCCTCGACAGAGCGGCTCTGCTGCGGCGGCCTCACGACTGTGCAGTGGGCAAAACGCGGACGTCTGAGAAGGCACCGGCCCCAGGAGAGTGGCGGGAAATCCGAGGCATCGGTGACGGCGTCGCGGCGGTGGGCATGGCTCCACTGGAGCGGCTCCGCTGCGGCGGTACCACACAGCCCCCCGAGGTGCCAGTCCCCGTCCCGGGTTTACTGGAGCACTTCGCCTGGGTTGCCCCTACAAGGTAGCGCCGCGGGGTCCGCGGGACTCGTCCGACTCTCGTGGCTGGCCTCGGTGGTAATGGCTCCGTCTCTCGGGGTTCCGGCGGCGGTCTCCTTCTCCACTCTAATGGTTCCCTCTGGCCCTGGGTACCTGCGGGCTGGGAGACAAACTCGGGGGCGGTAGGGTTCAGGGGGCGCCGTCCCCGTCTCTCCTGGCTTGGGCCAGGACCCCCTGGGGCCTGGGACCCCGTGGGGCCCATACACTCTGCGAGGCCTCCGGGTATCGGGGGTGTGGGGACCCTGGGATTTCGGGGTCCTCGAACGGCGGGGTTCTCCCTCGCTGGGACCGCCCTCCATGGTTTTAGTCGCCGAACATTAACTGACATCTCCCGCCCCTCTCTCCCCCCTGAATCAGTACCGTCCAGGGGGAGATCTGTCGCCCCACCGTACAGGCTCCCCGCCAGTAGGTGGTTAACTTCCCCACCTGTCCGGCCCCGACGCGAGGGTTGTGCAGCCACACCTTAGAGCTCGCCGAGTAGAAGGGGGCTCCATTCGGGGTCGGGCGCCCCGCTCGTGCCGCTGGTGTGCGGTCTCGCCTTGCGGGTAAGCCCGGACCCTAGCTTCTCGCAGGGTCCCCATCAAGTGCTCCACGGGGCGGCTCCCTTCCTTCCGTTAGGGCGGTGGGACACCGAACAGCAGATCTGTAGGCAGGCGAGACTCGCGACCAAACATCATTAGGAACGGGGACGGTCCCGTGGATGTGTGTACTGTGGTGGCGTAGGCGAACAGAGCATAGGGGAGGTGTTCGTCCCAGTCCTGTTGATTCGCAGCCGCCATGCGTTTCAGCTTCTCGGCTAGAGTCTGGTTCATTCTCTCTACCATCCCGTTTGTCTGGGGGTGATATGCCGTAGTTCGGTCCTTCTGGATGCTGAACTCCTGGCACAGTGCCTGGAATAGCTCTGCCTCTGAACTCACTACCCTGGTCAGTAATGACTTGTTCGGGGATCCCGTGCTTAAGTACGTAGTGTTCCACGAACGCTCGGGTTACTACGAGGGCTGTCTTATTGGGGATGGCTACTGCTACGGGATAGCGTGTGAAGTACTGCACCGCTACGAGAATACATCGGTTGCCCCAGTGGGATCGCAGGAATGGCCCCTGCAGGTCGATCCCGACCAACTAGTTCGTCCGGCTGACGCGGAATGGCCTCAGGGGTACCTGGTATTGCGCCGGTTTCGGCCCGCATTGCTGACACGCGCGGCAGCCCTGCACCCAGGCGGCTATTGCTTGTGCCAACTTGGGCCAGAGATACTGGCGGCACAGGGTTTCACGAGTGCGCCGTTCTCCGTCATGGCCCCCGAGCGGGTGGTCGTGCACTAGTCTCAGCAGCTGGGGTCACACCTGGGCGGGCACGTAGATGCATCCTGGCTGGCCGGCTTCGGTTAGCTCCCGTACCACCCCGTTCTGCACACACAATCGGGCATACAAACCACTCCAGGGCCCTGGTAGGGTGTCTTCTTTCTCCCGTAGGGCCGCCTCCACCGCCGCCAGATCTGGATCCCGCAGCTGGGTCCGTCTCAGCTGCTCGTCGTCCAGGCTCGGGAAGGTGCAGCCGACGTCCTCCTGGATCTAATCGGGTGGGGTTGAGCGACCCGTCGGGCCCCGGGGTGTGGGCTCCGTGCCCGCCAAATGGTCCCCCGGGTCCTTGGTTCCTCCTACCGGGGTCTCTGTTGCACATACTGCACTGCCTCTCACCGGGGGAGGGTTAGTCTCGGTGCGCTCCTGGGGGTCCGACACCCACCGGCAACGGCCCCCCATGAAGCATGGGCAAGCTTCCTCCACCCTTGTCTCGGCACACACCGTGGGCCGCCTCGACAAGGTGTCCGCGTTTGCGTGCGTACGATCAGCTCGGTACTCTATTTGCAGGTTGTACTCCTGCAGCTGCGCCAGCCATCGGGCCATCTGCCCCCGCGGTTCCTTGAATGTAAGGAGGAACTGCAGGGCATAATGGTCGGTGCGCACCCGACATTTCCTGCCGTACAAATATGGTCGGAACTGTTTACACGCGAAGATCACGGCATACAGTTCTTGACGGGTCACGCAATAATTCAGCTCGGGTCCACTCAGGGTCCGACTGGCGTATGCGATGACCCGCTCCGTCCCACCCTGTACCTGTGACAGCACCGCGCCCAGCCCACTGCTGCAGGCGTCGGTGTCCAAGATAAAATCCGTGGTGAAATCGGGGAAAGCTAGGGTAGGGGTGTGGGTGAGGTGGTCTTGAGGGTGGTGAAGGCCGTTTGGCAGGCCACCGTCCATCGATAGGGGTTCTTAGGGGAGGTGAGTTGGGTGAGGGGGCGTGCAATCTCGCTGAATCCCTTTACAAATCGACGATAATATGTAGCTAGTCCCAGGAATGGCCTGATCTCCGTCAGATTCTTGGGCCGTGGCCATTCCACTACGGCGTGCACCTTTTCCGGATCGGTGCGCACCCCCGCCTCGCTGACTCGGTGTCCGAGGTACCCTACCTCGCGCTGCGCCAGGTAACACTCACATGGCTTGAGCTTGAGATGGGCTGCTCGCAGTCGCTGGAACACCTCTAGCAACCTGGACCAGTGCTCGGATAGAGATCTGCTGAACACTTTCACGTCGTCCAGGTAAATCAGGCACTGTTCCCACTGTAAGTCCCGCTTTACCAACTCCATCAACAGCTGGAACGTCGCGGGCGCGTTAGTGAGTTCGAACGGAAGCACTCGAAACTCGAACAGCCCCATCGGGGTGGTAAACGCGGTTTTCGGCCAATCCTCCTCCGCCATCTCCACCTGCCAGTACCCGGACGCCAGATCGAGGGTGGAAAAATACCGTGCTCCTGCGGGGCTGTCAAAGGTGTCGTCGATGAGCGGTATGGGGAAGGCATCGCCGAGGGTGACTGCGTTCAACTTTCGGTAATCAACGCAGAACCGGGTCGACCCATCCTTTTTCGTCACTAGCACCACCGGGGCAGACCAGGGGCTCGTCGAGGGCTGGATTATGTTATCACATAGCATATCCGCAACTGCCTCCTTGATCTGGGTCCGTTCGGGCGCGTCCACCCGGTATGCGGGGAGTTTGATCGGTCGGGCTGCACCTGTGTCAATTTGGTGTTTAACAAGGTCTCTTCGGCCTACATCTGAATCGTGCTCACTGAATACGTCGGCGTACTCCCGTAACAACCCGCGCAGCTGATCGGCCTCCCCCTTAGGTAAATCTGCCCAAGGCACATGTAACGCATCACGCAGGGGAACGATCTCGGCCCGGGAGGTTGGGCCGACCCACCAGGCCAGATCCTGGTTGTCCTCGGGGTGGCCAGGGTCTTCCGCCCAGAGTGCAAACACCGAGTCGTTAGAGTGGCGCGCATGCAGGGGGTGTATGGTGGCTACTGTGGTGCATCGTCATAGCATCACCGGGGTACTGTGTGGGTTAAACACCCGCATGAACAGTCGCCCCCCATCTGCGTTTACCAGCGTGGCTAACCCTACGACTCCGTACCACGCTGCCAACTCCGGGTGAGGGGTTAGCATTACCTCGCCCGATGGTCGGTGTGTGGGATCGGCGGAGGGGGTTGCCACTGGCACCAGCATCTCGGCGAGTGGCCCGATGGTGACGGCCGACACCAGCGTAGCGGCTACGGGTGTGAAACGAGGGCGATCCCTCTCCTGTCCCAGGAACGGGATCCGCTCCCCGCTGCCTTCCATCGTGGCGCATCGCTGGCGGGGCTGTACACTCATGGCACAACACACTGGAGACGTAGAATTCCTGTGTGCACACCTGGTGTCCGAGACGGACCTCGAGGGAGATCCTTCCCAGCAACCCCATCCCGGCTCCGCTCGCTGTTTGCAGCACGCGATCCGGGACCTGCAGGCGGCTCACGTCAACCCCGAGCACGCTGCAGTGCGCGGCGCTCACGAGTGAGGCTACGGCCCCCGTGTCCAGTAGGATCCGGGTGCGCTGCCTGTTCACCTGTCCTTCCACCAGCGACGTAGCCCCCGTGATATCTGCCACCAGCTCCCGCAACCAGTCGCCCGTCCTCACCGCATCCTTGGGTGTTGTGGTCGGAACCTGTGTGGGGGTCACTCGCTCACCATTATTATTATCGTCGTTTTGTTTCGGGACCTCGTTGATTGCACCTCTAGGTGGTCCACTCTCTAGGGGGCGTTGGCGTTTAACCCTGGCGCGTTTCTAGCGCGGGCGATTTGAGGACAGTCCCTCACGAGGTGCCCTTGACGGTCGCACAGGTAACATGCTCGGGGAAGGGCGGCGGCCCCGTAGGAGCCTCTCCGCCCGCTCCCTCTTTCTCCTCCTGTACGCCGCTGCCCAGATTCCGCCTCTAGTCAGGCTACCCTCCCAGCCAGCCCTCCCACCTCGGTCTGAACCGTCTCCACTGTAGTCTGCAGCGCAGTCATATGTGCCCGTACTTGGGTTACCTTGTTGTCCACCTGGGTTATTCTTTCACCTACTTGGGTTACCTCGTTGTCGATCCCCCTGATGCCCATCTGTATTCCCGCCACCCATCCTGGGGTTGTCTCGCGGGATACAGGGGGCTCCCTTTCCCGAACCCTCATCGTCCTGGCGAGCTCCTGTTCCTCCTCTTCCTCCTCGGTGGACAGACTTGCGATGGTGCGCTCCCGTCCCAGTCCTCGGAGCAGCGCGCGTTCACTAGAAATTATTTCACACTTACGCGCGCGCTCGACAATGGCGTCAAAGGGAAGGCGCGTACAGTTCATGTCTGGCTGCCACCATGCCGTGCGAGTCAAGTATCGCTGGATTTTCTCAGTCACCTCTGTCGTGTACCCCGGGCGTGCGATCTTTGTCAGCTCGCGCACATCCTCGGCATAATCACGCAGGTTCTCGCCGGGTTGGCGATGGCGTGCCTCTAAGGCCGCTTTTGCCTCCTCCTCCTCATCGCGCGTACCGAAACGCAGATCAATTCGGCGCATCAGCTTCCACAAAATCGGCTGCCCGCCCATCCAGATTCATATTAAGTTGACGAAACGCCTGCGTGTCTGTCCACCCATTACTTTCGTTAGCCCCTAGGACGTTGCGGGCAAACGCTTTCCACGAAGGGGTACCCCGGCCGGTGAATATATGCCTTATTGTCGCGTGGGGTAACGCGGGGGTTCGTACCACTTCTGACGCCAAACTGTGGGGGCTACCGTCCCCCGCCATCACCGAATTGTCGGGGCCGCTGTACACCGATTCCCCCGTGACGCTCGTACTGCTACCCCCCGGCTGTTCTGTGGGGTCTGGGCTACCGGCCTCCACTCCCTCGCCTCCCTGTACCCCTGACTTTGTTGCTGCCCGCGTCGGCATATTTCTATTAGTGGGGCGGTACGCTCTACGCTTGCAGCGCGCTACGCTGGTTGAAGGGGATCCCTGCGTTCTGATTTAAAGGGGCCGTTTAAACCGCCGCGCGAATACGCGCACGCCTGGCGCGTCGCTCGCTGCCTTGCTATAGACACTCGTACAGGCGAGCGATCATAACACAGTCACACCGGCGCGCGAGCGCTAAGCACTATTGTAAGTGATCGTACATATGCGTGGACACCAAGCACGCTCCACAATCTCAAAGACCGCACGATGCAGTTTTATCCCCCGACTAGCGATTTTATTTGCCGCGAGTAACCAGTTTAATCTACGTGTGATGGTGTGAGTCAGTGGACGCTAGTCTATCCCTCGGAAGTCTTCGATTCAATTTCTCCTACCGATCGCCCCGCTCTCTACCCTGGATTAAAAACACTTAGACTTACGCCTCTCTCCCTCGCACTTACTTCCACCCTGCTGCGCTGAACACTGTAAGGGGATGAGGCGGCGAGTTGTCTCTGTAGAGGGGCGAGCCTGACGGTGCTGGAGTACGTCTCACGGATGTCTCGGACGGCTGACTCTGCTGTTCCTGGAACCGCGATGATCTTGAAAAAGAACTGCCCTTGCTACCTGAATCCCCTTCCCTTTATCCTACCTACAACAAAGGAATTTCGACGTTTCGCTCCCTTGGCCTCCCGTCCAATCAGGGGCTCGGATTTTCCCGCCCTTTCGATACTCGAATCCCAGCTCGGGTGATGTCGCCGCAGTGATCTCTCCGACGTCCGCTCTCTGTTCTCCTGCTACCAGTCCACTGACCCGTGCTTGTGCGTGTGTGGTTCCACTCGCTTTGGCTCGATGGCCCTTGCCGTGACCATGCAACTTTAATATTAGGTCACGGCGCCACAGTGCATGTCAGCTACAGGGGGAAGATCGCCCAATTTCCCGGCCGCAGGAAACCATGAAGTTCGATCCCATACGAGAGTTCTGGAAAAAAACTTATCGGCCGGGTGACCTCCCCTCCCTGCTCTTCGTGGGGCGTGTGTGCGTTCGTGCGGGGTGGGCGGGGGAGGGTGGCGAGGGTGCACCGTGTCGGAGTCGGCATCCCCCGGTGGCGGCTTCACTGTGGTGGGCACGGCCTCGGCAGAGCGGCTCTGCTGCGGCGGCCTCACGACTGTGCAGTGGGAAAAACGCGGACGTCTGAGAAGGCACCGGCCCCGGGAGAGTGGCGGGAAATCCGAGGCATCGGTAACGGCGTCGCGGCGGTGGGCATGGCTCCACTGGAGCGGCTCCGCTGCGGCGGCACCACAAAGGTCACCTGGCCGACGGGTTTTTATCCAGAAGCCCCTAATGGGATCAAGCTTCATAGTTTCCCGCGGCCGGGAAATTGGGCGATCTACCCCAGAGGCTGACACGCACCGCGGCACCGTGACCTGGCATTAAAGTTGCGTGGTCACGGCGGAGGTCATTGCGCCACCGCGAACGAAACCGCACACACACGGCATGGGGCGTGGGAACCGCGAGATGCCTTTGGTTATAGATGGAATTAGGAACTGAATGCCTGTTGCTATAGATGGAATTTGGTAACAACAGGATAGGAGCATTCAGGCCTCTGCATAGACAGGGCGGAGCGGGGCGGAAGCATCTGAATGTCTTTTGTTCTAGAAAACGTGACGGATCAGCATATGAAAAAGGACGAAAATAACTCAGCCTCTGAATGTACAGGGCGGTACGGAGCGTGGGAACCACGGTACGCCTTTGTCATAAGTAATATTACAGATCTGAATATGAAGGAGCACGGGTGGGCAGGCGCCAGAGCAACGGAATGCCTTTAGGGTGTATAAAATACGGAGGTTTAGCGTAGCAAGAGACAGTCTTCTTCAAAAATCATCGCAGTCCACGCAGGATGGGAGTCAGCCGTTCAAGACGTCCGTGTGACGAACTTCAGCGCAGCCAGGCTCAACCCTCTACGGATCGCTGTTCTACAGCTTCCCGTGCAGTAGAGTGAAAGTGCGCGTGAGTAAGAGAGGGAGGTCAGTTAGGCTAGTTAATCGAGAGTAGAGAGCAGAGCGATAGGTAGAGTAAGTTCAGCCTAGAATCCCCGGGAGAGTAGGCTGGTAGCCACTGACTCACACACATAGGCGTAACTTAAACGGGTTGCTCTGGTAAATAAAATCGCTAGTGGGGGGATAAAAAACTGTGTTGTGTGGTCTTTTGGGGAGTGTGAGGAGGAGGGCAGAGTGTGCTGCGTGTCTATGTGTATGCGCGGTTGTTCACCACGAGACGAAGTGTTTGGTGTTTACGTACCCGCACGATTGTTTACAATAGCGTGTAGTGCTCGCGCACCTGGGCGACTGTGTACAGTACTGTGCGGCGCGTGCGGGCATACGTGGCGATTTTCGGTGGTGCTTAGCGATCGCGTACCTGTGTGGCTGTGTTGCGGTCGCACGCCCACACAATTTTCTAATCGCGAAGTAGCGAGCTAAGCGCCGAGCGCGCGTATTCATGCGACTGTTTGAACGGGCCCTTTAACTCAGAGCTGAGCGACCATCCCCAATCAGCGGCGCGCACGGCAAACGTCCCGCCCGCCCATCCCTCGGCCCCAACCCCCTCGTGTGCGATTGGTGTACGGGGCTGGGCAGAGGGTAGAGGCGTGTTTGTTATTACCGGAGCACGTGGAGCGTGGGTGGGAGGGAGACACGCGCCGCGCCTGTTTGTTTACGGGTGGGACGGAGTTTTTGCTGGCAAGCGCGCTCACCGCGGCTCGCCGCCTCCCAACCACGCAGCGCGCCACGAGCGTAAAGCGCCGCGCCCTACCCATCGGTCAAAACATGCTGACGCGGTCAGCAGCACAGGAGGGCGAGGCAGGGGAGGTCGCTAGCCTGAACCCCACAGAGCAGCCGGGGGGTAGCGGTATGAATGGAATGGGGGAGTCGGTGGGCAACGGCCCCGAGAATTCAGTGATGGAGGGAGACGTTCGCCCCCACAGTTTGGTGTCAGAAGCGGTACGAACCCCCGCGTTACCCCACGCAAAAATAAGGCACATATTTACTGGCCGGGGGACCCCTTCGTGGAAGGCATTCGTCCGCAACATCATAGGGGCTAAGGAAATTAATGGCTGAACAGACGCGCAGGCGTTACGCCAACTTATTATGAATCTGGATGGGCGGGCAGCCAATTTTATGGAAGCTCTACCCACAAGCGCGCAGACACAGCTAGGGGAGCTGATGCGCCGACTTGACCTGCGTTTCGGTACGTGTGATGAGGAGGAGGCAAAAGCGGCCTTAGAGGCACGCCGTCGACAACCCGGCGAGGACCTGTGCGATTATGCCGGGGATGTGCGCGAGCTAACAAAGATCGCACGCCCGGGGTACACAACAGAGGTGATTGAGGTGCAGGCCGCCGAGAAAATCCAGCGATACTTAAATCGCACGGCGTGGTGGCAGCCAGACATGAACTGTACGCGTCTTCCCTTTAACGCCCTTGTCGAGCGCGCGCATAAATGTGAAATAATTTCTAGTGAACGCGCGCAGCTCCAAGGACTGGGACGGGAGCGCACCATCGCAAGTCTGTCCACCGAGGAGGAAGAGGAGGAACAGGAGCTCGCCCGGGCGGTAAGGGGGCGAGAGAGGGAGCCTCCGGCATCCCGCGACACAACCCCGTAATGGGTAGCTGGGATACAGATGGGCATAAAGGATGTAGCCGGCCAGGTGACCCAAGTAGGTGACAGGGTAACCCAAGTAGGTGACAGGGTGACCCACATACGTGAGGAAGCGAGCCAGAACATGACCAAACTACAGTCCACAGTGGAGACCATTCAGTCGGAAATGGGAAAAATGCACTCCACGGTAGGGGGGCTGGCCGGGAGGGTAGCCCGACTAGAGGCAGAATCTGGGCAGCGGCGTATCGGAGGGGAAAGAGGGATCGGGCAGAGAGGCTCCTACGGGGCCGCCGCTCTCCCCCGGGCGTGTTACCTGTGCGACCATCAAGGGCATCTCATGAGGGACTGTCCCCAGATCGCCCGCGCTAGAAATGTGCCAGGGTTAAACGCCAACGCCGCCTAGAGAGTGGACTACCTAGGGGTGCAGTCAACATGGTCCCTTTGCAGAACGACGATAATAATAATGGTGAGCGAATGACCCCCACACAGGTTCCGACCACAACACCCAAGGATACGGTGAAGACGGGTGACTGGCTGCGGGAGCTGGTGGCAGGAATCATGGGGGCCACGTCGCTGGTGGAAGTACAGGTGAACGGGCAGCGCACCCGGATCCTACTGGACACGGGGGCCGTAGCCTCACTCGTGAGCGCCGCGCACTGCAGCGTGCTCGGGGTTGACGTGAGCCGCCTGCAGGTCCCGGATCAGGAGGACGTCGGCTGCTCCTTCCCGGGCCGGAACGACGAGCAGCTGAGACGGACCCAGCTGCGGGATCCGGATCTGGCAGCGGTGGAGGCGGCCCTACAGGAGAAGGAGGACGCCCTACCAGGACCCTGGAGTGGTTTGTATGCCCGGTTGTGCGTGCAGAATGGGGTGGTACAGGAACTAAACGAAGCCGGCCAGCCGGGATGCATCTGCCTTCCCGCCCAGGTGCGACCCCAGCTGCTGAGACTAGTGCACGACCACCCGCTCGGGGGCCATGATGGGAAACGGTCCACTCGGGAAATCCTACGCCGCCAGTATCTCTGGCCCAAGTTGGCACAAGACGTGGCCGCCTGGGTGCAGGGCTGCCGCGCATGTCAGCAATGCGGGCCGAGACCAGCGTGATACCAGGTACCCCTGAGGCCGTTCTGCGTCAGCCGGACGAACCAGCTGGTCGGGATCGACCTGCAGGGACCATTCCTGCGATCCCACCGGGGCAACCGATATATTCTCGTAGCGATGGAATACTTCACATGCTTTCCCGTAGCGGTAGCCATCCCCGATAAGACAGCCCTCGTAGTGGCCCGAGCGTTTGTGGAACACTACGTACTTAAGCACTGGGTGCCTGAACGAGTCATTACTGATCAGGGTAGTGAGTTCGAGGCAGAGCTATTCCAGGCGCTGTGCCGAGAGTTCGGGATCCAGAAGGACTGAACTACGGCGTATCACCCCCAGGCAAATGGGATGGTAGAGAGGATGAACCAGACTCTAGCTGAGAAGCTGAAACGCATGGCAGCCGCGAATCAACGGGACTGGGACGAATACCTCCCCTATGCTATGTTCGTCTACGCCACCACAGTACACACATCCACGGGACAGACCCCGTTCCTGATGATGTTTGGTCGCGAGTCTCGCCTGCCTACAGATCTGCTGTTCGGTGTCCCTCCATCGCAACGGTAGGAAGGGAGCCGCCCCGTGGAGCACTTGATGGAGACCCTACAAGAAGCTAGGGTCCGTGCCTACCCGCAAGGCGAGGCCGCACACCAGCGGCAGGAGCAGGGCGCCCGACCCCGAATGGAGCCCCCCTTTTACTCGGTGGGCTCTAAGGTGTGGCTGCACAACCCTCGCGTCAGGGCCGGACAGGTGGGGAAGTTAACCACCTACTGGCGGGGACCCTGGAAGGTGGGGCGACAGATCTCCCCCTGGACGGTACTGATTCAGGGGGGAGAAGGGGGCCGGGAGATGGTAGTCAACGTCCGGCGACTGAAACCATGGAGGGCGGCCCCAGCGAGGGAGAACCCCGCCGCTCGAGGACCCCGAAACCCCGGGGTCCCCACACCCCCCATACCCGGGGGCCTCGCAGAGTATATGGGCCCCACGGGGCCCCGGGCCCCAGGGGGTCCCGACCCAAGCCAGAAGAGACGGGGACGACGGTCCCTGAACCCCACCGCCCCGGAGTTTGTCTCCCCGCCCGCAGGTACCCAAGACCGGATAGAACCACTGGAGTGGAGGAGGAGACCGCCGCCGGAACCCCGGGAGACAGAACCGCCACCGCCGAGGCCAGTCACGAGAGTTGGACGAGTCCCGCGGACCCCGCGGCACTACCTCGTAGGGGCAACCCAGGCGAGGTGCTCCAGTCAACCTGGGATGGGGACTGGCACCTCGGGGGGCTGTGTGGTACCACGGCGGCGGAGCAGCTCCGTCGGGGGCCGTATTCACCACCGTGACACCGCCAAGGAGGAGTGATGACGCCGACGCGGCGTGCCCCTCGAGGTGAGTTTGTGAGTCTCTGTGTGAGGTGAGTTTGTGGGTCTCTGTGTGGTGAGTGTGTGGGTCTTTGTGTGAAGTGAGTTTGTCGGTCTCTGTGTGAGGTGAGTTTCTGGGTCCCTTTTTGAGGTGAGTTTGTGGGTCTCTGTGTTTGTCTGTGTGTGGTGAGTCTGTGGGTCTCTCTGTGGTGAGTGTGTGGGTCTCTGTGTGAAGTGAGTTTGTTGGTCTCTGTGTTAGGTGAGTTTGTGAATCTCTCTGTGAGATGAGTGTGTGGTTCTCTGGGTGAAGTGACTTTGTGGGTTTCTGTGTGATGAGTCTGTGGGTCTCTGTATGGTGAGTGTGTGGGTCTCTGTGTGTGTCTGTATGAGGTTAGTCTGTGGGTCTCCGTGTGTGTCTGTGCGTGGTGAGTCTGTGAGTGTCACTGTGGTTTTAGTGTGGGTGTCTGTGTGTGGTGAGTCTGTGGGTCTCTGTGTGTGTCTGTGTGAGGTGAGTCTGTGTTTCTCTGTGGAAGGTGAGTTTGTGGGTCTCTGTGTCGTGAGTGTGTGGGTCTCTGTGTGTGCCTGTGTGAGGATAGTCTGTGGGTCTCCGTGTGTGTCTGTGTGTGGTGAGTCCATGGGTCTCTGTGTGAGGTGAGTCTGTGGGTCTCTGTGTTGTGAGTGTGTGGGTCTCTGTGTGAAGTGAGTTTGTTGGTCTCTGTGTCAGGTGAGTTTGTGGGTCTCTTTTTGAGGTGAGTTTGTGGGTCTCAGTGTTTGTCTGTGTGTGGTGAGTCTGTGGGTCTCTCTGTGGTGAGTGTGTGGGTCTCTGTGTGAAGTGAGTTTGTTGGTCTCTGTGTTAGGTGAGTTTGTGAGTCTCTCTGTGAGATGAATGTGTGGTTCTCTGGGTGAAGTGAGTTTGTGGGTTTCTGTGTGATGAGTCTGTGGGTCTCGGTTTGGTGAGTGTGTGGGTCTCTGTGTGTGCCTGTGTGAGGATAGTCTGTGGGTCTCCGTGTGTGTCTGTGTGTGGTGAGTCCATGGGTCTCTGTGTGAGGTGAGTCTGTGGGTCTCTGTGTTGTGAGTGTGTGGGTCTCTGTGTGAAGTGAGTTTGTTGGTCTCTGTGTCAGGTGAGTTTGTGGGTCTCTTTTTGAGGTGAGTTTGTGGGTCTCAGTGTTTGTCTGTGTGTGGTGAGTCTGTGGGTCTCTCTGTGGTGAGTGTGTGGGTCTCTGTGTGAAGTGAGTTTGTTGGTCTCTGTCTCAGGTGAGTTTGTGAGTCTCTCTGTGAGATGAGTGTGTGGTTCTCTGGGTGAAGTGAGTTTGTGGGTCTTTGTGTGATGAGTCTGTGGGTCTCTGTGTGGTGAGTGTGTGGGTCTCTGTGTGTGTGTGTGAGGTTAGACTGTGGGTCTCCGTGTGTGTCTGTGCGTGGTGAGTCTGTGAGTGTCACTGTGGTTTTGGTGTGGGTTTCTGTGTGTGGTGAGTCTGTGGGTTTCTGTGTTTGTCTGTGTGAGTTGAGTCTGTGTTTCTCTGTGTGAGGTGAGTTTGTGGGTCTCTTTTTGGTGAGTGTGTGGGTCTCTGTGTGAAGTGAGTTTGTGGGTCTCTGTGTGAGGTGAGTTTGTGGGTCTCTGTGTGAGGTGAGTCTGTGGGTCTCTGTGTGTGTCTGTGTGAGGTGAGTCTGTGGGTCTCTGTGTGTGCCTGTGTGAGGTGAGTATGTGGGTCTCTGTGTGTGTCTGTGTAAGGTGAGTCTGTGAGTCTGTGGGTGTCTGTGTGAGGTAAGTGTGGGTGTCTGTGTGAGGATAGTCTGTGGGTCTCCGTGTGTGTCTGTGTGTAGTGAGTCTGTGGGTCTCTGTGTGAGGTGAGTCTGTGGGTCTCTGTGTGTGTCTGTCTGGTGAGTCTGTGTTTCTCTGTGTGAGGTGAGTCTGTGAGTCTGTGGTGTCTGTGTGAGGTGAGTGTGGGTGTCTGTAAGTGGTGGAGTCTGTGGGTCTTCGTGGGTGTCTGTGCGTGGTGAGTCTGTGGGTGTCAATGTGGTTTTAGTGTGGGTGTCTGTGTGTGGTGAGTCATTGGGTCTCTGTGTGAGGTGAGTCTGTGGATCCCTGTGTGTGTCTGTGTGTGGTGAGTCTGTGGGTCTCTGTGTGATGAGTCTGTGGGTTTCTGTGTGTGTCTGTGTGAGGTGAGTCTCTGCATGTAACTGGGGTTTTAGTGTGGGTGTCTGTGTGTGGTGAGTCTGTGGGTCTCTGTGTGAGGTGAGTCTGTGGGTCTCTGTGTGTGTCTGTGTGTGGTGAGTCTGTGGGTCTCTGTGTGATGAGTCTGTGGGTCTCTGTGTGTGTCTGTGTGAGGTGAGTCTCTGCATGTCACTGGGGTTTTAGTGTGGGTATCTGTGTGTGGTGAGTCTGTGGGTCTCTGTGTGAGTCTGTATGAGGTGAGTCTGTGGGTCTCTGTGTGTGTCTGTATGGTGAGTCTGTGTTTCTCTGTGTGAGGTGAGTCTGTGAGTCTGTGGGTGTCTGTGTGAGGTGAGTGTGGGTATCTGTGTGTGGTGCGTCTGTGGATCTCTGTGTGTGTCTGTGTGTGGTGAGTCTGTGGGTCTCTGTGTGAGGTGAGTTTGTGGGTCTCTGTAGTGACTGTGTGGGTCTCTGTGTGAAGTGAGTTTGTGGGTCTCTATGTGAGGTGAGTTTGGGTCTCTGTGTTAGGTGAGTCTGTGGGTCTCTGTGTGTGTCTGTGGGTGGTGAGTCTGTGGGTCTCTGTGTGAGGTGAGTTTGTGGGTCTCTGTGTGGTGAGTGTAGGTCTCTGTGTGAGGTAAGTTTGTTGATCTCTGTGTGATGAGTGTGTGGATCTCTGTGTGAAGTGAGTGTGTGGGTCTCTGTGTGTGGTAAGTTTATGGATCTCTTTGCGATGAGTCTGTGGGTCTCTGTGTGGTGAGGTTGTGCGTCTCTGTGTGGTGAGTTTATGGTTCTCTGTGTGGTGAGTCTGTGGGTCTGTGTGTGGTGAGTGTGGGTGTGTGTGTGAGGTGAGTTTGTGGGTATCTGTGTGTGTCTGTGTGGTGAGTCTGTATTTATCTGTGTGAGGTGAGACTGTGAGTCTGTGTGTGTCTGTATGAGGTGAGTGTGGGTGTCTGTGTGTGGTGAGTCTGTGGGTCTCTGTGTGTGTCTGTTTGTGGTGAGTCTGTGGGTCTCTGTGTGAGGTGAGTTTGTGGGTCTCTGTTTGATGATTGTGTGGGTCTCTGTGTGAAGTTAGTTTGTGGGTCACTGTGTGAGTTGAGTTTGTGGGTCTCTCTGTGAGGTCTGTCTGTGGGTCTCTGTTTGGTGAGTTTTTGGGTCTCAGTGTGGTGAGCATGTGGGTCAGGTGTGATGAGTATGTGGGTATCTGTTTGGTGAGTCTGTGGGTCTCTGTGTGAGGTGAGTTTGTGGGTCTCTGTCTGGTGAGTGTGTGGGTCTCTGTGTGAAGTTAGTTTGTGGGTTTTTGTGTGAGGTGAGTCTGTGGGTCTCTGTGTGTGTCTGTGTGTCTCTGTGTGAGGTCAGTCTGTGAGTCTCTGTGTGAGGTGAGTTTGTGGGTCTCTGTGTGGTGAGTGTGTTGGTCTCTGTGTGAAGTGAGATTGTCGGTCTCTGTGTGAGGTGAGTTTGTGGGTCTCTATGTGAGGTGAGTTTGTGGGTCTGTGTGTGGTGAGTGTGTGGGTCTCTGTGTGAAGTGAGTTTTTGGATCTCTGTGTGTGGTATGTTTGTGGATCTCTGTGTGAGGAGTCTTTTGGTCTCTGTGTGGTGAGTTTGTGGTTCTCTGTGTGGTGAGTCTGTGGGTCTGTGTGTGGTGAGTGTGGGTTTCTGTGTGTAGTGAGTCTGTGGGTCTCTCTGTGTGTCTGTGTGTATTGAGTCTGTGGGTCTCTGTGTGAGGTGAGTTTGTGGGTCTCTGTCTGTGTCTGTGTGGTGAGTCTGTGTTTCTCTGTGTGGGGTGAGTCTGTGAGTCTGTGGTATCTGTGTGAGGTGAGTGTGGGTGTCTGTGTGTGGTGGTGTCTGTGGGTCTCTGTGTGTGTCTGTGTGAGGTGAGTCTGTCGGTCTCCGTGTGTGTCTGTGTAGTGAGTCTGTGTTTCTCTGTGTGAAGTGAGTCTGTGAGTCTGTGGGTGTCTGTGTGAGCTGAGTGTCTGTGTGTGGTGTGTCGGTGGGTCTCTGTGTTTGTATGTGTGTGGTTAGTCTGTGGGTCTCTGTGTGAGGTGAGTTTGTGGGTCTCTGTTTGGTGAGTGTGTGGGTCTCTGTGTGAAGTGGGTCTGTGGGTCTGTGTGTGGTGATTGTGGGTGTCTGTGTATGCTGAGTCTGTTGGTCTCTGTGTGTGTCTGTGTGTGGTGAGTCTGTGGGTCTCTGTGTGAGGTGAGTTTGTGGGTCTCTGTGTGGTGAGTCTGTGGGTCTGTGTGTGGTGAGTGTGGGTGTCTGTGTATAGTGAATCTGTGGGTCTCTCTGTGTGTCTCTGTGCGGTGAGTCTGTGGGTCTCTGTGTGAGGTGAGTTTGTGGGTCTCTGTGTGTGTCTGTGTGGTGAGTCTGTGTTTCTCTGTGTGAGGTGAGTCTGTTAGTCTGTGGTGTCTGTGTGAGGTGAGTGTGGGTGTCTCTGTGTAGTGGCGTCTGTGGATGTCTGTGTGTGTCTGTGTGAGGTGAGTCTGTGGATCTCCGTGTGTGTCTGTGTAGTGGGTCTATCTTTCTCTGTGTGATGAGAGTCTGTGAGTCTGTGGCTGTCTGTGTGAGCTGAGTGTCTGTGTGTGGTGAGTCTGTGGGTCTCTTTGTTTGTCTGTGTGTGGTTAGTCTGTGGGTCTCTGTGTGAGGTGAGTTTGTGGGTCTCTGTTTGGTGAGTGTGTGGGTCTCTGTGTGAAGTGGGTCTGTGGGTCTGTGTGTGGTGAGTGTGGGTGTCTGTGTATACTGAGTCTGTTGGTCTTTGTGTGTGTCTGTGTGTGGTGAGTCTGTGGGTCTCTGTGTGAGATGATTTTCTGGGACTCTGTATGAAGTGAGTTTGTGGGTCTCTGTGTGAGGTGAGTTTGTGGGTCTCTGTTTGGTGAGTGTTTGGGTCTCTGTGTGTGGTGAGTCTGTGGGTCTCTGTGTGAGGTGAGTTTGTGGGTCTCTGTGTGGTGAGTTTGTAGGGTGTCTGTGTTATGAGTCTGTGGATCTCTGTTTGGTGAGTTTGTGGGTCTCTGTGTGCTGAGTTTGTGGGTTTCAGTGTGGTGAGTGTGTGGGTATCTCTTTGGTGAGTCAATGGGTTTCTGTGTGATGAGTCTGTGGGTCTCTGTGTGGTGAGTTTGTGGGTCTCTGTGTGTGTCTGTGTGAGGTCCGTCTGTGGGTCTCTGTGTGTGTCTGTGTGTGTTGAGTCTATGTGTGTATGTGAGGTGGGTGTGCGTGTCTGCGTGTGGTGAGTCTGTGTGTTTCTGTGTGAGGTGAGTCTGTGAGTCTCTGTGTGGTGAGTTTGTGGGTCTCTGTGTGTGTCTGTGTGTGGTGAGTCTGTGGGTCTCTGTGTGAGGTGAATTTGTGGGTCTCTGTGTGAGGTGAGTGTGTGGATCTCTGTGTGAAGTGAGTGTGTGGGTCTCTGTGTGTGGTAAGTTTATGGATCTCTTTGCGATGAGTCTGTGGGTCTCTGTGTGGTGAGATTGTGGGTCTCTGTGTGGTGAGTCTGTGGGTCTGTGTGTGGTGAGTGTGGGTGTCTGTGTGAGGTGAGTTTGTGGGTATCTGTGTGTGTCTGTGTGGTGAGTTTGTATTTATCTGTGTGAGGTGAGACTGTGAATATGTGTGTGTCTGTATGAGGTGAGTGTGTGTGTCTGTGTGAGGTGAGTCTGTGGGTCTCTGTGTGTGTCTGTTTGTGGTGAGTCTGTAGGTCTCTGTGTGAGGTGAGTTTGTGGGTCTCTGTCTGATGATTGTGTGGGTCTCTGTGTGAAGTTAGTTTGTGGGTCACTGTGTGAGGTGAGTTTGTGGGTCTCTCTGTGAGGTCTGTCTGTGGGTCTCTGTTTGGTGAGTTTGTGGGTCTGTGTATGCTGAATTTGTGGGTCTCAGTGTGGTGAGTATGTGGGTCAGGTGTGATGAGTATGTGGGTATCTGTTTGGTGAGTCTGTGGGTCTCTGTGTGAGGTGAGTTTGTGAGTCTCTGTGTGAGGTGAGTTTGTGGGTCTCTGTCTGGTGAGTGTGTGGGTCTCTGTGTGAAGTTAGTTTGTGGGTTTTTGTGTGAGGTGAGTCTGTGGGTCTCTGTGTGTGTCTTTGTGTCTCTGTGTGAGGTGAGTCTGTGAGTCTCTGTGTGAGGTGAGTTTGTGGGTCTCTGTGTGGTGAGTGTGTTGGTCTCTGTGTGAAGTGAGATTGTCGGTCTCTGTGTGAGGTGAGTTTGTGGGTCTCTATGTGAGGTGAGTTTGTGGGTCTGTGTGTGGTGAGTGTGTGGGTCTCTGTGTGAAGTGAGTTTTTGGATCTCTGTGTGTGGTATGTTTGTGGATCTCTATGTGAGGAGTCTTTTGGGTCTCTTTGTTTGTCTGTGTGTGGTTAGTCTGTGGGTCTCTGTGTGTGGTGAGTTTGTGGTTCTCTGTCTGGTGAGTCTGTGGGTCTGTGTGTGGTGAGTGTGGGTTTCTGTGTGTAGTGAGTCTGTGGGTCTCTCTGTGTGTCTGTGTGTGGTGAGTCTGTGGGTCTCTGTGTGAGGTGAGTTTGTGGGTCTCTGTGTGTGTCTGTGTGGTGAGTCTGTGTTTCTCTGTGTGGGGTGAGTCTGTGAGTCTGTGGTATCTGTGTGAGGTGAGTGTGGGTGTCTGTGTGTGGTGGAGTCTGTGGGTCTCTGTGTGTGTCTGTGTGAGGTGAGTCTGTCGGTCTCCGTGTGTGTCTGTTTAGTGAGTCTGTGTTTCTCTGTGTGAGGTGAGTCTGTGAGTCTGTGGGTGTCTGTGTGAGCTGAGTGTCTGTGTGTGGTGTGTCGGTGGGTCTCTGTGTTTGTATGTGTGTGTCTGTGTAGTGAGTCTGTGTTTCTCTGTGTGAGGTGAGTTTGTGGGTCTCTGTTTGGTGAGTGTGTGGGTCTCTGTGTGAAGTGGGTCTGTGGGTCTGTGTGTGGTGATTGTGTGTGTCTGTGTATGCTGAGTCTGTTGGTCTTTGTGTGTGTCTGTGTGTGGTGAGTCTGTGGGTCTCTGTGTGAGGTGAGTTTGTGGGTCTCTGTGTGAAGTGAGTTTGTGGGTTTCTGTGTGAGGTGAGTTTGTGTGTCTCTGTATGGTAAGTGTTTGGGTCTCTGTGTGTGGTGAGTCTGTGGGTCTCTGTGTGAGGTGAGTTTGTGGGTCTCTGTGTGCTGAGTGTGTGGGTATCTGTTTGGTGAGTCTGTGGGTTTTTGTGTGATGAGTTTGTAGGTCTCTGCGTCGTGAGTGTGTGGGTCTCTGTGTGTGTCTGTGTGAGGTCCGTTTGTGGGTCTCTGTGTTTGTCTGTGTGTGTTGAGTCTGTGGGTGTCTGTGAGGTGAGTGTGGGTGTCTGGGTGTGGTGAGTCTGTGTGCCTCTGTGTGAGGTGAGTCTGTGAGTCTTTGTGTGGGGTGAGTTTGTGGGTCTCTGTGTGTGTCTTTTTGTTTTGAGTCTGTGGGTCTCTGTGTGAGGTGAGTTTGTGGGTCTCTGTGTGGTGAGTGTGTGGGTCTCTATGTGAAGTGAATTTGTCGGTCTCTGTGTGAGGTGAGTTTGTGGGTCTCTGTGAGTTGAGTGTGTGGGTCTCTGTGTGAAGTTAGTTTGTGGGTCTCTGCGTGAGTTGAGTTTGTGGGTCTCTGTGTGAGGTCTGTCTGTGGGTATCTGTTTGGTGAGTTTGTGGGTCTCTGTATGCTGAATTTGTGGGTCTCAGTGTGGTGAGTTTGTGGGTCACAGTGTGATGAGTATGTGGGTATCTTTTCTAGATTTAAAGCTTTCGTGACTGCAAGGATCCATACTCTTTGGTTCTATTCGGTAAAGTCACGTAGGTAAAAAATGAAACAACAAAAAATCAGACCCACAAACTCTTCACACAGAGATGCCTAAACATACCACACACAGAGACCCAAAACTTCACTTCACACAGAGACCCACAAACTCACCTCACACAGAGACCCACAAACCCACCTCACACAGAGACCGACAATCTCACTTCACACAGAGACAAACACACTCACCACACAGAGACTCACAGACTCACCTCACACAGAGACACACAGACACACACAGAGACCCACAGACTCACCTCACACAGAGACCCACAGACTCATCACACAGAAACCCACAGACTCACCAATCAGATACCCACATACTCTTTGGTTCTATTCGGTAAAGTCACCTAGGTAAAAAATAAAACATCAAAAAATCACGACGTTTCGGCCACAACACAAGCGGCCTTCATCAGGTGAAGGGATCAGGGTGTCTCAAGGACAGCGCTGGAGTGGAACACAGCCACGCTCAGACAGCGACCTTTAAGCTGTGTGCGAGGAAACAAGGTGCCTTGACAAAGGAATTAGCATCATAAATTAGCATTTGATTGCCCAACTTAACATAGAAGTGGTGTACATGCAAGTGCACATGCTGGTTGGCGCGGGGGGGGGGGGGGGGGGAGTTTCCCTATTGATGGTGTGAAAAGGGAATTTAAGAGCTGCGAAAGTTTTGGGTACCACTACTTGAAAAATATACTGTACCATTGAAAATTAGTTTAATGGTTGGTTCGATTTAGAACATCTTTCCAATGGTTGCTTAATTTGAAACCATCTTCTCGTTTGAAATTGTGTCTGTCCTTGTAGATCTGAATTGCCTCGTGAACAAATCTCTGATAAAAAACCCGTGGGTTTGCAAAGAACCTTGGTATCGGAGAAAATTATATCGTGATCACCCACAGCGTTGTAACAATGATCAACTATGGCAGACGAATTTGTTTTACCGTGTTTGAAATCTGATTTGTGCTCGCGAATTCGGTCAGAGACATGTCGCTTTGTCTCCCCGATATAGCAATCACCGCAGGTACAACTCAATTTGTAAACCCCTCGGTACTGTAAGTCAAAAATGACATCCTTCACGGAGGGGATCAGATCACGAATTGTGTGTACTGTATTGAACCGGACCTGCATGTTGTGTTTGTTTAGAATTTTGGAAATCCTTTTAGTAACGCCTGCTATATACGGTAGTGTGATGGTTTTGACCGGAGCATCAAGTGGTTGTTTCTGTATGGAGGGAGATACAGCTTGGCGGATATTACGGTCAGAGTATCCATTCCTTTTGAGGGCCAGGTGTACATGTGTAGTGGAGTAAAAGATACGCATGGGTAAATTGGCCATATACAGTACATACAGACATACAAACTGTGTGGGTCACATAAGGTCGAGCAGGTGGTGAAGTCACGGGTAGCGTAAACAAACCAAAGTAATTAAGGGAGTCAAGGCACGAGGGCTGTGATTGGTCGAGAGGCTGTTAGCGTTAAGTGGCGGCGTCACGAAGTCTGGGCCGTTGGACAGGTGCGAGCTGGCGGGAAAATGCTAGCGATGCACGTGGCAATGAATTAAGGCTGATTGGAAAGGGGATAAAACGCTAGGTGATTTGGACGGGGAGTTGAGTTGTTGTTGGGGAGTTGTTGGCGAGAGGTGGAGAAAGCAGCGAGAGATGCGAAGAGGGGAGCCGGCAAATGTTAGTGAAGAATATATTGAGAGCCGAACCCAGAGGACAGTAAATACCGATAGGGAGAGTTAGCGTTAGCAGAGTGGTAGTTACGGCAGAGATAGGTACAGGGAGAGTTAGAGATAGATAAGTCACTGTGTGTGAAGAGATAGACAAGTCACTGTGTGTGAAGAGATAGACAAGTCACTGTGTGTGAAGAGATAGACAAGTCACTGTGTGTGAAGAGATAGACAAGTCACTGTGTGTGAAGAGATAGATGAGTCACTGTGTGTGAAGAGATAGACGAGTCACTGTGTGTGAAGAGATAGACAAGTCACTGTGTGTGCGGAGGTAGATAAGTCACTGTGTGTGAAGAGATAGACAAGTCACTGTGTGTGCGGAGGTAGATAAGTCACTGTGTGTGAAGAGATAGATAAGTCACTGTGTGTGAAGAGATAGACAAGTCACTGTGTGTGAAGACATAGACAAGTCACTGTGTGTGCGGAGGTAGACAAGTCACTGTGTGTGCGGAGGTAGATAAGTCACTGCGTGTGAAGAGATAGATGAGTCACTGTGTGTGAGGAAATAGAGAGAGAACCCCTGTGTGTGCGGGGAGTGAAGAAGAGACCATGTGGGGAGACAAGGAGTATGAGCGGACGGTGCTGAGGGGAATTCGTGTGTTTGAGTTGGCGGAGTGCGGAGAGGAGGAATTATAGTGTGTGTGTGTGTATGAAATTATAGTGTGTGTGTGTGTGTGTGCGGAACGATGGAAATAAAAGTGACGGTGGAAGAAAGGCAATTGTCGTCCGAGTGAACCCACGGCACTACATTTGGTGTCAGAAAAAGTACCGAACACGCCACGATGTAAAAAAAAGCGGCAAAGAAAACAAATGTGCCAGTGGACTCGGGCGGCGACAGCGACAACGACAATGTACAGCCCGGCCAAATGGCCGGCAGTACTCCGGACAGGGACAGCGGTTCGGGTGGTGCTGAAGGCCCGGGATCGCCAGAGGATTGTCGAGTCCTCATGACCCAGTGGGAGGCCAGGATGGAGAAGTTGTCGGAGGAGTTCCGGAACTTCTTGACGGAGAACCGCATTCAACTACCCGTACCGGGTCTACCGCCGGAGGTTGCCGCTCAGCCGGAGCGGGTGGAGGACTCTGACGACGAAGACGACCAGTCGGCGGGACCGTCACGACGGCTACATGTACAACGATTTGAGGCCAAAGTGGGAGATTGGACGGCGTTCATACGAAGATTCCGTGCGGCTTACGAGTCCCTCAATTGGACGGAGAGTGCCGCGTTACGAGCACTGCCGACGGCATTGGATGATGACTCCTTGGCGACTTTTAACGGACTCCCTGCCGCTGTCAGAAAAACATTGGACGGTGCTATTGCGGCAATGAGGAAAGTCTACGAGCCGCGGTCGGTCGCCAAACGTCGATTTCAACAGAGGAAACGGGAGGCCACGGAGTCCCCCCTGGCATTCCGCAGCGCCTTGCTGGCCCTCGCCCAGGTTGCGTACCCGGCGATGGACGAGGAGGGCTGGGACTCTCTGCTCCAAGAGAAGATGCTACAGCTGGCGAAGGAGCTGAAAGTCGTCTTGTCGCTCCCGGACAAGGATGATGACGACGACGTGTTGTCATTGCTGATCGCCAGGAACATACAAGTCAACCTTGACATACGAGACGAACCAGCGGCGGCGGTGGCTCAGCCGTCGTTGACGACCCCTGCCGGGGCCGGGAGCACGGTGGCGGTGGTGGTGGACGAGACGCCGCTGATGGCAGCGGCGGCCGGGTGTCGACCGGAGAACGACGGCGTCGTCCCGGGGTATATGGAGACGGCGTGCATCGGACATGCTACGAGTGCGGGCGGAGCGGTCATCTCGCCCGCGACTGCTGGAGACGGAGAGGTGGTCCTCCATGGGCGCCGAACAACTACAGCGGGCGGTTCCTCCAAGATCAAGCATCCCGAGTGAGTCGAGATGCATTCAATACAGGGCTGCCCTATCCACATCACTCATCCGTGTCATCTCACCCGTATTCATTGGGTTCGGATAGTACGCATGGCCGGGATACGTGGGGCGCGTTGGTACATTGTGTGTTGGGGGCCGCGCCGGGATCGTCGGATGTGATGGCATGCATTCAAGGTGTTATGGTACGGGTTATTGTAGATACCGGGGCGTCGGCGACTCTCATTTCGTTGCAAACTTTTCGGTCGCTGCCGACGTCGCCTGGATCATTGGGGCTAGTGGAAGGGCCATGTGTAGCGGCAAACGGGGGTAGTTTGGGCATTATGGGCTGCGTGGTTGCGACAATTCAAATTAGGGAGGTGATTGTGACGGGAAGTGTTTTGGTTTCAACGGCCTTGGCGGTACCGTGTTTGTTGGGCACTGATTTTTCGCAAAAAATGCCGATTAAGATTTCAGTGGAAAATAGGTTGTTTGGAATTACCGTCGGGGAGATGTATGAAATTTTTGGGGACGCCTTCGAAATTTGCGGTGGCGAACGCTGTGGTGCAGGCCGTGGTGAGCCACACCGTGCGCGTCCCACCTGCATCACAAATATTGGTACCGCTACGGTTAAAGAAGGTATTGCCTTGGGATGAGCTGCAGGAGGGAGTGCTGTTGACACCCTCAAATGCTGTATCGAGAATGCCCACCGTGGTAGGGGCTTTGACCATAATACCAACATATTGCGATCCTTTCATTCAAATTGTAAACGCGGGGCACGAAAAGGTTGTTATTCAAGGGGGCACTACGTTGGTGCACGCGACGGGTGCGCCGAGTCCAGAAACGAAAACATGTTTTGCTACGGGACAAGATGAAATGTTGTCAAGGGAGGAAGATGATCCGGAATGGTTAAGGGATCTTTACAAACAAAACCCATAGTTATCGCCTGTGCAACGGTCGAGTTTGCATGCGCTGCTAGTGGAATTTAAGGATGTGTTCAGTTCAGGGAAATACGACGTGGTTCGAACGATGTTGTTGCAGCATCGTATTGACACAGAAAACGCACCCCCGATCAGGTTAAATTCGCATCGTGTGGGTCCTCTTGAGAAATAATGTATTCGGCGATCTGTTGATGAAATGCTAGAGCAAGATATTATCGCCCCATCGTCCAGCCCGTGGGGAGCCCCTATTGTCCTCATTAAAAAAACGTGATGGAACCATGCGATTTTGTGTTGACTATCGGAAATTGAATAAAGTTTCGGTGGCGGAAGCGTACCCGCTTCCACGAATTGATGATTCACTGGACGCCCTGTCCGGCGCCAGAATCTTTTCGACCCTCGATCTGTTGTCGGGCTTTTGGCAATTGCCCCTGGATAAGGAGTCAAGACCTAAAACGGCATTTCGGACACCACAAGGATTGTATCAATTTAACGTGCTCCCGATGGGACTCCACTCCGCGCCGGCGACCTTCCAGCGATTAATGGAACTCGTGTTGTCGGGCCTGCAGTGGGAGTCATGCTTGATATATCTAGATGATGTGATTGTTTTCAGTAGGAATTTCGATGAACATTTGCAACGACTGCGTGCCGTTTTTGGCAGAGTGCGGCGCGCCGGATTGAAATTTAAACCACAGAAGTGCCAATTGTTAAGAACATCGGTGAAGTATTAGGGGCACGTCGTTTAGCGCGTCAGGAGTGGCCACTGTTCCGGAAAAGACGAGTTGTGTGCGAACATGCCCAGTGCCGAGAACAGCAGGGGAAGTGCATAGTTTTGTGTGCTTTGCGTCGTATTATCGGCGGTTCGTTAAGGATTTTGCCACGATTGCTCGACCATTGCATATGCTGACCGGGAAAGGTGTGAAGTTTCAATAGGGGATTGCAGAACAAAAATCGTTCGAAGCGTTGCGCGCCGCACTGGCGGACGCATCGCCGTTGGGATATCCGGATTTTACGAAGCGATTTATACTTGACACGGATGCCAGTGATACGGGCATAGGCGCGGTTTTGTCACAAATGGTTGATGGTGTCAAGAGAGTGGTGGCATATGGCAGCCGGGTGTTATCGCCGGCGGAGCAAAAATACTGTGTGACACATAGAGAATTGTTGGCGATTGTCCATTTTGTTCGGCAGTACCGACCGTATCTGTACGGCAGGGAATTTTTGATCCGCACTGATCACACGGCATTACAGTACTCGCTGCGCATGGATCAGCCGTAGGGGCAGATGGCTCGCTGGCTTGAGACCCTCCAGGAGTACTTTTTCACGATCCAGCATAGGAAAGGAACACGCCATGTAAACGCGGATGCTTTGTCGAGGTTGCCACGACCGGCTGAGACGTGTCGGTGCGCAGAGGGCTCACTGCATTGCGGCCCGCCGCTGCAGGAGGTTCCGCAAACGGTCGCTGCAGTGGGTTCGGGGGTGCCAGGGATACTCCCTGGAGCAGAAATTGGATTGTTGGGGTTGTCATTGAAGCAGTGGAAGCAACTGCAGGTAGAATATTCCTTGCTGACCAGGATGAGGCTGCGTGCCTCTCGTTAAAGGGGATGAGAGGATCGCCCATTTTTGATGTTGATGGAGGGGTTGCTTGTTCGCTGGGATGTGGAAGCACAAAAATGTTGTATTGTTGTCCCGAGGGTGTTGCGGGGGAAACTGATTAACGAGATACATTAGAAATGTATGCATTTGGGGGAGAAGAAGACCGCGTTGACAGTAGGGAATGAATTTTACTGGCCGGGAATGTTTAATGATGTTAAACAGCATGTAAAAGCGTGCCAGGAATGTGCACAGAGGAAAGCGCTGGCACGGCCATATCGTGTCCCATTGCAATCGATTCAAGTTTCGAGAGTGAACAAAATTGTGGCACTAGATATTTTGGTTCCGTTCCCCGTCACCCCCCGGGGGCATAAATATTTGCTCGTCGGGGTGGAATACTTAACTCGTTGGCCAATGGCATGGCCGCTAGTAGACCAGTCAGCGACGTCAATCGCTGAGGCTTTCTTAAAAGGGTACGTCATAGATAAGGGGGCCTCGGAACAATTGCTTACCGACCAAGGCAGAAATTTTTCATCGAAATTGATTAAGGACGTGTGTGACTCGCTGGGGACCAAAAAGATCCGGACGTCCCCGTACCACCCACAGACTGACGGGATGGTCGAGCGGCTGCATAAGACGCTGACGTCCATGCTTTGTCACCAAGTAAACACCGCTCAAGATGATTGGGACCTGCATGTTGCAGCGACGCTGGCCACGTATAGATTGGCCCCGCATGCCTCAATGGGGTACTCGCCATTTTTTCTAATGTATGGATGGGAACCAGAAGCGCCGGCTATTGTTAAATTGGGAATTCGGAAACGGGAGAAATCTACGACGGTGCCTGCTCCAATGCAGGTGGCTTTAGACCGTCTGAAGGAAGCCCGGGAGGCTGCATTGAACAATACGGCATGACGACAAGCCGCTAACGAAAGATTGTACGGCAGGCAGCAGCCACGAGAGCCGTGGAGTGTTGGAGATAAAGCCTGGTTGCACTGCCCCATGGTGCCGGTGGGAAGATCCCCGGAGTTTCACTGCCCCTGGCAGGGGCCTGTTGATATTGTGGAGGTTTTACGGGATCAGAGTGTGCGAATAAAATTCGGTCGTCGGACATGGTTTGTTCACCCGTCGTGCCTGAAGAAATTTGTGTTACCGTATGATGCGTCATCCCCCATCCGAGAGCGGCCTGTATTGGATGTGTCCGACGAACCTGTGGGGAGGTCACAAGTGCGCGTGTCCCAGAGATCTGCCCCCCGTGTGCCTGCAGGATCGCCCCTTTTGGGCAGGGTTGCTGACCGGATGCCGATTGAACGGCCACAGATCCAGACCAATGCCCGTCCCGACCGTGAACGACGAACAGCCCCGCCAGCGGAGTGTCGCTGGGACAGGGATGGGCGCAGGGTGGAGCCCCGGAGCGCTCCTCATTGGCGAGACGAGCGAGGTCCTCCCTTACCGCAGAGTGTCCCGTGCAGGGGAGATGGGCTGGCAGCGGGAACCCGTTCCAGGAGGAATACACTACGTTGACTTTGGGGGATTTGGGAATTCTGTATAAAGGTGTTGTGTGAGTGTCGTTGTGTGGTGCGTGTTGGGTGGTTGTACAAAATGGTTATGTGTTGCGAATGCGTTCTGTATATATGTTATCATCGTTCCGTCCGCTTCACTCCACTACTCCAATTCGAGTATAGCGTAGCCGGGAACGGCTAGGTTCTTTCATCATGGGGGGGGGGGGGGGGTTGGGGGGGGGATGATGTAGTGGAGTAGAAGATACGCATGGGTAAATTGGCCATATACAGTACATACAGACATACAAACAGTGTGGGTCACATAAGGTCGAGCAGGTGGTGAAGTCACGGGTGGTGTAAACAAACCAAAGTCATTAAGGGAGTCAAGGCACGAGGGCTGTGATTGGTCGAGAGGCTGTTAGCGTTAAGTGGCGGCGTCACGATGTCTAGGCCGTTGGACAGGTGCGAGCTGGCGGGAAAATGCTAGCGAGGCACGTGGCAATTAATTAAGGCTGATTGGAAAGGGGATAAAACGCTAGGTGATTTGGACGGGGAGTTGAGTTGTTGTTGGGGAGTTGTTGGCGAGAGTGTGGAGAGAGCAGCGAGAGATGCAAAGAGGAAAGCCGGCAAATGTTAGTGAAGAATATATTGAGAGCCGAACCCAGAGGACAGTAAATACCGATAGGGAGAGTTAGCGTTAGCAGAGTGGTAGTTACGGTAGAGATAGGTACAGGGAGAGTTAGAGATAGATAAGTCACTGTGTGTGAAGAGATAGACAAGTCACTGTGTGTGAAGAGATAGACAAGTCACTGTGTGTGAAGAGATAGACAAGTCACTGTGTGTGAAGAGATAGACAAGTCACTGTGTGTGTGGAGGTAGATAAGTCACTGTGTGTGAAGAGATAGACAAGTCACTGTGTGTGCGGAGGTAGATAAGTCGCTGTGTGTGAAGAGATAGATAAGTCACTGCGTGTGAAGAGATAGACAAGTCACTGTGTGTGAAGAGATAGACAAGTCACTGTGTGTGCGGAGGTAGACAAGTCACTGTGTGTGCGGAGGTAGATAAGTCACTGCGTGTGAAGAGATAGATGAGTCACTGTGTGTGAGGAAATAGAGAGAGAACCCCTGTGTGTGCGGGGAGTGAAGAAGAGACCGTGTGGGGAGACAAGGAGTATGAGCGGACGGTGCTGAGGGGAATTCGTGTGTTTGAGTTGGCGGAGTGCGGAGAGGAGGAATTATAGTGTGTGTGTGTGTGAAATTATAGTGTGTGTGTGTGTGTGTGCGGAACGATGGAAATAAAAGTGACGGTGGAAGAAAGGCAATTGTCGTCCGAGTGAACCCACGGCACTACATTTGGTGTCAGAAAAAGTACCGAACACGCCACGATGTCAAAAAAAGCGGCAAAGAAAACAAATGTGCCAGTGGACTTGGGCGGCGACAGCGACAACGACAATGTACAGCCCGGCCAAATGGCCGGCAGTACTCCGGACAGGGACAGCGGTTCGGGTGGTGCTGAAGGCCCGGGATCACCAGAGGATTGTCGAGTCCTCATGACCCAGTGGGAGGCCAGGATGGAGAAGTTGTCGGAGGAGTTCCGGAACTTCTTGACGGAGAACCGCATTCAACTACCCGTACCGGGTCTACCGCCGGAGGTTGCCGCTCAGCCGGAGCGGGTGGAGGACTCTGACGACGAAGACGACCAGTCGGCGGGACCGTCACGACGGCTACATGTACAACGATTTGAGGCCAAAGTGGGAGATTGGACGGCGTTCATACGAAGAGTCCGTGCGGCTTACGAGTCCCTCAATTGGACGGAGAGTGCCGCGTTACGAGCACTGCCGACGGCATTGGATGATGACTCCTTGGCGACTTTTAACGGACTCCCTGCCGCTGTCAGAAAAACATTGGACGGTGCTATTGCGGCAATGAGGAAAGTCTACGAGCCGCGGTCGGTCGCCAAACGTCGATTTCAACAGAGGAAACGGGAGGCCACGGAGTCCCCCCTGGCATTCCGCAGCGCCTTGCTGGCCCTCGCCCAGGTTGCGTACCCGGCGATGGACGAGGAGGGCTGGGACTCTCTGCTCCAAGAGAAGATGCTACAGCTGGCGAAGGAGCTGAAAGTCGTCTTGTCGCTCCCGGACAAGGATGATGACGACGACGTGTTGTCATTGCTGATCGCCAGGAACATACAAGTCAACCTTGACATACGAGACGAACCAGCGGCGGCGGTGGCTCAGCCGTCGTTGACGACCCCTGCCGGGGCCGGGAGCACGGTGGCGGTGGTGGTGGACGAGACGCCGCTGATGGCAGCGGCGGCCGGGTGTCGACCGGAGAACGACGGCGTCGTCCCGGGGTATATGGAGACGGCGTGCATCGGACATGCTACGAGTGCGGGCGGAGCGGTCATCTCGCCCGCGACTGCTGGAGACGGAGAGGTGGTCCTCCATGGGCGCCGAACAACTACAGCGGGCGGTTCCTCCAAGATCAAGCATCCCGAGTGAGTCGAGATGCATTCAATACAGGGCTGCCCTATCCACATCACTCATCCGTGTCATCTCACCCGTATTCATTGGGTTCGGATAGTACGCATGGCCGGGATACGTGGGGCGCGTTGGTACATTGTGTGTTGGGGGCCGCGCCGGGATCGTCGGATGTGATGGCATGCATTCAAGGTGTTATGGTACGGGTTATTGTAGATACCGGGGCGTCGGCGACTCTCATTTCGTTGCAAACTTTTCGGTCGCTGCCGACGTCGCCTGGATCGTTGGGGCTAGTGGAAGGGCCATGTGTAGCGGCAAACGGGGGTAGTTTGGGCATTATGGGCTGCGTGGTTGCGACAATTCAAATTAGGGAGGTGATTGTGATGGGAAGTGTTTTGGTTTCAACGGCCTTGGCGGTACCGTGTTTGTTGGGCACTGATTTTTTGCAAAAAATGCCGATTAAGATTTCAGTGGAAAATAGGTTGTTTGGAATTACCGTCGGGGAGATGTATGAAATTTTTGGGGACGCCTTCGAAATTTGCGGTGGCGAACGCTGTGGTGCAGGCCGTGGTGAGCCACACCGTGCGCGTCCCACCTGCATCACAAATATTGGTACCGCTACGGTTAAAGAAGGTATTGCCTTGGGATGAGCTGCAGGAGGGAGTGCTGTTGACACCCTCAAATGCTGTATCGAGAATGCCCACCGTGGTAGGGGCTTTGACCATAATACCAACATATTGCGATCCTTTCATTCAAATTGTAAACGCGGGGCACGAAAAGGTTGTTATTCAAGGGGGCACTACGTTGGTGCACGCGACGGGTGCGCCGAGTCCAGAAACGAAAACATGTTTTGCTACGGGACAAGATGAAATGTTGTCAAGGGAGGAAGATGATCCGGAATGGTTAAGGGATCTTTACAAACAAAACCCATAGTTATCGCCTGTGCAACGGTCGAGTTTGCATGCGCTGCTAGTGGAATTTAAGGATGTGTTCAGTTCAGGGAAATACGACGTGGTTCGAACGATGTTGTTGCAGCATCGTATTGACACAGAAAACGCACCCCCGATCAGGTTAAATTCGCATCGTGTGGGTCCTCTTGAGAAATAATGTATTCGGCGATCTGTTGATGAAATGCTAGAGCAAGATATTATCGCCCCATCGTCCAGCCCGTGGGGAGCCCCTATTGTCCTCATTAAAAAAAACGTGATGGAACCATGCGATTTTGTGTTGACTATCGGAAATTGAATAAAGTTTCGGTGGCGGAAGCGTACCCGCTTCCACGAATTGATGATTCACTGGACGCCCTGTCCGGCGCCAGAATCTTTTCGACCCTCGATCTGTTGTCGGGCTTTTGGCAATTGCCCCTGGATAAGGAGTTAAGACCTAAAACGGCATTTGGGACACCACAAGGATTGTATCAATTTAACGTGCTCCCGATGGGACTCCACTCCGAGCCGGCGACCTTCCAGCGATTAATGGAACTCGTGTTGTCGGGCCTGCAGTGGGAGTCATGCTTGATATATCTAGATGATGTGATTGTTTTCAGTAGGAATTTTGATGAACATTTGCAACGACTGCGTGCCGTTTTTGGCAGAGTGCGGCGCGCCAGATTGAAATTTAAACCACAGAAGTGCCAATTGTTAAGAACATCGGTGAAGTATTTGGGGCACGTCGTTTAGCGCGTCAGGAGTGGCCACTGTTCCGGAAAAGACGAGTTGTGTGCGAACATGGCCAGTGCCGAGAACAGCAGGGGAAGTGCGTAGTTTTGTGTGCTTTGCGTCGTATTATCGGCGGTTCGTTAAGGATTTTGCCACAATTGCTCGACCATTGCATATGCTGACCGGGAAAGGTGTGAAGTTTCAATAGGGGATTGCAGAACAAAAATCGTTCGAAGCATTGCGCGCCGCACTGGCGGACGCATCGCCGTTGGGATATCCGGATTTTACGAAGCGATTTATACTTGACACGGATGCCAGTGATACGGGCATAGGCGCGGTTTTGTCACAAATGGTTGATTGTGTCAAGAGAGTGGTGGCATATGGCAGCCGGGTGTTATCGCCGGCGGAGCAAAAATACTGTGTGACACATAGAGAATTGTTGGCGATTGTCCATTTTGTTCGGCAGTACCGACCGTATCTGTACGGCAGGGAATTTTTGATCCGCACTGATCACACGGCATTACAGTACTCGCTGCGCATGGATAAGCCGTAGGGGCAGATGGCTCGCTGGCTTGAGACCCTCCAGGAGTACTTTTTCACGATCCAGCATAGGAAAGGAACACGCCATGTAAACGCGGATGCTTTGTCGAGGTTGCCACGACCGGCTGAGACGTGTCGGTGCGCAGAGGGCTCACTGCATTGCGGCCCGCCGCTGCAGGAGGTTCCGCAAACGGTCGCTGCAGTGGGTTCGGGGGTGCCAGGGATACTCCCTGGAGCAGAAATTGGATTGTTGGGGTTGTCATTGAAGCAGTGGAAGCAACTGCAGGTAGAATATTCCTTGCTGACCAGGATGAGGCTGCGTGCCTCTCGTTAAAGGGGATGAGAGGATCGCCCATTTTTGATGTTGATGGAGGGGTTGCTTGTTCGCTGGGATGTGGAAGCACAAAAATGTTGTATTGTTGTCCCGAGAGTGTTGCGGGGGAAACTGATTAACGAGATACATTAGAAATGTATGCATTTGGGGGAGAAGAAGACCGCGTTGACAGTAGGGAATGAATTTTACTGGCCGGGAATGTTTAATGATGTGAAACAGCATGTAAAAGCATGCCAGGAATGTGCACGGAGGAAAGCGCTGGCACGGCCATATCGTGTCCCATTGCAATCGATTCAAGTTTCGAGAGTGAACGAAATTGTGGCACTAGATATTTTGGGTCTGTTCCCCGTCACCCCCCGGGGGCATAAATATTTGCTCGTCGGGGTGGAATACTTAACTCGTTGGCCAATGGCATGGCCGCTAGTAGACCAGTCAGCGACGTCGATTGCTGAGGCTTTCTTAAAAGGGTACGTCTTAGATAAGGGGGCCCCGGAACAATTGCTTACCGACCAAGGCAGAAATTTTTCATCGAAATTGATTAAAGACGTGTGTGACTCGCTGGGGACCAAAAAGATCCAGATGTCCCCGTACCACCCACAGACCTACGGGATGGTCGAGCGGCTGCATAGGACGCTGACGTCCATGCTTTGTCACCAAGTAAACACCGCTCAAGATGATTGGGACCTGCATGTTGCAGCGATGCTGGCCACGTATAGATTGGCCCCGCATGCCTCAATGGGGTACTCGCCATTTTTTCTAATGTATGGATGGGAACCAGAAGCGCCGGCTATTGTTAAATTGGGAATTCGGAAACGGGAGAAATCTACGACGGTGCCTGCTCCAATGCAGGTGGCTTTAGACCATCTGAAGGAAGCCCGGGAGGCTGCATTGAAAAATACGGCATGACGACAAGCCGCTAACGAAAGATTGTACGGCAGGCAGCGGCCACGAGAGCCGTGGAGTGTTGGAGATAAAGCCTGGTTGCACTGCCCCATGGTGCCGGTGGGAACATCCCCGGAGTTTCACCGACCCTGGCAGGGGCCTGTTGATATTGTGGAGGTTTTACGGGATCAGAGTGTGCGAATAAAATTCGGTCGTCGGACATGGTTTGTTCACCCGTCGCGCCTGAAGAAATTTGTGTTACCATATGATGCGTCATCCCCCATCCGAGAGCGGCCTGTATTGGATGTGTCCGACGAACCTGTGGGGAGGTCACAAGTGCGCGTGTCCCAGAGATCTGCCCCCCGTGTGCCTGCAGGATCGCCCCTTTTGGGCAGGGTTGCTGACCGGATGCCGATTGAACGGCCACAGATCCAGACCAATGCCCGTCCCGACCGTGAACGACGAACAGCCCCGCCAGCGGAGTGTCGCTGGGACAGGGATGGGCGCAGGGTGGAGCCCCGGAGCGCTCCTCATTGGCGAGACGAGCGAGGTCCTCCCTTACCGCAGAGTGTCCCGTGCAGGGGAGATGGGCTGGCAGCGGGAACCCGTTCCAGGAGGAATACACTACGTTGACTTTGGGGGATTTGGGAATTCTGTATAAAGGTGTTGTGTGAGTGTCGTTGTGTGGTGCGTGTTGGGTGGTTGTACAAAATGGTTATGTGTTGCGAATGCGTTCTGTATATATGTTATCATCGTTCCGTCCGCTTCACTCCACTACTCCAATTCGAGTATAGCGTAGCCGGGAACGGCTAGGTTCTTTCATCATGGGGGGGGGGGGGGGGGTTGGGGGGGGGATGATGTAGTGGAGTAGAAGATACGCATGGGTAAATTGGCCATATACAGTACATACAGACATACAAACAGTGTGGGTCACATAAGGTCGAGCAGGTGGTGAAGTCACGGGTGGTGTAAACAAACCAAAGTCATTAAGGGAGTCAAGGCACGAGGGCTGTGATTGGTCGAGAGGCTGTTAGCGTTAAGTGGCGGCGTCACGATGTCTAGGCCGTTGGACAGGTGCGAGCTGGCGGGAAAATGCTAGCGAGGCACGTGGCAATTAATTAAGGCTGATTGGAAAGGGGATAAAACGCTAGGTGATTTGGACGGGGAGTTGAGTTGTTGTTGGGGAGTTGTTGGCGAGAGTGTGGAGAGAGCAGCGAGAGATGCAAAGAGGGGAGCCGGCAAATGTTAGTGAAGAATATATTGAGAGCCGAACCCAGAGGACAGTAAATACCGATAGGGAGAGTTAGCGTTAGCAGAGTGGTAGTTACGGTAGAGATAGGTACAGGGAGAGTTAGAGATAGAAAAGTCACTGTGTGTGAAGAGATAGACAAGTCACTGTGTGTGAAGAGATAGACGAGTCACTGTGTGTGAAGAGATAGACGAGTCACTGTGTGTGAAGAGATAGACGAGTCACTGTGTGTGAAGAGATAGATGAGTCACTGTGTGTGAAGAGATAGACGAGTCACTGTGTGTGAAGAGATGGACAAGTCACTGTGTGTGCGGAGGTAGATAAGTCACTGCGTGTGAAGAGATAGACAAGTCACTGTGTGTGAAGAGATAGACAAGTCACTGTGTGTGAAGAGATAGACGAGTCACTGTGTGTGAAGAAATAGACGAGTCACTGTGTGTGAAGAGATAGACGAGTCACTGTGTGTGAAGAGATAGACAAGTCACTGTGTGTGAAGAGATAGACAAGTCACTGTGTGTGAAGACATAGACAAGTCACTGTGTGTGCGGAGGTAGACAAGTCACTGTGTGTGCGGAGGTAGATAAGTCACTGCGTGTGAAGAGATAGATGAGTCACTGTGTGTGAGGAAATAGAGAGAGAACCCCTGTGTGTGCGGGGAGTGAAGAAGAGACCATGTGGGGAGACAAGGAGTATGAGCGGACGGTGCTGAGGGGAATTCGTGTGTTTGAGTTGGCGGAGTGCGGAGAGGAGGAATTATAGTGTGTGTGTGTGTGTGAAATTATAGTGTGTGTGTGTGTGTGTGCGGAACGATGGAAATAAAAGTGACGGTGGAAGAAAGGCAATTGTCGTCCGAGTGAACCCACGGCACTACATTTGGTGTCAGAAAAAGTACCGAACACGCCACGATGTAAAAAAAAGCGGCAAAGAAAACAAATGTGCCAGTGGACTCGGGCGGCGACAGCGACAACGACAATGTACAGCCCGGCCAAATGGCCGGCAGTACTCCGGACAGGGACAGCGGTTCGGGTGGTACTGAAGGCCCGGGATCGCCAGAGGATTGTCGAGTCCTCATGACCCAGTGGGAGGCCAGGATGGAGAAGTTGTCGGAGGAGTTCCGGAACTTCTTGACGGAGAACCGCATTCAACTACCCGTACCGGGTCTACCGCCGGAGGTTGCCGCTCAGCCGGAGCGGGTGGAGGACTCTGACGACGAAGACGACCAGTCGGCGGGACCGTCACGACGGCTACATGTACAACGATTTGAGGCCAAAGTGGGAGATTGGACGGCGTTCATACGAAGATTCCGTGCGGCTTACGAGTCCCTCAATTGGACGGAGAGTGCCGCGTTACGAGCACTGCCGACGGCATTGGATGATGACTCCTTGGCGACTTTTAACGGACTCCCTGCCGCTGTCAGAAAAACATTGGACGGTGCTATTGCGGCAATGAGGAAAGTCTACGAGCCGCGGTCGGTCGCCAAACGTCGATTTCAACAGAGGAAACGGGAGGCCACGGAGTCCCCCCTGGCATTCCGCAGCGCCTTGCTGGCCCTCGCCCAGGTTGCGTACCCGGCGATGGACGAGGAGGGCTGGGACTCTCTGCTCCAAGAGAAGATGCTACAGCTGGCGAAGGAGCTGAAAGTCGTCTTGTCGCTCCCGGACAAGGATGATGACGACGACGTGTTGTCATTGCTGATCGCCAGGAACATACAAGTCAACCTTGACATACGAGACGAACCAGCGGCGGCGGTGGCTCAGCCGTCGTTGACGACCCCTGCCGGGGCCGGGAGCACGGTGGCGGTGGTGGTGGACGAGACGCCGCTGATGGCAGCGGCGGCCGGGTGTCGACCGGAGAACGACGGCGTCGTCCCGGGGTATATGGAGACGGCGTGCATCGGACATGCTACGAGTGCGGGCGGAGCGGTCATCTCGCCCGCGACTGCTGGAGACGGAGAGGTGGTCCTCCATGGGCGCCGAACAACTACAGCGGGCGGTTCCTCCAAGATCAAGCATCCCGAGTGAGTCGAGATGCATTCAATACAGGGCTGCCCTATCCACATCACTCATCCGTGTCATCTCACCCGTATTCATTGGGTTCGGATAGTACGCATGGCCGGGATACGTGGGGCGCGTTGGTACATTGTGTGTTGGGGGCCGCGCCGGGATCGTCGGATGTGATGGCATGCATTCAAGGTGTTATGGTACGGGTTATTGTAGATACCGGGGCGTCGGCGACTCTCATTTCGTTGCAAACTTTTCGGTCGCTGCCGACGTCGCCTGGATCATTGGGGCTAGTGGAAGGGCCATGTGTAGCGGCAAACGGGGGTAGTTTGGGCATTATGGGCTGCGTGGTTGCGACAATTCAAATTAGGGAGGTGATTGTGACGGGAAGTGTTTTGGTTTCAACGGCCTTGGCGGTACCGTGTTTGTTGGGCACTGATTTTTTGCAAAAAATGCCGATTAAGATTTCAGTGGAAAATAGGTTGTTTGGAATTACCGTCGGGGAGATGTATGAAATTTTTGGGGACGCCTTCGAAATTTGCGGTGGCGAACGCTGTGGTGCAGGCCGTGGTGAGCCACACCGTGCGCGTCCCACCTGCATCACAAATATTGGTACCGCTACGGTTAAAGAAGGTATTGCCTTGGGATGAGCTGCAGGAGGGAGTGCTGTTGACACCCTCAAATGCTGTATCGAGAATGCCCACCGTGGTAGGGGCTTTGACCATAATACCAACATATTGCGATCCTTTCATTCAAATTGTAAACGCGGGGCACGAAAAGGTTGTTATTCAAGGGGGCACTACGTTGGTGCACGCGACGGGTGCGCCGAGTCCAGAAACGAAAACATGTTTTGCTACGGGACAAAATGAAATGTTGTCAAGGGAGGAAGATGATCCGGAATGGTTAAGGGATCTTTACAAACAAAACCCATAGTTATCGCCTGTGCAACGGTCGAGTTTGCATGCGCTGCTAGTGGAATTTAAGGATGTGTTCAGTTCATGGAAATACGACGTGGTTCGAACGATGTTGTTGCAGCATCGTATTGACACAGAAAACGCACCCCCGATCAGGTTAAATTCGCATCGTGTGGGTCCTCTTGAGAAATAATGTATTCGGCGATCTGTTGATGAAATGCTAGAGCAAGATATTATCGCCCCATCGTCCAGCCCGTGGGGAGCCCCTATTGTCCTCATTAAAAAAACGTGATGGAACCATGCGATTTTGTGTTGACTATCGGAAATTGAATAAAGTTTCGGTGGCGGAAGCGTACCCGCTTCCACGAATTGATGATTCACTGGACGCCCTGTCCGGCGCCAGAATCTTTTCGACCCTCGATCTGTTGTCGGGCTTTTGGCAATTGCCCCTGGATAAGGAGTCAAGACCTAAAACGGCATTTCGGACACCACAAGGATTGTATCAATTTAACGTGCTCCCGATGGGACTCCACTCCGCGCCGGCGACCTTCCAGCGATTAATGGAACTCGTGTTGTCGGGCCTGCAGTGGGAGTCATGCTTGATATATCTAGATGATGTGATTGTTTTCAGTAGGAATTTCGATGAACATTTGCAACGACTGCGTGCCGTTTTTGGCAGAGTGCGGCGCGCCGGATTGAAATTTAAACCACAGAAGTGCCAATTGTTAAGAACATCGGTGAAGTATTTGGGGCACGTCGTTTAGCGCGTCAGGAGTGGCCACTGTTCCGGAAAAGACGAGTTGTGTGCGAACATGCCCAGTGCCGAGAACAGCAGGGGAAGTGCATAGTTTTGTGTGCTTTGCGTCGTATTATCGGCGGTTCGTTAAGGATTTTGCCACGATTGCTCGACCATTGCATATGCTGACCGGGAAAGGTGTGAAGTTTCAATAGGGGATTGCAGAACAAAAATCGTTCGAAGCGTTGCGCGCCGCACTGGCGGACGCATCGCCGTTGGGATATCCGGATTTTACGAAGCGATTTATACTTGACACGGATGCCAGTGATACGGGCATAGGCGCGGTTTTGTCACAAATGGTTGATGGTGTCAAGAGAGTGGTGGCATATGGCAGCCGGGTGTTATCGCCGGCGGAGCAAAAATACTGTGTGACACATAGAGAATTGTTGGCGATTGTCCATTTTGTTCGGCAGTACCGACCGTATCTGTACGGCAGGGAATTTTTGATCCGCACTGATCACACGGCATTACAGTACTCGCTGCGCATGGATAAGCCGTAGGGGCAGATGGCTCGCTGGCTTGAGACCCTCCAGGAGTACTTTTTCACGATCCAGCATAGGAAAGGAACACGCCATGTAAACGCGGATGCTTTGTCGAGGTTGCCACGACCGGCTGAGACGTGTCGGTGCGCAGAGGGCTCACTGCATTGCGGCCCGCCGCTGCAGGAGGTTCCGCAAACGGTCGCTGCAGTGGGTTCGGGGGTGCCAGGGATACTCCCTGGAGCAGAAATTGGATTGTTGGGGTTGTCATTGAAGCAGTGGAAGCAACTGCAGGTAGAATATTCCTTGCTGACCAGGATGAGGCTGCGTGCCTCTCGTTAAAGGGGATGAGAGGATCGCCCATTTTTGATGTTGATGGAGGGGTTGCTTGTTCGCTGGGATGTGGAAGCACAAAAATGTTGTATTGTTGTCCCGAGAGTGTTGCGGGGGAAACTGATTAACGAGATACATTAGAAATGTATGCATTTGGGGGAGAAGAAGACCGCGTTGACAGTAGGGAATGAATTTTACTGGCCGGGAATGTTTAATGATGTGAAACAGCATGTAAAAGCATGCCAGGAATGTGCACGGAGGAAAGCGCTGGCACGGCCATATCGTGTCCCATTGCAATCGATTCAAGTTTCGAGAGTGAACGAAATTGTGGCACTAGATATTTTGGGTCTGTTCCCCGTCACCCCCCGGGGGCATAAATATTTGCTCGTCGGGGTGGAATACTTAACTCGTTGGCCAATGGCATGGCCGCTAGTAGACCAGTCAGCGACGTCGATTGCTGAGGCTTTCTTAAAAGGGTACGTCTTAGATAAGGGGGCCCCGGAACAATTGCTTACCGACCAAGGCAGAAATTTTTCATCGAAATTGATTAAAGACGTGTGTGACTCGCTGGGGACCAAAAAGATCCAGATGTCCCCGTACCACCCACAGACCTACGGGATGGTCGAGCGGCTGCATAGGACGCTGACGTCCATGCTTTGTCACCAAGTAAACACCGCTCAAGATGATTGGGACCTGCATGTTGCAGCGATGCTGGCCACGTATAGATTGGCCCCGCATGCCTCAATGGGGTACTCGCCATTTTTTCTAATGTATGGATGGGAACCAGAAGCGCCGGCTATTGTTAAATTGGGAATTCGGAAACGGGAGAAATCTACGACGGTGCCTGCTCCAATGCAGGTGGCTTTAGACCATCTGAAGGAAGCCCGGGAGGCTGCATTGAAAAATACGGCATGACGACAAGCCGCTAACGAAAGATTGTACGGCAGGCAGCGGCCACGAGAGCCGTGGAGTGTTGGAGATAAAGCCTGGTTGCACTGCCCCATGGTGCCGGTGGGAACATCCCCGGAGTTTCACCGACCCTGGCAGGGGCCTGTTGATATTGTGGAGGTTTTACGGGATCAGAGTGTGCGAATAAAATTCGGTCGTCGGACATGGTTTGTTCACCCGTCGCGCCTGAAGAAATTTGTGTTACCATATGATGCGTCATCCCCCATCCGAGAGCGGCCTGTATTGGATGTGTCCGACGAACCTGTGGGGAGGTCACAAGTGCGCGTGTCCCAGAGATCTGCCCCCCGTGTGCCTGCAGGATCGCCCCTTTTGGGCAGGGTTGCTGACCGGATGCCGATTGAACGGCCACAGATCCAGACCAATGCCCGTCCCGACCGTGAACGACGAACAGCCCCGCCAGCGGAGTGTCGCTGGGACAGGGATGGGCGCAGGGTGGAGCCCCGGAGCGCTCCTCATTGGCGAGACGAGCGAGGTCCTCCCTTACCGCAGAGTGTCCCGTGCAGGGGAGATGGGCTGGCAGCGGGAACCCGTTCCAGGAGGAATACACTACGTTGACTTTGGGGGATTTGGGAATTCTGTATAAAGGTGTTGTGTGAGTGTCGTTGTGTGGTGCGTGTTGGGTGGTTGTACAAAATGGTTATGTGTTGCGAATGCGTTCTGTATATATGTTATCATCGTTCCGTCCGCTTCACTCCACTACTCCAATTCGAGTATAGCGTAGCCGGGAACGGCTAGGTTCTTTCATCATGGGGGGGGGGGGGGGGGTTGGGGGGGGGGGTGATGTAGTGGAGTAGAAGATACGCATGGGTAAATTGGCCATATACAGTACATACAGACATACAAACAGTGTGGGTCACATAAGGTCGAGCAGGTGGTGAAGTCACGGGTGGTGTAAACAAACCAAAGTCATTAAGGGAGTCAAGGCACGAGGGCTGTGATTGGTCGAGAGGCTGTTAGCGTTAAATGGTGGCGTCACGAAGTCTAGGCCGTTGGACAGGTGCGAGCTGGCGGGAAAATGCCAGCGAGGCACGTGGCAATTAATTAAGGCTGATTGGAAAGGGGATAAAACGCTAGGTGATTTGGACGGGGAGTTGAGTTGTTGTTGGGGAGCAGTTGGCGAGAGGTGGAGAGAGCAGCGAGAGATGCAAAGAGGCGAGCCGGCAAATGTTAGTGAAGAATATATTGAGAGCCGAACCCAGAGGACAGTAAATACCGATAGGGAGAGTTAGCGTTAGCAGAGTGGTAGTTGCGGTAGAGATAGGTACAGGGAGAGTTAGAGATAGATAAGTCACTGTGTGTGAAGAGATAGACAAGTCACTGTGTGTGAAGAGATAGACGAGTCACTGTGTGTGAAGAGATAGACGAGTCACTGTGTGTGAAGAGATAGACGAGTCACTGTGTGTGAAGAGATAGACAAGTCACTGTGTGAAGAGATAGACGAGTCACTGTGTGTGAAGAGATAGACGAGTCACTGTGTGTATGGAGGTAGATAAGTCACTGCGTGTGAAGAGATAGACGAGTCACTGTGTGTGAGGAGATAGAGAGAGAACCCCTGTGTGTGCGTGGAGTGAAGAAGAGACCGTGTGGGGAGACAAGGAGTATGAACGGACGGTGCTGAGGGGAATTCGTGTGTTTGAGTTGGCGGAGTGCGGAGAGGAGGAATTATAGTGTGTGTGTGTGTGTAATGATATATAGTGTGTGTGTGTGTAATGATATATAGTGTGTGTGTGTGTGCGGAACGATGGAAATAAAAGTGACGGTGGAAGAAAGGCGATTGTCGTCCGAGTGAACCCACGACACTACACGTGTTTTAATTCACTGGTCAGGTGGTGTTGGTCCGAACTGCAATGAGCCCTATGGTATAAAGTTTTGATGAGAGAATTCTTCTGGGCTGGGTGGTGGTGGGAATCAGGTTTCAAGTAGGAATCCGTGTGGGTGGGTTTCCTGTAGACAGAATGCCCCAATGAGCCATCAGGTCTCCTCTCAAACAGAACATCCAAGAATGGTAGCTTGCCATCTTTCTCTACCTCCATGGTGAATTTGATGGCGGGATGTCTGGAATTGATGTGGTGTAGGAAAAGGTTCAGAGCTGGGAGGCCATGTGGCCAAATGACGAAAGTGTCATCCACATATCTCTTCCACAGGGAAGGTCTGAGGGTGGAAGTCTGGATGGCGTCTGATTCAAATTTCTCCATGAAAATATTGGCTATCACTGGTGACAAGGGGGATCCCATGGGGGTACCCTCATTTTGTTTGTAGAAGGAGCCATTCCAAGTAAAGTACGCATTGTTAAGGCAGTGCCTAACCAGTGCAGGTGTATCGGGGTCTAGTCCATTTTGGACAAAATTTTCAATTATTTCCATGGTATCAAGTACTGGGACCTTGGTGAACAAAGAGACCACATCGAAGCTGACAAGGATATTGTCAGGGGACAGTACAACGTCTTTGACCATAGAGACCAATTGGACTGAGTTAATTACTGTTGAGGCGGTCTGGCCAGTGAAAGGCAGCAAGGTATCTGACAGAAAACGGGCTAGTCTATAGGTAGGGGAGTTGATCGTGGATACGATGGGTCGTAGTGGGGTGCCTTTTTTATGAATCTTGGGAAGACCATAGAATCTAGGGGGTCTTGCAGCAGAAGGTTTTAGGGAGGGACGTTTGGTTGGGTCGATTAGGGAGGTCAAACTTGTGATGATCTTGTTGCGTTTTATCGCTAGGCTATTAGTAGGGTCATTTTTAATTTTTGAGTAACTTCCATCGTTGAGCAGATTCTGGATTTTGTTGTTGTATGAATCTTTATCCAAAATTACAGTAGCGTTGCCTTTATCGGCTGAGAGGATGACTATGTCACGTCTGTTATTTTTTTAATTTCGCGAGTTCAGAGCGTTGATTTTTGCTGATGTTGCTAATGGGATCCTTAGCATTCTTAAGAATAGTGGCTATTTCAGCTCTCGCAACGTCTGCTTGGATGTGTCCTACGCCTTTGAGTGCTACATCGACCTGAGAGATGATATCATCTACTGGTATGTGTTTTGGGGTGACAGCAAAATTTAGCCCCCTAGCCAGTACTGTTTTCAGATTGTCCGAAATCGGGGTGCTACTCTGATTAATGACGATTTTGTTGACGTCTAGTTTTGTTATATGTGGAACTGTGTTCGTCTTTGATAGGTGGTTGGATTTAGAAATCAGGTTTGCTTTGCATTTGACTGACAGTGAATCAGCAGAAGAATCAGTCATGTTGTCTATGTGATTCCAATCAGAAGGTGACATTTTTTTCTGTTAACATTAAATGAGCTCGAAGGAGAGTCTTGTCTAAAGTATCGAGTTCAAATCGGAGTAGCCTTATCCTCTCTGAGATTAAAGATAGGCTGGACTTAAACAGAATCTGTTTAGAATTCAGCGAAGATACAGCAGCAGAAGTGAGTGTGAAAGCTTGATACTCCGATCAAAACCATCACTGCCATATATAGCAGGCGTTACTAAAAAGATCTCCAAAATTCTAAATAAACACAAGATCCTGGTCCGCTTCAATACAGTACACAAAATCCGTGACCTGATCCCTTCCGTGAAGGATGTCATTCCTGACTTACAGTACCCCGGAGTTTACAGATAGATCTGCACCTGTGGTGACTGCTATATCGGGGAGACGAAACGGCATGTCTCTGACCGAATTCGCGAGCACAAATCAGATTTGAAACACGGCGGAACGAATTCTTCTGCCGTAGCTGATCACTGTTACAATGCTGTGGGTGATCACGATATAATTTTCTCCAATACCAAGGTTCTTTGCAAACCCACGGGTTTTTATTAGAGATTTGTTCACGAGGCAATTCAGATTTACAAACACAGACACAATTTCAACCGAGAAGATGGTTTCAAATTAAGCAACCATTGGAAAGAAGTTCTAAAGCAAACCAAACAATAAACTAATTTTCAATGGTACAGTATATTTTTCAAGTAGTGGTATCCAAAACTTTCGCAGCTGCTTAAATTCCCTTTTCACACCACCAGCATGTAAACTCCCCCTCCCCCCCCTCGCCGGTCTGCACATGTTCAACCCCTCTACACCGTTCATCATGCTAAGTCCGCCAATTAAATGCAAATTTTTACGCTAATTCCTTTGTCAAGGCACCTTAATTCCTCTCACACAAGCTTAAAGGTCGCAGTCTGAGCTTGGCTGTGTTCACTCCAGCATTGTCCTCGAGACAGTCTGGTCCCTTCACCTGATGAAGGCCACTTGTGTTGTGGCCAAAACGTCGTGAATTTTTTATTTTTTGTTGTTTTATACTTTTACGTGACTTTACCGAATAGAACCAAAGAGTATGGATCCTTGCAGTCACGAAAGCTTCAAATCTACCTCCATGGTGCTGATGCTCAGAGTGGCTTTGCTCACGCAGCAGTCCCCGAGGTCTCTGTGTGGAAAGCTGTGAGTGGGGGGGGGGGGGGGGGGTGGGAGGGGGGTGGAGATGGTGTAGAGAGTCACATCACGAACTCACATCCTCACCACTGTCCCACATCCCCCCAACAGGTACCCACCATCCTCACCACGAACCCCCATCCTCACCACGAACTCACAACACGGACTCACATTATCACCACAAACTCACATGGACTCACATCCTCACCACGGACGCAGCCTCACAAATAACCCACAACACGGACCTACAAACTCAACACAAACCCACAACACGGACCCACACACTCACCACGAACCCACAACATGGACCCACACACTCATCACGAACCCACATCATCACCACGGACCCACACACTCACCACGAACTCACAACACGGACCCACGCACTCACCAGGAACCCACAAAACTCACCTCGTCAAAGGTTTGGCACGGATGGCTTCAGCAGAACTTGTACGAAAGGCGACGATGACGAAGCTGAAGTTTAACAAGCTGCCGGCTCCTTCACGCCCGTCTCGTACTCTAAGGAAGCACGTAGTGATTGCGACGTCACCGGATACTGTCACAGTGCGAGGGACGTTACCACGCCCCCTTCAGCCACGCCCCTTCGTGTGACGTGACAATGCGAGACCACGCCCCCGGAAGCCGCCTCCCGCCCCTCTTTCGGCGACCCCCACCTCCACCCCCAGCTTCTACTTCCGCTTCCGGTCGGGGCGAATGGCGGCGATGGCGGGAAAGATCTGAACTCTGTCTGGGCCTCCTCGAGGTCGACTCAGCCTGAAGATGCCTACACGGGGCTCTGTGTGAGGTGAGTCTGTGTGTGTCTGTGTGTGGTGAGTCTGTGTGTGTCTGTGTGTGGTGAGTCTGTGAGTGTCTGTGTGTGTCTGTGTGAGGTGAGTCTGTGGGTCTCTGTGTGTGTCTGTGTGAGGTGAGTCTGTGGGTCTCTGTGTGTGTCTGTGTGAGGTGAGTCTGTGTGTGTCTGTGTGTGTCTGTGTGTGGTGAGTCTGTGAGTGTCTGTGTGAGGTGAGTCTGTGGGTCTCTGTGTGTGTCTGTGTGAGGTGAGTCTGTGGGTCTCTGTGTGAGGTGAGTCTGTGTGTGTCTGCGTGTGGTGAGTCTGTGTGTGTCTGTGTGAGGTGAGTCTGTGGGTCTCTGTGTGTGGTGAGTCTGTGTGTGTCTGTGTGAGGTGAGTCTGTGTGTGTCTGTGTGAGGTGAGTCTTTGTGTGTCTGTGTGAGGTTTGTGTGTGTGTGTGAGGTGAGTCTGTGGGTCTCTGTGTGTGGTGAGTCTGTGGGTCTCTGTGTGAGGTGAGTCTGTGGGTGTCTGTGTGAGGTGAGTGTGGTGAGTCTGTGGGTCTGTGTGTGTGTCTGTGTAAGGTGAGTCTGTGTGTGTCTGTGTGTGGTGAGTTTGTGGGTCTCTGTGTGTGGTGAGTCTGTGGGTCTCTGTGTGTCTGTGTGTGGTGAGTCTGTGGGTCTTTGTGTGAGGTGAGTTTGTGGGTGTCTGTGTGAGGTGAGTCTGTGGGTCTCTGTGTGTGTCTGTGTGTGGTGAGTCTGTGGGTCTCTGTGTGAGGTGAGTCTGTGTGTGTCTGTGTGAGGTTAGTCTGTGTGTGTGTGTGAGGTGAGTCTGTGGGTCTCTGTGTGTGGTGAGTCTGTGGGTGTCTGTGTGAGGTGAGTCTGTGTGTGTCTGTGTGAGGTGAGTTTGTGGGTCTCTGTGTGTGTCTGTGTGAGGTGTGTGTGGTGAGTCTGTGGGTCTGTGTGTGTGTCTGTGTGAGGTGAGTCTGTGGGTCTGTGTGTGGTGAGTCTGTGGGTCTCTGTGTGTTGAAGTCTGTGGGTCTCTGTGTGAGGTGAGTGTGTGGGTTTCTGTGTGTGGTGAGTCTGTGGGTGTCTGTGTGAGGTGAGTCTGGTTCTTGGTGTCGTGAGTCTGTGAGTGTCTGTGTGAGGTGAATGTGGGTCTCTGTGTGAGATGAGTTTGTGGGTCTCTGTGTTGTGAATCTGCAGGTCTTAGTGGTCATTGTGGGTCTCTCTCTGTCTGTGTTGTGAGTTTGTGGGTCTCCGTGTGGTGAGTGTGTGGGTCTTAGTGTGGTGAGTTTGTGGGTCTCTGTGTGGTGAGTGTGTGGGTTTCAGTGTGGTGAGTGTGTGGGCCTCTGTATGGTGAGTCTGAGTCTCTGTGGGTGTCTGTACATTTCCACACAATGATGACAATGTTATCAGCCACTTGGTTGAGCTTCTGTCATTTGTAATAGCCAGCGCTACATAGCTCCTTACCTGGAAAAATCTATATCGTTTAGTTTATTATTTGGGTCTCTATGCATCTTTGTGGTTCTCTGTGTGTGTCTCTCTGGGTGTCTCTGGGTCTCCGTGGGTCTCTATGTATGACTAAGGGTCTCTACGTCTCTATGGGTCTCTGTGTATCTCTGGATCTCTGTGTCTCTCTATTGGTCTCTATCTATTTCTATGGGTCTCTATGTAACATTCTGGGTCTCTATGGGTCTCGTGTTTCCCTGGATCTCTGTGTGTCTCTATCGGTCTCCATGTATCTCGATGGGTCTCTATGTGTCCCTGTCAGTGTCTATGTATCTCTATGTATCATTATGGGTCTCTGTGTATCTCTGGATCTCTGTGTATCTCTGGATCTCTGTGTGTATCTATGGGTCTCTGTGTATCCATGAATCTCTTTGTGTCCCTCTCCGTCTCTATGTATCTATATGGGTCTCTATGTATCATTATGGGTCTCTTTGTATCTCTGGATCTCTGTGTGTATCTATGGGTCTCTGTGTATATTTGGATCTCTGTGTGTCTCTATCGGTCTCATTGTATCTATATGGGTCTCTGTGTGTCTCTATGTGTCTCTGTGTATCTATGGATCTCTGTGTGTCTCTATGGGTCTTTGTGGGTCACTATGTTTACTATTGGTCTCTATGTGTCTGTATGAGTCACTATGCATCTCTATAGGTCCCTGTCGGACTCTGTGTGTCCCTGTCGGACTCCATTAATCTCTTTGTATCTCTATGGGTCTCTGTGTGTCTCTGTGTATCTATGGATCTTTGTGTGTTTCTATCGGTCTCTATGTATCTCTATGGGTCTCTGTCTCACTTTAGTTTTCTATGTATATCTATGGGTCTCTATGTATCTCTATGGGCCTCTGTGTTTCTCTCTGGGCCTTTATGTATCACTATGGGTCTCTGTGTGTCCCTATAGGTGTCTATGTATCACTATGGGTCTCTGTGTATCTCTGGATCTCTCTGTGTCTCATTCGGTCTCTGTATCACTATGGTTCTCTTTGGGTCTCTATGGGTATTAATGGGTCTCTGTGTATCTCTGTGGGACTATATGTATCTCTGTGGGTCTCTACATATCTCTATGGGTCTCTATGTATCACTATGGGTCTCTGTGTGTCTCTATGGGTCACTTTGTATCTCTATGGGTTTCTATATATCTCTATTGGTCTCTGTGTATCTCTGGATCTCTGTGTGTTTCTATCTGTCTCTACGTATATCTATAGGTCTCTATGTGTCCCTGTCGGTCTCTATGTTTCTCTATGGTTCTCTGTGTATCACTCTGGGTCTCTATGTATATCTATGGGTCTCTATGTATCACTATGGGTCTCTATGTATCATTATAGGTCTATGTGTATCTCTATGGGTCACTATGTATCACTCTGGTTCTCTATGTATCACTATGGGTCTCTATGGTTCTCTCTGTATCACTCTAGGTCTCTGTGTGTCTTTATGGGTCTCTGTATCTCTATGGGTCTCTGTGTATCACTATGGTTCTCTGTGTATTACTATGGGTCTCTATGTATCTCTATGTGTCTCTATGCATGTCTATGGATCTCTACGTATCTCTATGGGTCTCTGTGTGTCTCTATGGCTCACTATGTATCTCTATGGGTCTCTATGTGTCTCTATCGGTCTCTATGTTTCTCTATGGTTTTCTGCGTATCACTCTGGGTCTCTGTGTGTCTCTATGTATCACTATGAGTCTCTTTGTATCTCTATCCGTCTGTACATATCTCTATCGGTCTCTTTGTATTACTATGGGTCGGTGTGTGGCTCTATGGGTCACTGTTTATCTCTATGGTTCTCTGTGTATTGCTATGGGTCTCTATGTATCTCAATGGGTCTCTATGTATCTCTATGGGTCTCTATGTATCACTATGGGTCTCTATGTATCATTATAGGTCTATGTGTATCTCTATGGGTCACTATGTATCACTCTGGTTCTCTATGTATCACTATGGGTCTCTATGGTTCTCTCTGTATCACTCTAGGTCTCTGTGTGTCTTTATGGGTCTCTGTATCTCTATGGGTCTCTGTGTATCACTATGGTTCTCTGTGTATTGCTATGGGTCTCTATGTATCTCTATGTGTCTCTATGCATGTCTATGGATCTCTACGTATCTCTATGGGTCTCTGTGTGTTTCTATGGCTCACTATGTATCTCTATGGGTCTCTATGTGTCTCTATGGGTCTCTATGTTTCTCTATGGTTTTCTGCGTATCACTCTGGGTCTCTGTGTGTCTCTATGTATCACTATGAGTCTCTTTGTATCTCTATCCGTCTGTACATATCTCTATCGGTCTCTTTGTATTACTATGGGTCGGTGTGTGGCTCTATGGGTCACTGTTTATCTCTATGGTTCTCTGTGTATTGCTATGGGTCTCTATGTATCTCAATGGGTCTCTATGTATCTGTATGGGTCTCTATGTATCACTATGGGTCTCTATGTATCTCTGTCATTCTCTGTCTATCTCTATGGGTCTCTATCTATCTCTATGGGTCTCTGTATCTCTATGGGTCTCTATGTATCTCTATCGGTCTCTACATATCTCTATCAGTCTCTTTGTATTACTATGGGTCTCTGTGTGTCTCTATGGGTCACTATGTATCTCTATTGTTCTCTGTGTATTGCAATGGGTCTCTATTTATCTCTGTGGGTCTCTATGTATCACTATGTATCTTTATGGGTCACTATGTATCACTCTGGTTCTCTATGTATCACTATGGGTCTCTATGGTTCTCTCTGTATCACTCTAGGTCTCTGTGTGTCTTTATGGGTTTCTGTATCTCTATGGGTCTCTGTGTATCACTATGGTTCTCTGTGTATTGCTATGGGTCTCTATGTATCTCTATGTGTCTCTATGCATGTCTATGGATCTCTACGTATCTCTATGGGTCTCTGTGTGTCTCTATGGCTCACTATGTATCTCTATGGGTCTCTATGTGTCTCTATGGGTCTCTATGTTTCTCTATGGTTTTCTGCGTATCACTATGGGTCTCTGTGTGTCTCTATGTATCACTATGAGTCTCTTTGTATCTCTATCCGTCTGTACATATCTCTATCGGTCTCTTTGTATTACTATGGGTCGGTGTGTGGCTCTATGGGTCACTGTTTATCTCTATGGTTCTCTGTGTATTGCTATGGGTCTCTATGTATCTCAATGGGTCTCTATGTATCTCTATGGGTCTCTATGTATCACTATGGGTCTCTATGTATCTCTGTCATTCTCTGTCTATCTCTATGGGTCTCTATCTATCTCTATGGGTCTCTGTATCTCTATGGGTCTCTATGTATCTCTATCGGTCTCTACATATCTCTATCAGTCTCTTTGTATTACTATGGGTCTCTGTGTGTCTCTATGGGTCACTATGTATCTTTATTGTTCTCTGTGTATTGCAATGGGTCTCTATTTATCTCTGTGGGTCTCTATGTATCACTATGTATCTTTATGGGTCACTATGTATCTCTGTGCTTCTCTATGTGTCTCTATGGGTCTCTATTTATCTCTATGTATCTCTATGGGTCACGGACCCACACACTCACCACGAACCCACAACACCGACCCACACACTCACCATGAACCCACAACACGGACCTACACACTCACCATGCACCCACATCCTCACCACGGACCCACACACTCGCCACAAACCCACAACACCGACCCACACACTCACCATGAACCCACAACACGGACCCACACACTCACCACGAACCCACAACACGGACCCACACACTCACCACTAACCCACACAACTCACCTCGCCAATAGATTCGCTCGGATGGCTTCAGCAGAAGTTGTTGGAAAGGGGACGATGATGAAGCTGAAGCAGCTGAAGTTTAAGAAGTTGCCGTCTCCTTCAAGCCCGTCTCGTACTCTGAGGAAGCACGTGGTGATTGCGACGTCACCGGTGCTGTCACAGTGCGAGGGATGTGACCACGCCCCCCATCAGCCACGCCCCTCCGAGTGACGTGCAGTGCGAGACCACGCCTCCGGAAGCCGCCTCCCGCCCCTCGTCTTTTGCCGACCCCCACTTCCACCCCCAGCTTCTACTTCCGCTTCCGGTCGGGGCGAATGGCGGCAATGGCGGGAAAAATCTGAAACCTGTCTGGGCCTCCTCGAGGTCGACTCAGCCTGAAGATGCCGACACGGGGCTCTGTGTGTGGTGAGTCTGTGGGTCTCTGTGGGTGTCTGTGTGAGGTGTGTGTGGTGAGTCTGTGGGTCTGTGTGTGTGTGTCTGTGTGAGGTGAGTCTGTGGGTGTCTGTGTGTGGTGATTCTATGGGTCTCTGTGGGTGTCTGTGTGAGGTGTGTGTGGTGAGTCTGTGGGTCTGTGTGTGTGTGTCTGTGTGTGGTGAGTCTGTGGGTCTCTGTGTGTTGAAGTCTGTAGGTCTCTGTGTGAGGTGAGTCTGTGGGTCTCGGTGTCGTGAGTCTGTGGGTCTCTGTGTGAGGTGAGTGTGTGGGTCTCTGTGTGAGGTGAGTCTGTGGGTTTCTGTGTGGTGAGTGTGTGGGTCTCTGTGTGGTGAGTGTGTGGGTCTCCGTGTGTTGAGTCTGTGGGTCTCTGTGTGGTGAGTGTGTGGGTCTCCGTGTGTTGAGTCCGTGGGTCTCTGTGTGGTGAGTGTGTGGGTCTTTGTATGGTGAGTCTGAGTCTCTGTGGGTGTCTATACATTTCCACACGATGATGATGATGTTATCAGCCACTTGGTTGAGCTTCTGTCATTTGTAATAGCCAGCGCTACAAAGCTTCTTACCTGGTAAAATTTATATCGTTTAGTTTAGTATTTGTGTCTCTGTGTATCTTTGTGGGTCTCTGTGTCTGTCTCTCTGGGTGTCTGTGGGTCTCTGTGGGTCTCTAAGTATATCTATGGATCTGTGTCTCTATGGGTCTCTATGTATTTCTATGGTTCTTTGTCTTTACGATTCTCTGTGTATTTATATGTGTCTCTATGCATCTTTGGGTTCTCTGTGTGTGTCTCTCTGGGTGTCTGTGTGTCTCTGTGGGTCTCTATGTATGACTATGGGTCTCTGTGTCTCTATGGGTCTCTGTGTCTCTATGGGTCTCTGTGTATCTCTGGATCTCTGTGTGTCTCTATCGGTCTCCATGTATCTCGATGGGTCTCTATGTGTCCCTGTCAGTCTCTATGTATCTCTATGTATCATTATGTATCTCTGTGTATCTCTGGATCTCTGTGTGTATCTATGGGTCTCTGTCTATCCCTGGATCTCTGTGCGTCTCTATCGGTCTCTACAGTGAGGGAAAAAAAGTATTTGATCCCCTTGCTGATTTTGTACGTTTGCCCACTGACAAAGAAACGATCAGTCTATAATTTTAATGGTAAGTTTATTTGAACAGTGAGAGACGGAATAACAACAACAACAACAAAATCCAGAAAAACGCATGTCAAAAATGTGCCAGGCAATCCCCCGCCAGGACACTGCTACGTGGAGGAGACTCTGTTCACACACGGTGGGTTCATTGAACCGGCCTCTCCGGCTGCACGAGTATGTCAGACCATCTGAAACGACCAAACGTGCTGTCAAACCTCAGCCCCCCACGCCTCACCAAATCAAATCCCCGCGCCAAGCCGAGCTGATTCTCAAATCCGCAACCACGAGCGAATCTGTCCGCGTGGACACAGAAGCCGCCGAGCGGCCATTTTGAGCCCTCCGCTTTACCGCTAAACGATATAATAAAACAATACGAACTTAAAGCAACTTATCACGGCATGGCGACAGGGTCGGCATAGAATGTGTAAGCATAGCAGTTAAAAGTGTGGTGATGATGATGATGTGCAAGCATAGCGGTTAATATGATGCTGATGTTCACGTGTAGGTTTGTGGTTATAGGATGGGGATGGTAACGTATAGGATAGGGAGAGTAATGTTTAGGATTGTGGTTATAGGATGGGGATGGTAACGTATAGGATAGGGAGAGTAATGTTTAGGATTGTGGTTATAGGATGGGGATGGTAACGTATAGGATAGGGAGAGTAATGTATAGGATTGTGGTTATAGGATGGGGAGGATAACGTATAGGATAGGGAGAGTAATGTGTAGGTTTGTGGTTATAGGATGGGGATGGTAACGTATAGGATAGGGAGAGTAATGTGTAGGATTGTGGTTATAGGATGGGGATGGTAACGTATAGGATAGGGAGAGTAATGTGTAGGATTGTGGTTATAGGATGGAGATGGTAACGTATAGGATAGGGAGAGTAATGTGTAGGATTGTGGTTATAGGATGGGGATGGTAACGTATAGGATAGGGAGAGTAATGTGTAGGTTTGTGGTTATAGGATGGGGATGGTAACGTATAGGATAGGGAGAGTAATGTGTAGGTTTGTGGTTATAGGATGGGGATGGTAACGTATAGGATAGGGAGAGTAATGTGTAGGATTGTGGTTATAGGATGGTGATGGTAACGTATAGGATAGGGAGAGTAATGTGTAGGATTGTGGTTATAGGATGGGGATGGTAACGTATAGGATAGGGAGAGTAATGTGTAGGATTGTGGTTATAGGATGGGGATGGTAACGTATAGGATAGGGAGAGTAATGTGTAGGTTTGTGGTTATAGGATGGGGATGGTAATTTATAGGATAGGGAGAGTAATGTGTAGGATTGTGGTTATAGGATGGGGATGGTGACGTATAGGATAGGGAGAGTAATGTGTAGGTTTGTGGTTATAGGATGGGGATGGTAATTTATAGGATATGGAGAGTAATGTGTAGGATTGTGGTTATAGGATGGGGATGGTAACGTATATGATAGGTAGAGTAATGTGTAGGTTTGTGGTTATAGGATGGTGATGGTAATTTATAGGATAGGGAGAGTAATGTGTAGGATTGTGGTTATAGGATGGGGAGGATAACGTATAGGATAGGGAGAGTAATGTGTAGGTTTGTGGTTATAGGATGGGGATGGTAACGTATAGGATAGGGAGAGTAATGTGTAGGATTGTAGTTATAGGATGGGGATGGTAACGTATAGGATAGGGAGAGTAATGTGTAGGTTTGTGGTTATAGGATGGGGATGGTAATTTATAGGATAGGGAGAGTAATGTGTAGGATTGTGGTTATATGATGGGGATGGTAACTTACAGGATAGGGAGAGTAATGTGTAGGATTGTGGTTATAGGATGGGGATGGTAACGTATAGGATAGGTAGAGTAATGTGTAGGTTTGTGGTTATAGGATGGGGATGGTAATTTATAGGATAGAGAGAGTAATGTGTAGGATTGTGGTTATAGGATGGGGATGGTAACATATAGGATAGGGAGAGTAATGTGTAGGATTGTGGTTATAGGATGGGGATGGTAACGTATAGGATAGGGAGAGTAATGTGTAGGATTGTGGTTATAGGATGGGGATGGTAACATATAGGATAGGGAGAGTAATGTGTAGGTTTGTGGTTATAGGATGGGGATGGTAATTTATAGGATAGGGAGAGTAATGTGTAGGATTGTGGTTATAGGATGGGGATGGTAACATATAGGATAGGGAGAGTAATGTGTAGGATTGTGGTTATAGGATGAGGATGGTAACGTATAGGATAGGGAGAGTAATGTGTAGGATTGTGGTTATAGGATTGGGATGGTAACGTATAGGATAGGGAGAGTAATGTATAGGATTGTGGTTATAGGATGGGGATGGTAACGTATAGGATAGGGAGAGTAATGTGTAGGTTTGTGGTTATAGGATGGGGATGGTAACGTATAGGATAGGTAGAGTAATGTGTAGGATTGTGGTTATAGGATGGGGATGGTAACATATAGGATAGGGAGAGTAATGTGTAGGATTGTGGTTATAGGATGGGGATGGTAACGTATAGGATAGGGAGAGTAATGTGTAGGATTGTGGTTATAGGATGGGGATGGTAACGTATAGGATAGGGAGAGTAATGTATAGGATTGTGGTTATAGGATGGGGATGGTAACGTATAGAATAGGGATAGTCATGTATAGGATTGTGGTTATAGGATGGGGATGGGAACGTATAGGATAGGGAGAGTAATGTATAGGATTGTGGTTATAGGATGGGGATGGTAACGTATAGGATAGGGAGAGTCATGTATAGGATTGTGGTTATAGGATGGGGATGGTAACGTATAGGATCGGGATAGTAATGTATAGGATTGTGGTTATAGGATGGGGATGGTAACGTATAGGATAGGGAGAGTAATGTGTAGGATTGTGGTTATAGGATGGGGATGGTAACGTATAGGATAGGGATAGTAATGTATAGGATTGTGGTTATAGGATGGGGATGGTAACGTATAGAATAGGGATAGTCATGTATAGGCTTGTGGTTATAGGATGGGGATGGTAACGTATAGGATAGGGAGAGTCATGTATAGGTTTGTGGTTATAGGATGGGGATGGTAACGTATAGGATAGGGAGAGTCATGTATAGGATTGTGGTTATAGGATGGGGATGGTAACTTACAGGATAGGGAGAGTAATGTATAGGATTGTGGTTATAGGATGGGGATGGTAACGTATAGGAGAGCGGTTAACAGGATGGTCGTGGTGGTTGCCAGGTAACCGTCTGGGCTACAGCTTCCCTGCGTCGACGTTCGTCTTCAGCAGCTGATTGGCGGCTTTCACGCAGCGTGGCAGGTCCACAGCTGGAAGGGCATCGATCAGAAACATCGTCATCAGCAACATCGTCATCAGCAACATCGTCATCAGCAACATCGTCATCAGCAACATCGATCAGAAACATCGTCATCAGCATCATCATCGGCAACATCGTCATCAGCAACATCGTCATCAGCAACATCAATCAGCAACATCGTCATCAGCAACATCGATCAGAAACATCGTCATCAGCATCATCAGCAACATCATCAGAAACATCGTCATCAGCAACATCGATCAGAAACATCATCATCATCAGCAACATCGATCAGAAACATCATTAGCAACATCGTCATCATCATCGTTATCATCATCAGTAACATCGTCCCTCACCTCGTCACACTCACCTCGTCACCCTCACCACACTCACCTCGTCACCCTCACCTCGTCACACCTCGTCACCCTCACCTCGTTACCCTCACCTCGTCACGCTCACCTCGTCACACTCACCTCGTCACGCTCACCTCGTCACTCTCACCACACTCACCTCGTCACCCTCACCTCGTCACACCTCGTCACCCTCACCTCGTCACACTCACCTCGTCACGCTCACCTCGTCACCCTCATCACACTCACCTCGTTACCCTCACCTCGTCACACTCACCACACTCACCTCGTCACACTCACCTCGTCACCCTCACCTCGTCACGCTCACCTCGTCACCCTCATCACACTCACCTCGTTACCCTCACCTCGTCACACTCACCACACTCAACTCGTCACACTCACCTCGTCTCCCTCACCTCGTCACCCTCACCTCGTCACGCTCACCTCGTTACCCTCACCTCGTCACACTCACCACACTCACCTCGTCACACTCACCTCGTCACCCTCACCTCGCTACGCTCACCTCGTCACCCTCACCACACTCACCTCGTCACCCTCACCTCGTTACCCTCACCTCGTCTCCCTCACCTCGTCACCCTCACCTCGTCACCCTCATCACACTCACCTCGTTACCCTCACCTCGTCACACTCACCACACTCACCTCGTCACACTCACCTCGTCACCCTCACCTCGTCACGCTCACCTCGTCACCCTCATCACACTCACCTCGTTACCCTCACCTCGTCACACTCACCTCGTCACACTCACCACACTCAACTCGTCACACTCACCTCGTCACCCTCACCTCGTCACCCTCACCTCGTCACGCTCACCTCATCACCCTCATCACACTCACCTCGTTACCCTCACCTCGTCACACTCACCACACTCAACTCGTCACACTCACCTCGTCTCCCTCACCTCGTCACCCTCACCTCGTCACACTCACCTCGTTACCCTCACCTCGTCACACTCACCACACTCACCTCGTCACACTCACCTCGTCACCCTCACCTCGTTACCCTCACCTCGTCTCCCTCACCTCGTCACCCTCACCTCGCTACGCTCACCTCGTCACCCTCATCACACTCACCTCGTTACCCTCACCTCGTCACACTCACCACACTCACCTCGTCACACTCACCTCGTCACCCTCACCTCGTCACGCTCACCTCGTCACCCTCATCACACTCACCTCGTTACCCTCACCTCGTCACACTCACCACACTCAACTCGTCACACTCACCTCGTCACCCTCACCTCGTCACCCTCACCTCGTCACGCTCACCTCGTCACCCTCATCACACTCACCTCGTTACCCTCACCTCGTCACACTCACCACACTCAACTCGTCACACTCACCTCGTCTCCCTCACCTCGTCACCCTCACCTCGTCACACTCACCTCGTTACCCTCACCTCGTCACACTCACCACACTCACCTCGTCACACTCACCTCGTCACCCTCACCTCGCTACGCTCACCTCGTCACCCTCACCACACTCACCTCGTCACCCTCACCTCGTTACCCTCACCTCGTCTCCCTCACCTCGTCACCCTCACCTCGCTACGCTCACCTCGTCACCCTCATCACACTCACCTCGTTACCCTCACCTCGTTACCCTCACCTCGTCACACTCACCACACTCACCTCGTCACCCTCACCACACTCACCTCGTCACCCTCACCTCGTCACCCTCACCACACTCACCTCGTCACCCTCACCTCGTCACCCTCACCACACTCACCTCGTCACCCTCACCACACTCACCTCGTTACCCTCACCTCGTCACACTCACCACACTCACCTCGTCACCCTCACCTCGTCACACTCACCTCGTCACCCTCACCACACTCACCTCGTCACCCTCACCACACTCACCTCGTTACCCTCACCTCGTCACACTCACCACACTCACCTCGTCACCCTCACCTCGTCACCCTCACCTCGTCACCCTCACCACACTGACCTCGTCACCCTCACCACACTCACCTCGTCACCCTCACCACACTCACCTTGCCCACGCAGCCAGGACGAGGCCTTGAGTGCCAGCAGCTCCCACTCATCGTGGTGGTCTGGGGCCATCGCGTGCAGCCACACCAGGGCCACCACCGTGGCCCACACCTCGTCGCTCACGCCCTGCACCTCGTCACACACACACACACCTCGTCACACACACCTCGTCACACACAGCTCGTCACACACACACACCTCGTCACATACACACACACCTCGTCACACACACCTCGTCACACACACACAGCTCGTCACACACCTCATCACACAAACTCCTCGTCACACACACACCTCGTCACACACACCTCGTCACACACACCTCGTCACACACAGACCTCATCACACACACCTCGTCACACACACACCTCGTCACACACACACCTCGTCACACACACACCTCGTCACACACACACACCTCGTCACACACACACCCCGTCACACAGACACACACACCTCGTCACACAAACACCTCGTCACACACACACCTCGTCACACACACCTCGTCACACACACACCTCGTCACACACACACCTCGTCACACACACACACCTCGTCACACATACACACAGCTCGTCACACACACCTCGTCGCTCACGCCCTTCACCTCGTCACACACACACACCTTGTCACACACACCTCGTCACACACACACACCTCGTCACACACACCTCGTCACACACACACCTCGTCACACACACCTCGTCACACACACCTCGTCACACACACAGCTCGTCACACACACACCTCGTCACACACAGACCTCGTCACACACACCTCGTCACGCACACACACCTCGTCACACACACACCTCGTCACACACACCTCGTCACACACACACCTCGTCACATACACACCTCGTCACACACACACAGCTCGTCACACACACCTCGTCACACACACACAGCTCGTCACACACACCTCGTCACACACACACCTCGTCACACAAACTCCTCGTCACACACACCTCGTCACACACACACACACCTCGTCACACACACCTCGTCACACACACACAGCTCGTCACACACACCTCGTCACACACACACCTCGTCACACACACACACCTCGTCACACACACCTCGTCACACACACACAGCTCGTCACACAAACTCCTCGTCACACACAGACCTCGTCACACACACACCTCGTCACACACACCTCGTCACACACACACCTCGTCACACACACACCTCGTCACACACACCTCGTCACACACACACCTCGTCACACACACCTCGTCACACTCCTCGTCACACACACACCTCGTCACAAACACACACCTCGTCACACACACACACCTCGTCACACACACACCTCGTCACACACACACCTCGTCACACACACACCCCGTCACACAGACACACACACCTCGTCACACACACACCTCGTCACACACACACCTCGTCACACACACCTCGTCACATACACACCTCGTCACACACACCTCGTCACACACACCTCGTCACACACACAGCTCGTCACACACACAGCTCGTCACACACACACACCTCGTCACACACACACCTCGTCACACACACACACCTCGTCACACACACACCTCGTCACACACACACCTCGTCACATACACACACCTCGTCACACAAACTCCCGGTCACAAACAAACCTCACTACTAGCCAGTGGTAGTGAAGGGAGTCTCACTAGAAACACTCACTACTAGCCAGTCGTAGTTAAGGGAATCTCTCACTAGAAGCACTCACTACTAGCCAGTGGTAGTGAAGGGAGTCTCACTAGAAACACTCACTACTAACCAGTGACAGTGAAGGGAGTCTCACTAGAAACACTCACTACTAACCAGTGACAGTGAAGGGAGTCTCACTAGAAACACTCACTACTAGCCAGTGGTAGTGAAGGGAGTCTCTCACTACAAACACTCACTACTAGCCAGTGACAGTGAAGGGAGTCTCTCACTACAAACACTCACTACTAGCCAGTGGTAGTGAAGGGAGTCTCTCACTAGAAACACTCACTACTAGCCAGTCATAGTGAAGGGAGTCTCACTAGAAACACTCACTACTAGCCAGTCGTAGTTAAGGGAATCTCTCACTAGAAACACTCACTACTAGCCAGTGGTAGTGAAGGGAGTCTCACTAGAAACACTCACTACTAACCAGTGACAGTGAAGGGAGTCTCACTAGAAACACTCACTACTAGCCAGTGGTAGTGAAGGGAGTCTCTCACTACAAACACTCACTACTAGCCAGTGGTAGTGAAGGGAGTCTCACTACAAACACTCACTACTAGCCAGTGACAGTGAAGGGAGTCTCTCACTAGAAACACTCACTACTAGCCAGTCGTAGTTAAGGGAATCTCTCACTAGAAACACTCACTACTAGCCAGTGGTAGTGAAGGGAGTCTCACTAGAAACACTCACTACTAGCCAGTGACAGTGAAGGGAGTCTCACTAGAAACACTCACTACTAGCCAGTCATACTGAAGGGAGTCTCACTAGAAACACTCACTACTAGCCAGTGGTAGTGAAGGGAGTCTCTCACTACAAACACTCACTACTAGCCAGTGACAGTGAAGGGAGTCTCTCACTACAAACACTCACTACTAGCCAGTGACAGTGAAGGGAGTCTCTCACTACAAACACTCACTACTAGCCAGTGACAGTGAAGGGAGTCTCACTAGAAACACTCACTACTAGCCAGTGGTAGTGAAGGGAGTCTCTCACTAGAAACACTCACTACTAGCCAGTGGTAGTGATGGGAGTCTCACTACAAACACTCACTACTAGCCAGTCATAGTGAAGGGAGTCTCACTAGAAACACTAGTAGCCAGTGGTAGTGAAGGGAGTCTCTCACTACAAACACTCACTACTAGCCAGTGACAGTGAAGGGAGTCTCTCACTACAAACACTCACTACTAGCCAGTGGTAGTGAAGGGAGTCTCTCACTACAAACACTCACTACTAGCCAGTGGTAGTGAAGGGAGTCTCACTAGAAACACTCACTACTAGCCAGTGACAGTGAAGGGAGTCTCTCACTACAAACACTCACTACTAGCCAGTGGTAGTGAAGGGAGACTCTCACTACAAACACTCACTACTAGCCAGTGGTAGTGAAGGGAGTCTCTCACTAGAAACACTCACTACTAGCCAGTGACAGTGAAGGGAGTCTCACTAGAAACACTCACTACTAGCCAGTCATACTGAAGGGAGTCTCACTAGAAACACTCACTACTAGCCAGTGGTAGTGAAGGGAGTCTCTCACTACAAACACTCACTACTAGCCAGTGACAGTGAAGGGAGTCTCTCACTACAAACACTCACTACTAGCCAGTGACAGTGAAGGGAGTCTCTCACTAGAAACACTCACTACTAGCCAGTGGTAGTGAAGGGAGTCTCTCACTAGAAACACTCACTACTAGCCAGTGGTAGTGAAGGGAGTCTCACTAGAAACACTCACTACTAGCCAGTCATAGTGAAGGGAGTCTCACTAGAAACACTCACTACTAGCCAGTCGTAGTTAAGGGAATCTCTCACTAGAAACACTCACTACTAGCCAGTGGTAGTGAAGGGAGTCTCACTAGAAACACTCACTACTAACCAGTGACAGTGAAGGGAGTCTCACTAGAAACACTCACTACTATCCAGTGGTAGTGAAGGGAGTCTCTCACTACAAACACTCACTACTAGCCAGTGGTAGTGAAGGGAGTCTCACTACAAACACTCACTACTAGCCAGTGACAGTGAAGGGAGTCTCTCACTAGAAACACTCACTACTAGCCAGTCATAGTGAAGGGAGTCTCACTAGAAACACTCACTACTAGCCAGTCGTAGTTAAGGGAATCTCTCACTAGAAACACTCACTACTAGCCAGTGGTAGTGAAGGGAGTCTCACTAGAAACACTCACTACTAGCCAGTGACAGTGAAGGGAGTCTCACTAGAAACACTCACTACTAGCCAGTCATACTGAAGGGAGTCTCACTAGAAACACTCACTACTAGCCAGTGGTAGTGAAGGGAGTCTCTCACTACAAACACTCACTACTAGCCAGTGACAGTGAAGGGAGTCTCTCACTACAAACACTCACTACTAGCCAGTGACAGTGAAGGGAGTCTCTCACTACAAACACTCACTACTAGCCAGTGACAGTGAAGGGAGTCTCACTAGAAACACTCACTACTAGCCAGTGGTAGTGAAGGGAGTCTCTCACTAGAAACACTCACTACTAGCCAGTGGTAGTGATGGGAGTCTCACTACAAACACTCACTACTAGCCAGTCATAGTGAAGGGAGTCTCACTAGAAACACTAGTAGCCAGTGGTAGTGAAGGGAGTCTCTCACTACAAACACTCACTACTAGCCAGTGACAGTGAAGGGAGTCTCTCACTACAAACACTCACTACTAGCCAGTGACAGTGAAGGGAGTCTCTCACTACAAACACTCACTACTAGCCAGTGGTAGTGAAGGGAGTCTCTCACTACAAACACTCACTACTAGCCAGTGGTAGTGAAGGGAGTCTCACTAGAAACACTCACTACTAGCCAGTGACAGTGAAGGGAGTCTCTCACTACAAACACTCACTACTAGCCAGTGGTAGTGAAGGGAGTCTCTCACTACAAACACTCACTACTAGCCAGTGGTAGTGAAGGGAGTCTCTCACTAGAAACACTCACTACTAGCCAGTGACAGTGAAGGGAGTCTCACTAGAAACACTCACTACTAGCCAGTGACAGTGAAGGGAGTCTCTCACTACAAACACTCACTACTAGCCAGTGGTAGTGAAGGGAGTCTCTCACTACAAACACTCACTACTAGCCAGTGGTAGTGAAGGGAGTCTCTCACTAGAAACACTCACTACTAGCCAGTGACAGTGAAGGGAGTCTCACTAGAAACACTCACTACTAGCCAGTCATACTGAAGGGAGTCTCACTAGAAACACTCACTACTAGCCAGTGGTAGTGAAGGGAGTCTCTCACTACAAACACTCACTACTAGCCAGTGACAGTGAAGGGAGTCTCTCACTACAAACACTCACTACTAGCCAGTCGTAGTGAAGGGAGTCTCTCACTAGAAACACTCACTGCTAGCCAGTGGTAGTGAAGGGAGTCTCTCACTAGAAACACTCACTACTAGCCAGTGGTAGTGAAGGGAGTTTCACTACAAACACTCACTACTAGTCAGTGGTAGTGAAGGGAGTCTCACTACAAACACTCACTACTAGCCAGTGGTAGTGAAGGGAGTCTCACTACAAACACTCACTACTAGCCAGTGGTAGTGAAGGGAGTCTCTCACTAGAAACACTCACTACTAGCCAGTCATAGTGAAGGGAGTCTCACTAGAAACACTCACTACTAGCCAGTCGTAGTTAAGGGAATCTCTCACTAGAAACACTCACTACTAGCCAGTGGTAGTGAAGGGAGTCTCACTACAAACACTCACTACTAGCCAGTCATAGTGAAGGGAGTCTCACTAGAAACACTAGTAGCCAGTGGTAGTGAAGGGATGTTCTCACTACAAACACTCGCTACTAGCCAGTGGTAGTGAAGGGAGTCTCACTACAAACACTCACTACTAGCCAGTGACAGTGAAGGGAGTCTCTCATAGAAACACTCACTACTAGCCAGTCATAGTGAAGGGAGTCTCACTAGAAACACTCACTACTAGCCAGTCGTAGTTAAGGGAATATCTCACTAGAAACACTCACTACTAGCCAGTGGTAGTGAAGGGAGTCTCTCACTACAAACACTCACTACTAGCCAGTGACAGTGAAGGGAGTCTCACTAGAAACACTCACTACTAGCCAGTGGTAGTGAAGGGAGTCTCTCACTAGAAACACTCACTACTAGCCAGTGGTAGTGATGGGAGTCTCACTACAAACACTCACTACTAGCCAGTAGTAGTGAAGGTAGTCTCTCACTAGAAACACTCACTGCTAGCCAGTGGTAGTGAAGGGAGTCTTTCACTAGAAACACTCACTGCTAGCCAGTCATAGTGAAGGGAGTCTCTCACTAGAAATACTCACTGCTAGCCAGTGGTAGTGAAGGGAGTCTCACTACAAACACTCACTACTAGCCAGTAGTAGTGAAGGTAGTCTCTCACTAGAAACACTCACTGCTAGCCAGTGGTAGTGAAGGGAGTCTCTCACTAGAAACACTCACTACTAGCCAGTGGTAGTGATGGGAGTCTCACTACAAACACTCACTACTAGCCAGTAGTAGTGAAGGTAGTCTCTCACTAGAAACACTCACTGCTAGCCAGTGGTAGTGAAGGGAGTCTTTCACTAGAAACACTCACTGCTAGCCAGTCATAGTGAAGGGAGTCTCTCACTAGAAATACTCACTGCTAGCCAGTGGTAGTGAAGGAAGTCTCACTACAAACACTCACTACTAGCCAGTGGTAGTGAAGGGAGTCTCTCACTACAAACACTCACTACTAGCCAGTGGTAGTGAAGGAAGTCTCACTACAAACACTCACTACTAGCCAGTGGTAGTGAAGGGAGTCTCACTACAAACACTCACTACTAGCCAGTGGTAGTGAAGGGAGTCTCACTACAAACACTCACTACTAGCCAGTGGTAGTGAAGGGAGTCTCTCACTACAAACACTCACTACTAGCCAGTGACAGTGAAGGGAGTCTCTCACTACAAACACTCACTACTAGCCAGTGACAGTGAAGGGAGTCTCTCACTAGAAACACTCACTACTAGCCAGTCATAGTGAAGGGAGTCTCACTAGAAACACTCACTACTAGCCAGTCGTAGTTAAGGGAATCTCTCACTAGAAACACTCACTACTAGCCAGTGGTAGTGAAGGGAGTCTCACTAGAAACACTCACTACTAACCAGTGACAGTGAAGGGAGTCTCACTAGAAACACTCACTACTAGCCAGTGGTAGTGAAGGGAGTCTCTCACTACAAACACTCACTACTAGCCAGTGGTAGTGAAGGGAGTCTCACTAGAAACACTCACTACTAACCAGTGACAGTGAAGGGAGTCTCACTAGAAACACTCACTACTAGCCAGTGGTAGTGAAGGGAGTCTCTCACTACAAACACTCACTACTAGCCAGTGGTAGTGAAGGGAGTCTCACTAGAAACACTCACTACTAGCCAGTCGTAGTTAAGGGAATCTCTCACTAGAAACACTCACTACTAGCCAGTGACAGTGAAGGGAGTCTCTCACTAGAAACACTCACTACTAGCCAGTCATAGTGAAGGGAGTCTCACTAGAAACACTCACTACTAGCCAGTCGTAGTTAAGGGAATCTCTCACTAGAAACACTCACTACTAGCCAGTGGTAGTGAAGGGAGTCTCACTAGAAACACTCACTACTAGCCAGTGACAGTGAAGGGAGTCTCACTAGAAACACTCACTACTAGCCAGTCATACTGAAGGGAGTCTCACTAGAAACACTCACTACTAGCCAGTGGTAGTGAAGGGAGTCTCTCACTACAAACACTCACTACTAGCCAGTGACAGTGAAGGGAGTCTCTCACTACAAACACTCACTACTAGCCAGTGACAGTGAAGGGAGTCTCTCACTACAAACACTCACTACTAGCCAGTGACAGGGAAGGGAGTCTCACTAGAAACACTCACTACTAGCCAGTGGTAGTGAAGGGAGTCTCTCACTAGAAACACTCACTACTAGCCAGTGGTAGTGATGGGAGTCTCACTACAAACACTCACTACTAGCCAGTAGTAGTGAAGGTAGTCTCTCACTAGAAACACTCACTGCTAGCCAGTGGTAGTGAAGGGAGTCTTTCACTAGAAACACTCACTGCTAGCCAGTCATAGTGAAGGGAGTCTCTCACTAGAAATACTCACTGCTAGCCAATGGTAGTGAAGGGATTCTCACTACAAACACTCACTACTAGCCAGTGGTAGTGAAGGGAGTCTCTCACTACAAACACTCACTACTAGCCAGTCGTAGTGAAGGGAGTCTCTCACTAGAAACACTCACTGCTAGCCAGTGGTAGTGAAGGGAGTCTCTCACTAGAAACACTCACTACTAGCCAGTCGTAGTTAAGGGAATCTCTCACTAGAAACACTCACTACTAGCCAGTGGTAGTGAAGGGAGTCTCACTAGAACCACTCACTACTAACCAGTGACAGTGAAGGGAGTCTCACTAGAAACACTCACTACTAGCCAGTGGTAGTGAAGGGAGTCTCTCACTACAAACACTCACTACTAGCCAGTGGTAGTGAAGGGAGTCTCACTACAAACACTCACTACTAGCCAGTGACAGTGAAGGGAGTCTCTCACTAGAAACACTCACTACTAGCCAGTCATAGTGAAGGGAGTCTCACTAGAAACACTCACTACTAGCCAGTCGTAGTTAAGGGAATCTCTCACTAGAAACACTCACTACTAGCCAGTGGTAGTGAAGGGAGTCTCACTAGAAACACTCACTACTAGCCAGTGACAGTGAAGGGAGTCTCACTAGAAACACTCACTACTAGCCAGTCATACTGAAGGGAGTCTCACTAGAAACACTCACTACTAGCCAGTGGTAGTGAAGGGAGTCTCTCACAACAAACACTCACTACTAGCCAGTCGTAGTGAAGGGAGTCTCTCACTAGAAACACTCACTGCTAGCCAGTGGTAGTGAAGGGAGTCTCTCAATAGAAACACTCACTACTAGCCAGTGGTAGTGAAGGGAGTCTCACTACAAACACTCACTACTAGCCAGTGGTAGTGAAGGGAGTCTCACTACAAACACTCACTACTAGCCAGTGGTAGTGAAGGGAGTCTCTCACTACAAACACTCACTACTAGCCAGTGACAGTGAAGGGAGTCTCTCACTACAAACACTCACTACTAGCCAGTGACAGTGAAGGGAGTCTCTCACTAGAAACACTCACTACTAGCCAGTCATAGTGAAGGGAGTCTCACTAGAAACACTCACTACTAGCCAGTCGTAGTTAAGGGAATCTCTCACTAGAAACACTCACTACTAGCCAGTGGTAGTGAAGGGAGTCTCACTAGAAACACTCACTACTAACCAGTGACAGTGAAGGGAGTCTCACTAGAAACACTCACTACTAGCCAGTGGTAGTGAAGGGAGTCTCTCACTACAAACACTCACTACTAGCCAGTGGTAGTGAAGGGAGTCTCACTACAAACACTCACTACTAGCCAGTGACAGTGAAGGGAGTTTCTCACTAGAAACACTCACTACTAGCCAGTCATAGTGAAGGGAGTCTCACTAGAAACACTCACTACTAGCCAGTCGTAGTTAAGGGAATCTCTCACTAGAAACACTCACTACTAGCCAGTGGTAGTGAAGGGAGTCTCTCACTACAAACACTCACTACTAGCCAGTGACAGTGAAGGGAGTCTCACTAGAAACACTCACTACTAGCCAGTGGTAGTGAAGGGAGTCTCTCACTAGAAACACTCACTACTAGCCAGTGGTAGTGATGGGAGTCTCACTACAAACACTCACTACTAGCCAGTAGTAGTGAAGGTAGTCTCTCACTAGAAACACTCACTGCTAGCCAGTGGTAGTGAAGGGAGTCTTTCACTAGAAACACTCACTGCTAGCCAGTCATAGTGAAGGGAGTCTCTCACTAGAAATACTCACTGCTAGCCAGTGGTAGTGAAGGGAGTCTCACTACAAACACTCCCTACTAGCCAGTGGTAGTGAAGGGAGTCTCTCACTACAAACACTCACTACTAGCCAGTCGTAGTGAAGGGAGTCTCTCACTAGAAACACTCACTGCTAGCCAGTGGTAGTGAAGGGAGTCTCTCACTAGAAACACTCACTACTAGCCAGTGGTAGTGAAGGGAGTTTCACTACAAACACTCACTACTAGCCAGTGGTAGTGAAGGGAGTCTCACTACAAACACTCACTACTAGCCAGTGGTAGTGAAGGGAGTCTCACTACAAACACTCACTACTAGCCAGTGGTAGTGAAGGGAGTCTCTCACTAGAAACACTCACTACTAGCCAGTCATACTGAAGGGAGTCTCACTAGAAACACTCACTACTAGCCAGTGGTAGTGAAGGGAGTCTCTCACTAGAAACACTCACAACTAGCCAGTGGTAGTGAAGGGAGTCTCACTACAAACACTCACTACTAGCCAGTCATAGTGAAGGGAGTCTCACTAGAAACACTAGTAGCCAGTGGTAGTGAAGGGAGTCTCTCACTACAAACACTCACTACTAGCCAGTGACAGTGAAGGGAGTCTCTCACTACAAACACTCACTAATAGCCAGTCATAGTGAAGGGAGTCTCACTAGAAACACTACTAGCCAGTGGTAGTGAAGGGAGTCTCTCACTACAAACACTCACTACTAGCCAGTGACAGTGAAGGGAGTCTCTCACTACAAACACTCACTACTAGCCAGTGGTAGTGAAGGGAGTCTCTCACTACAAACACTCACTACTAGCCAGTGGTAGTGAAGGGAGTCTCACTAGAAACACTCACTACTAGCCAGTCGTAGTTAAGGGAATCTCTCACTAGAAACACTCACTACTAGCCAGTCATAGTGAAGGGAGTCTCACTAGAAACACTCACTACTAGCCAGTCGTAGTTAAGGGAATCTCTCACTAGAAACACTCACTACTAGCCAGTGGTAGTGAAGGGAGTCTCACTAGAAACACTCACTACTAGTCAGTGACAGTGAAGGGAGTCTCACTAGAAACACTCACTACTAGCCAGTCATACTGAAGGGAGTCTCACTAGAAACACTCACTACTAGCCAGTGGTAGTGAAGGGAGTCTCTCACTACAAACACTCACTACTAGCCAGTGACAGTGAAGGGAGTCTCTCACTACAAACACTCACTACTAGCCAGTGACAGTGAAGGGAGTCTCTCACTACAAACACTCACTACTAGCCAGTGACAGTGAAGGGAGTCTCACTAGAAACACTCACTACTAGCCAGTGGTAGTGAAGGGAGTCTCTCACTAGAAACACTCACTACTAGCCAGTGGTAGTGATGGGAGTCTCACTACAAACACTCACTACTAGCCAGTCATAGTGAAGGGAGTCTCACTAGAAACACTAGTAGCCAGTGGTAGTGAAGGGAGTCTCTCACTACAAACACTCACTACTAGCCAGTGACAGTGAAGGGAGTCTCTCACTACAAACACTCACTACTAGCCAGTCATAGTGAAGGGAGTCTCACTAGAAACACTACTAGCCAGTGGTAGTGAAGGGAGTCTCTCACTACAAACACTCACTACTAGCCAGTGACAGTGAAGGGAGTCTCTCACTACAAACACTCACTACTAGCCAGTGGTAGTGAAGGGAGTCTCTCACTACAAACACTCACTACTAGCCAGTGGTAGTGAAGGGAGTCTCACTAGAAACACTCACTACTAGCCAGTGACAGTGAAGGGAGTCTCTCACTACAAACACTCACTACTAGCCAGTGGTAGTGAAGGGAGTCTCTCACTACAAACACTCACTACTAGCCAGTGGTAGTGAAGGGAGTCTCTCACTAGAAACACTCACTACTAGCCAGTGGTAGGGAAGGGAGTCTCACTACAAACACTCACTACTAGCCAGTCATAGTGAAGGGAGTCTCACTAGAAACACTAGTAGCCAGTGGTAGTGAAGGGAGTCTCTCACTACAAACACTCGCTACTAGCCAGTGACAGTGAAGGGAGTCTCTCACTACAAACACTCACTACTAGCCAGTCATAGTGAAGGGAGTCTCACTAGAAACACTACTAGCCAGTGGTGGTGAAGGGAGTCTCTCACTACAAACACTCACTACTAGCCAGTGACAGTGAAGAGAGTCTCTCACTACAAACACTCACTACTAGCCAGTGGTAGTGAAGGGAGTCTCTCACTACAAACACTCACTACTAGCCAGTGGTAGTGAAGGGAGTCTCACTAGAAACACTCACTACTAGCCAGTGACAGTGAAGGGAGTCTCTCACTACAAACACTCACTACTAGCCAGTGGTAGTGAAGGGAGTCTCTCACTACAAACACTCACTACTAGCCAGTGGTAGTGAAGGGAGTCTCTCACTAGAAACACTCACTACTAGCCAGTGACAGTGAAGGGAGTCTCACTAGAAACACTCACTACTAGCCAGTCATACTGAAGGGAGTCTCACTAGAAACACTCACTACTAGCCAGTGGTAGTGAAGGGAGTCTCTCACTACAAACACTCACTACTAGCCAGTGACAGTGAAGGGAGTCTCTCACTACAAACACTCACTACTAGCCAGTGACAGTGAAGGGAGTCTCTCACTAGAAACACTCACTACTAGCCAGTCATAGTGAAGGGAGTCTCACTAGAAACACTCACTACTAGCCAGTCGTAGTTAAGGGAATCTCTCACTAGAAACACTCACTACTAGCCAGTGGTAGTGAAGGGAGTCTCACTAGAAACACTCACTACTAGTCAGTGACAGTGAAGGGAGTCTCACTAGAAACACTCACTACTAGCCAGTCATACTGAAGGGAGTCTCACTAGAAACACTCACTACTAGCCAGTGGTAGTGAAGGGAGTCTCTCACTACAAACACTCACTACTAGCCAGTGACAGTGAAGGGAGTCTCTCACTACAAACACTCACTACTAGCCAGTGACAGTGAAGGGAGTCTCTCACTACAAACACTCACTACTAGCCAGTGACAGTGAAGGGAGTCTCACTAGAAACACTCACTACTAGCCAGTGGTAGTGAAGGGAGTCTCTCACTAGAAACACTCACTACTAGCCAGTGGTAGTGATGGGAGTCTCACTACAAACACTCACTACTAGCCAGTCATAGTGAAGGGAGTCTCACTAGAAACACTAGTAGCCAGTGGTTGTGAAGGGAGTCTCTCACTACAAACACTCACTACTAGCCAGTGACAGTGAAGGGAGTCTCTCACTACAAACACTCACTACTAGCCAGTCATAGTGAAGGGAGTCTCACTAGAAACACTACTAGCCAGTGGTAGTGAAGGGAGTCTCTCACTACAAACACTCACTACTAGCCAGTGACAGTGAAGGGAGTCTCTCACTACAAACACTCACTACTAGCCAGTGGTAGTGAAGGGAGTCTCTCACTACAAACACTCACTACTAGCCAGTGGTAGTGAAGGGAGTCTCACTAGAAACACTCACTACTAGCCAGTGACAGTGAAGGGAGTCTCTCACTACAAACACTCACTACTAGCCAGTGGTAGTGAAGGGAGTCTCTCACTACAAACACTCACTACTAGCCAGTGGTAGTGAAGGGAGTCTCTCACTAGAAACACTCACTACTAGCCAGTGGTAGGGAAGGGAGTCTCACTACAAACACTCACTACTAGCCAGTCATAGTGAAGGGAGTCTCACTAGAAACACTAGTAGCCAGTGGTAGTGAAGGGAGTCTCTCACTACAAACACTCGCTACTAGCCAGTGACAGTGAAGGGAGTCTCTCACTACAAACACTCACTACTAGCCAGTCATAGTGAAGGGAGTCTCACTAGAAACACTACTAGCCAGTGGTGGTGAAGGGAGTCTCTCACTACAAACACTCACTACTAGCCAGTGACAGTGAAGAGAGTCTCTCACTACAAACACTCACTACTAGCCAGTGGTAGTGAAGGGAGTCTCTCACTACAAACACTCACTACTAGCCAGTGGTAGTGAAGGGAGTCTCACTAGAAACACTCACTACTAGCCAGTGACAGTGAAGGGAGTCTCTCACTACAAACACTCACTACTAGCCAGTGGTAGTGAAGGGAGTCTCTCACTACAAACACTCACTACTAGCCAGTGGTAGTGAAGGGAGTCTCTCACTAGAAACACTCACTACTAGCCAGTGACAGTGAAGGGAGTCTCACTAGAAACACTCACTACTAGCCAGTCATACTGAAGGGAGTCTCACTAGAAACACTCACTACTAGCCAGTGGTAGTGAAGGGAGTCTCTCACTACAAACACTCACTACTAGCCAGTGACAGTGAAGGGAGTCTCTCACTACAAACACTCACTACTAGCCAGTGACAGTGAAGGGAGTCTCTCACTAGAAACACTCACTACTAGCCAGTCATAGTGAAGGGAGTCTCACTAGAAACACTCACTACTAGCCAGTCGTAGTTAAGGGAATCTCTCACTAGAAACACTCACTACTAGCCAGTGGTAGTGAAGGGAGTCTCACTACAAACACTCACTACTAGCCAGTGACAGTGAAGAGAGTCTCTCACTACAAACACTCACTACTAGCCAGTGGTAGTGAAGGGAGTCTCTCACTACAAACACTCACTACTAGCCAGTGGTAGTGAAGGGAGTCTCACTAGAAACACTCACTACTAGCCAGTGACAGTGAAGGGAGTCTCTCACTACAAACACTCACTACTAGCCAGTGGTAGTGAAGGGAGTCTCTCACTACAAACACTCACTACTAGCCAGTGGTAGTGAAGGGAGTCTCTCACTAGAAACACTCACTACTAGCCAGTGACAGTGAAGGGAGTCTCACTAGAAACACTCACTACTAGCCAGTCATACTGAAGGGAGTCTCACTAGAAACACTCACTACTAGCCAGTGGTAGTGAAGGGAGTCTCTCACTACAAACACTCACTACTAGCCAGTGACAGTGAAGGGAGTCTCTCACTACAAACACTCACTACTAGCCAGTGACAGTGAAGGGAGTCTCTCACTAGAAACACTCACTACTAGCCAGTGGTAGTGAAGGGAGTCTCACTACAAACACTCACTACTAGCCAGTCATAGTGAAGGGAGTCTCACTAGAAACACTAGTAGCCAGTGGTAGTGAAGGGAGTCTCTCACTACAAACACTCACTACTAGCCAGTGACAGTGAAGGGAGTCTCTCACTACAAACACTCACTAATAGCCAGTCATAGTGAAGGGAGTCTCACTAGAAACACTACTAGCCAGTGGTAGTGAAGGGAGTCTCTCACTACAAACACTCACTACTAGCCAGTGACAGTGAAGGGAGTCTCTCACTACAAACACTCACTACTAGCCAGTGGTAGTGAAGGGAGTCTCTCACTAGAAACACTCACTACTAGCCAGTGGTAGTGAAGGGAGTCTCACTACAAACACTCACTACTAGCCAGTCATAGTGAAGGGAGTCTCACTAGAAACACTAGTAGCCAGTGGTAGTGAAGGGAGTCTCTCACTACAAACACTCACTACTAGCCAGTGACAGTGAAGGGAGTCTCTCACTACAAACACTCACTAATAGCCAGTCATAGTGAAGGGAGTCTCACTAGAAACACTACTAGCCAGTGGTAGTGAAGGGAGTCTCTCACTACAAACACTCACTACTAGCCAGTGACAGTGAAGGGAGTCTCTCACTACAAACACTCACTACTAGCCAGTGGTAGTGAAGGGAGTCTCTCACTACAAACACTCACTACTAGCCAGTGGTAGTGAAGGGAGTCTCACTAGAAACACTCACTACTAGCCAGTCGTAGTTAAGGGAATCTCTCACTAGAAACACTCACTACTAGCCAGTCATAGTGAAGGGAGTCTCACTAGAAACACTCACTACTAGCCAGTGGTAGTGAAGGGAGTCTCTCACTACAAACACTCACTACTAGCCAGTGACAGTGAAGGGAGTCTCTCACTACAAACACTCACTACTAGCCAGTGACAGTGAAGGGAGTCTCTCACTACAAACACTCACTACTAGCCAGTGACAGTGAAGGGAGTCTCACTAGAAACACTCACTACTAGCCAGTGGTAGTGAAGGGAGTCTCTCACTAGAAACACTCACTACTAGCCAGTGGTAGTGATGGGAGTCTCACTACAAACACTCACTACTAGCCAGTCATAGTGAAGGGAGTCTCACTAGAAACACTAGTAGCCAGTGGTAGTGAAGGGAGTCTCTCACTACAAACACTCACTACTAGCCAGTGACAGTGAAGGGAGTCTCTCACTACAAACACTCACTACTAGCCAGTCATAGTGAAGGGAGTCTCACTAGAAACACTACTAGCCAGTGGTAGTGAAGGGAGTCTCTCACTACAAACACTCACTACTAGCCAGTGACAGTGAAGGGAGTCTCTCACTACAAACACTCACTACTAGCCAGTGGTAGTGAAGGGAGTCTCTCACTACAAACACTCACTACTAGCCAGTGGTAGTGAAGGGAGTCTCACTAGAAACACTCACTACTAGCCAGTGACAGTGAAGGGAGTCTCTCACTACAAACACTCACTACTAGCCAGTGGTAGTGAAGGGAGTCTCTCACTACAAACACTCACTACTAGCCAGTGGTAGTGAAGGGAGTCTCTCACTAGAAACACTCACTACTAGCCAGTGGTAGGGAAGGGAGTCTCACTACAAACACTCACTACTAGCCAGTCATAGTGAAGGGAGTCTCACTAGAAACACTAGTAGCCAGTGGTAGTGAAGGGAGTCTCTCACTACAAACACTCGCTACTAGCCAGTGACAGTGAAGGGAGTCTCTCACTACAAACACTCACTACTAGCCAGTCATAGTGAAGGGAGTCTCACTAGAAACACTACTAGCCAGTGGTAGTGAAGGGAGTCTCTCACTACAAACACTCACTACTAGCCAGTGACAGTGAAGAGAGTCTCTCACTACAAACACTCACTACTAGCCAGTGGTAGTGAAGGGAGTCTCTCACTACAAACACTCACTACTAGCCAGTGGTAGTGAAGGGAGTCTCTCACTACAAACACTCACTACTAGCCAGTGGTAGTGAAGGGAGTCTCTCACTAGAAACACTCACTACTAGCCAGTGACAGTGAAGGGAGTCTCACTAGAAACACTCACTACTAGCCAGTCATACTGAAGGGAGTCTCACTAGAAACACTCACTACTAGCCAGTGGTAGTGAAGGGAGTCTCTCACTACAAACACTCACTACTAGCCAGTGAAAGTGAAGGGAGTCTCTCACTACAAACACTCACTACTAGCCAGTGACAGTGAAGGGAGTCTCTCACTAGAAACACTCACTACTAGCCAGTCATAGTGAAGGGAGTCTCACTAGAAACACTCACTACTAGCCAGTCGTAGTTAAGGGAATCTCTCACTAGAAACACTCACTACTAGCCAGTGGTAGTGAAGGGAGTCTCACTACAAACACTCACTACTAGCCAGTGACAGTGAAGAGAGTCTCTCACTACAAACACTCACTACTAGCCAGTGGTAGTGAAGGGAGTCTCTCACTACAAACACTCACTACTAGCCAGTGGTAGTGAAGGGAGTCTCACTAGAAACACTCACTACTAGCCAGTGACAGTGAAGGGAGTCTCTCACTACAAACACTCACTACTAGCCAGTGGTAGTGAAGGGAGTCTCTCACTACAAACACTCAATACTAGCCAGTGGTAGTGAAGGGAGTCTCTCACTAGAAACACTCACTACTAGCCAGTGACAGTGAAGGGAGTCTCACTAGAAACACTCACTACTAGCCAGTCATACTGAAGGGAGTCTCACTAGAAACACTCACTACTAGCCAGTGGTAGTGAAGGGAGTCTCTCACTACAAACACTCACTACTAGCCAGTGACAGTGAAGGGAGTCTCTCACTACAAACACTCACTACTAGCCAGTGACAGTGAAGGGAGTCTCTCACTAGAAACACTCACTACTAGCCAGTCATAGTGAAGGGAGTCTCACTAGAAACACTCACTACTAGCCAGTCGTAGTTAAGGGAATCTCTCACTAGAAACACTCACTACTAGCCAGTGGTAGTGAAGGGAGTCTCACTACAAACACTCACTACTAGCCAGTGACAGTGAAGAGAGTCTCTCACTACAAACACTCACTACTAGCCAGTGGTAGTGAAGGGAGTCTCTCACTACAAACACTCACTACTAGCCAGTGGTAGTGAAGGGAGTCTCACTAGAAACACTCACTACTAGCCAGTGACAGTGAAGGGAGTCTCTCACTACAAACACTCACTACTAGCCAGTGGTAGTGAAGGGAGTCTCTCACTACAAACACTCACTACTAGCCAGTGGTAGTGAAGGGAGTCTCTCACTAGAAACACTCACTACTAGCCAGTGACAGTGAAGGGAGTCTCACTAGAAACACTCACTACTAGCCAGTCATACTGAAGGGAGTCTCACTAGAAACACTCACTACTAGCCAGTGGTAGTGAAGGGAGTCTCTCACTACAAACACTCACTACTAGCCAGTGACAGTGAAGGGAGTCTCTCACTACAAACACTCACTACTAGCCAGTGACAGTGAAGGGAGTCTCTCACTAGAAACACTCACTACTAGCCAGTGGTAGTGAAGGGAGTCTCACTACAAACACTCACTACTAGCCAGTCATAGTGAAGGGAGTCTCACTAGAAACACTAGTAGCCAGTGGTAGTGAAGGGAGTCTTTCACTACAAACACTCACTACTAGCCAGTGACAGTGAAGGGAGTCTCTCACTGCAAACACTCACTAATAGCCAGTCATAGTGAAGGGAGTCTCACTAGAAACACTACTAGCCAGTGGTAGTGAAGGGAGTCTCTCACTACAAACACTCACTACTAGCCAGTGACAGTGAAGGGAGTCTCTCACTACAAACACTCACTACTAGCCAGTGGTAGTGAAGGGAGTCTCTCACTAGAAACACTCACTACTAGCCAGTGGTAGTGAAGGGAGTCTCACTACAAACACTCACTACTAGCCAGTCATAGTGAAGGGAGTCTCACTAGAAACACTAGTAGCCAGTGGTAGTGAAGGGAGTCTCTCACTACAAACACTCACTACTAGCCAGTGACAGTGAAGGGAGTCTCTCACTACAAACACTCACTAATAGCCAGTCATAGTGAAGGGAGTCTCACTAGAAACACTACTAGCCAGTGGTAGTGAAGGGAGTCTCTCACTACAAACACTCACTACTAGCCAGTGACAGTGAAGGGAGTCTCTTACTACAAACACTCACTACTAGCCAGTGGTAGTGAAGGGAGTCTCTCACTACAAACACTCACTACTAGCCAGTGGTAGTGAAGGGAGTCTCACTAGAAACACTCACTACTAGCCAGTCGTAGTTAAGGGAATCTCTCACTAGAAACACTCACTACTAGCCAGTCATAGTGAAGGGAGTCTCACTAGAAACACTCACTACTAGCCAGTCGTAGTTAAGGGAATCTCTCACTAGAAACACTCACTACTAGCCAGTGGTAGTGAAGGGAGTCTCACTAGAAACACTCACTACTAGTCAGTGACAGTGAAGGGAGTCTCACTAGAAACACTCACTACTAGCCAGTCATACTGAAGGGAGTCTCACTAGAAACACTCACTACTAGCCAGTGGTAGTGAAGGGAGTCTCTCACTACAAACACTCACTACTAGCCAGTGACAGTGAAGGGAGTCTCTCACTACAAACACTCACTACTAGCCAGTGACAGTGAAGGGAGTCTCTCACTACAAACACTCACTACTAGCCAGTGACAGTGAAGGGAGTCTCACTAGAAACACTCACTACTAGCCAGTGGTAGTGAAGGGAGTCTCTCACTAGAAACACTCACTACTAGCCAGTGGTAGTGATGGGAGTCTCACTACAAACACTCACTACTAGCCAGTCATAGTGAAGGGAGTCTCACTAGAAACACTAGTAGCCAGTGGTAGTGAAGGGAGTCTCTCACTACAAACACTCACTACTAGCCAGTGACAGTGAAGGGAGTCTCTCACTACAAACACTCACTACTAGCCAGTCATAGTGAAGGGAGTCTCACTAGAAACACTACTAGCCAGTGGTAGTGAAGGGAGTCTCTCACTACAAACACTCACTACTAGCCAGTGACAGTGAAGGGAGTCTCTCACTACAAACACTCACTACTAGCCAGTGGTAGTGAAGGGAGTCTCTCACTACAAACACTCACTACTAGCCAGTGGTAGTGAAGGGAGTCTCACTAGAAACACTCACTACTAGCCAGTGACAGTGAAGGGAGTCTCTCACTACAAACACTCACTACTAGCCAGTGGTAGTGAAGGGAGTCTCTCACTACAAACACTCACTACTAGCCAGTGGTAGTGAAGGGAGTCTCTCACTAGAAACACTCACTACTAGCCAGTGGTAGGGAAGGGAGTCTCACTACAAACACTCACTACTAGCCAGTCATAGTGAAGGGAGTCTCACTAGAAACACTAGTAGCCAGTGGTAGTGAAGGGAGTCTCTCACTACAAACACTCGCTACTAGCCAGTGACAGTGAAGGGAGTCTCTCACTACAAACACTCACTACTAGCCAGTCATAGTGAAGGGAGTCTCACTAGAAACACTACTAGCCAGTGGTAGTGAAGGGAGTCTCTCACTACAAACACTCACTACTAGCCAGTGACAGTGAAGAGAGTCTCTCACTACAAACACTCACTACTAGCCAGTGGTAGTGAAGGGAGTCTCTCACTACAAACACTCACTACTAGCCAGTGGTAGTGAAGGGAGTCTCACTAGAAACACTCACTACTAGCCAGTGACAGTGAAGGGAGTCTCTCACTACAAACACTCACTACTAGCCAGTGGTAGTGAAGGGAGTCTCTCACTACAAACACTCACTACTAGCCAGTGGTAGTGAAGGGAGTCTCTCACTAGAAACACTCACTACTAGCCAGTGACAGTGAAGGGAGTCTCACTAGAAACACTCACTACTAGCCAGTCATACTGAAGGGAGTCTCACTAGAAACACTCACTACTAGCCAGTGGTAGTGAAGGGAGTCTCTCACTACAAACACTCACTACTAGCCAGTGACAGTGAAGGGAGTCTCTCACTACAAACACTCACTACTAGCCAGTGACAGTGAAGGGAGTCTCTCACTAGAAACACTCACTACTAGCCAGTCATAGTGAAGGGAGTCTCACTAGAAACACTCACTACTAGCCAGTCGTAGTTAAGGGAATCTCTCACTAGAAACACTCACTACTAGCCAGTGGTAGTGAAGGGAGTCTCACTACAAACACTCACTACTAGCCAGTGACAGTGAAGAGAGTCTCTCACTACAAACACTCACTACTAGCCAGTGGTAGTGAAGGGAGTCTCTCACTACAAACACTCACTACTAGCCAGTGGTAGTGAAGGGAGTCTCACTAGAAACACTCACTACTAGCCAGTGACAGTGAAGGGAGTCTCTCACTACAAACACTCACTACTAGCCAGTGGTAGTGAAGGGAGTCTCTCACTACAAACACTCACTACTAGCCAGTGGTAGTGAAGGGAGTCTCTCACTAGAAACACTCACTACTAGCCAGTGACAGTGAAGGGAGTCTCACTAGAAACACTCACTACTAGCCAGTCATACTGAAGGGAGTCTCACTAGAAACACTCACTACTAGCCAGTGGTAGTGAAGGGAGTCTCTCACTACAAACACTCACTACTAGCCAGTGACAGTGAAGGGAGTCTCTCACTACAAACACTCACTACTAGCCAGTGACAGTGAAGGGAGTCTCTCACTAGAAACACTCACTACTAGCCAGTCATAGTGAAGGGAGTCTCACTAGAAACACTCACTACTAGCCAGTCGTAGTTAAGGGAATCTCTCACTAGAAACACTCACTACTAGCCAGTGGTAGTGAAGGGAGTCTCACTAGAAACACTCACTACTAGCCAGTCATAGTGAAGGGAGTCTCACTAGAAACACTCACTACTAGCCAGTCGTAGTTAAGGGAATCTCTCACTAGAAACACTCACTACTAGCCAGTGGTAGTGAAGGGAGTCTCACTAGAAACACTCACTACTAGCCAGTGACAGTGAAGGGAGTCTCACTAGAAACACTCACTACTAGCCAGTCATACTGAAGGGAGTCTCACTAGAAACACTCACCACTAGCCAGTGGTAGTGAAGGGAGTCTCTCACTACAAACACTCACTACTAGCCAGTGACAGTGAAGGGAGTCTCACTACAAACACTCACTACTAGCCAGTGACAGTGAAGGGAGTCTCTCACTACGAACACTCACTACTAGCCAGTGACAGTGAAGGGAGTCTCACTAGAAACACTCACTACTAGCCAGTGGTAGTGAAGGGAGTCTCTCACTAGAAACACTCACTACTAGCCAGTGGTAGTGATGGGAGTCTCACTACAAACACTCACTACTAGCCAGTAGTAGTGAAGGTAGTCTCTCACTAGAAACACTCACTGCTAGCCAGTGGTAGTGAAGGGAGTCTTTCACTAGAAACACTCACTGCTAGCCAGTCATAGTGAAGGGAGTCTCTCACTAGAAATACTCACTGCTAGCCAGTGGTAGTGAAGGGAGTCTCACTACAAACACTCACTACTAGCCAGTGGTAGTGAAGGGAGTCTCTCACTACAAACACTCACTACTAGCCAGTCGTAGTGAAGGGAGTCTCTCACTAGAAACACTCACTGCTAGCCAGTGGTAGTGAAGGGAGTCTCTCACTACTAACACTCACTACTAGCCAGTGGTAGTGAAGGGAGTCTCACTACAAACACTCACTACTAGCCAGTGGTAGTGAAGGGAGTCTCACTACAAACACTCACTACTAGCCAGTGGTAGTGAAGGGAGTCTCTCACTAGAAACACTCACTACTAGCCAGTCATAGTGAAGGGAGTCTCACTAGAAACACTCACTACTAGCCAGTCATAGTTAAGGGAATCTCTCACTAGAAACACTCACTACTAGCCAGTGGTAGTGAAAGGAGTCTCACTAGAAACACTCACTACTAACCAGTGACAGTGAAGGGAGTCTCACTAGAAACACTCACTACTAGCCAGTGGTAGTGAAGGTAGTCTCTCACTACAAACACTCACTACTAGCCAGTGACAGTGAAGGGAGTCTCTCACTACAAACACTCACTACTAGCCAGTGGTAGTGAAGGGAGTCTCTCACTACAAACACTCACTACTAGCCAGTGGTAGTGAAGGGAGTCTCACTAGAAACACTCACTACTAGCCAGTGACAGTGAAGGGAGTCTCTCACTACAAACACTCACTACTAGCCAGTGGTAGTGAAGGGAGTCTCTCACTACAAACACTCACTACTAGCCAGTGGTAGTGAAGGGAGTCTCTCACTAGAAACACTCACTACTAGCCAGTGACAGTGAAGGGAGTCTCACTAGAAACACTCACTACTAGCCAGTCATACTGAAGGGAGTCTCACTAGAAACACTCACTACTAGCCAGTGGTAGTGAAGGGAGTCTCTCACTACAAACACTCACTACTAGCCAGTGACAGTGAAGGGAGTCTCTCACTACAAACACTCACTACTAGCCAGTGACAGTGAAGGGAGTCTCTCACTAGAAACACTCACTACTAGCCAGTCATAGTGAAGGGAGTCTCACTAGAAACACTCACTACTAGCCAGTCGTAGTTAAGGGAATCTCTCACTAGAAACACTCACTACTAGCCAGTGACAGTGAAGGGAGTCTCTCACTACAAACACTCACTACTAGCCAGTGACAGTGAAGGGAGTCTCTCACTACAAACACTCACTACTAGCCAGTGGTAGTGAAGGGAGTCTCACTAGAAACACTCACTACTAGCCAGTCATAGTGAAGGGAGTCTCACTAGAAACACTCACTACTAGCCAGTCGTAGTTAAGGGAATCTCTCACTAGAAACACTCACTACTAGCCAGTGGTAGTGAAGGGAGTCTCACTAGAAACACTCACTACTAGCCAGTGACAGTGAAGGGAGTCTCACTAGAAACACTCACTACTAGCCAGTCATACTGAAGGGAGTCTCACTAGAAACACTCACTACTAGCCAGTGGTAGTGAAGGGAGTCTCTCACTACAAACACTCAGTACTAGCCAGTGACAGTGAAGGGAGTCTCTCACTACAAACACTCACTACTAGCCAGTGACAGTGAAGGGAGTCTCTCACTACAAACACTCACTACTAGCCAGTGACAGTGAAGGGAGTCTCACTAGAAACACTCACTACTAGCCAGTGTTAGTGAAGGGAGTCTCTCACTAGAAACACTCACTACTAGCCAGTGGTAGTGATGGGAGTCTCACTACAAACACTCACTACTAGCCAGTAGTAGTGAAGGTAGTCTCTCACTAGAAACACTCACTGCTAGCCAGTGGTAGTGAAGGGAGTCTTTCACTAGAAACACTCACTGCTAGCCAGTCATAGTGAAGGGAGTCTCTCACTAGAAATACTCACTGCTAGCCAGTGGTAGTGAAGGGAGTCTCACTACAAACACTCACTACTAGCCAGTGGTAGTGAAGGGAGTCTCTCACTACAAACACTCACTACTAGCCAGTCGTAGTGAAGGGAGTCTCTCACTAGAAACACTCACTGCTAGCCAGTGGTAGTGAAGGGAGTCTCTCACTAGAAACACTCACTACTAGCCAGTGGTAGTGAAGGGAGTCTCACTACAAACACTCACTACTAGCCAGTGGTAGTGAAGGGAGTCTCACTACAAACACTCACTACTAGCCAGTGGTAGTGAAGGGAGTCTCTCACTACAAACACTCACTACTAGCCAGTGACAGTGAAGGGAGTCTCTCACTACAAACACTCACTACTAGCCAGTGACAGTGAAGGGAGTCTCTCACTACAAACACTCACTACTAGCCAGTGACAGTGAAGGGAGTCTCTCACTAGAAACACTCACTACTAGCCAGTCGTAGTTAAGGGAATCTCTCACTAGAAACACTCACTACTAGCCAGTGGTAGTGAAGGGAGTCTCACTAGAAACACTCACTACTAACCAGTGACAGTGAAGGGAGTCTCACTAGAAACACTCACTACTAGCCAGTGGTAGTGAAGGGAGTCTCTCACTACAAACACTCACTACTAGCCAGTGACAGTGAAGGGAGTCTCTCACTACAAACACTCACTACTAGCCAGTGACAGTGAAGGGAGTCTCACTACAAACACTCACTGCTAGCCAGTGGTAGTGAAGGGAGTCTCTCACTAGAAACACTCACTACTAGCCAGTGGTAGTGAAGGGAGTCTCACTACAAACACTCACTACTAGCCAGTGGTAGTGAAGGGAGTCTCACTACAAACACTCACTACTAGCCAGTGGTAGTGAAGGGAGTCTCTCACTACAAACACTCACTACTAGCCAGTGACAGTGAAGGGAGTCTCTCACTACAAACACTCACTACTAGCCAGTGACAGTGAAGGGAGTCTCTCACTAGAAACACTCACTACTAGCCAGTCATAGTGAAGGGAGTCTCACTAGAAACACTCACTACTAGCCAGTCGTAGTTAAGGGAATCTCTCACTAGAAACACTCACTACTAGCCAGTGGTAGTGAAGGGAGTCTCACTAGAAACACTCACAACTAACCAGTGACAGTGAAGGGAGTCTCACTAGAAACACTCACTACTAGCCAGTGGTAGTGATGGGAGTCTCACTACAAACACTCACTACTAGCCAGTAGTAGTGAAGGTAGTCTCTCACTAGAAACACTCACTGCTAGCCAGTGGTAGTGAAGGGAGTCTTTCACTAGAAACACTCACTGCTAGCCAGTCATAGTGAAGGGAGTCTCTCACTAGAAATACTCACTGCTAGCCAGTGGTAGTGAAGGGAGTCTCACTACAAACACTCCCTACTAGCCAGTGGTAGTGAAGGGAGTCTCTCACTACAAACACTCACTACTAGCCAGTCGTAGTGAAGGGAGTCTCTCACTAGAAACACTCACCGCTAGCCAGTGGTAGTGAAGGGAGTCTCTCACTAGAAACACTCACTACTAGCCAGTGGTAGTGAAGGGAGTTTCACTACAAACACTCACTACTAGCCAGTGGTAGTGAAGGGAGTCTCACTACAAACACTCACTACTAGCCAGTGGTAGTGAAGGGAGTCTCACTACAAACACTCACTACTAGCCAGTGGTAGTGAAGGGAGTCTCTCACTAGAAACACTCACTACTAGCCAGTCATACTGAAGGGAGTCTCACTAGAAACACTCACTACTAGCCAGTGGTAGTGAAGGGAGTCTCTCACTAGAAACACTCACTACTAGCCAGTGGTAGTGAAGGGAGTCTCACTACAAACACTCACTACTAGCCAGTCATAGTGAAGGGAGTCTCACTAGAAACACTAGTAGCCAGTGGTAGTGAAGGGAGTCTCTCACTACAAACACTCACTACTAGCCAGTGACAGTGAAGGGAGTCTCTCACTACAAACACTCACTAATAGCCAGTCATAGTGAAGGGAGTCTCACTAGAAACACTACTAGCCAGTGGTAGTGAAGGGAGTCTCTCACTACAAACACTCACTACTAGCCAGTGACAGTGAAGGGAGTCTCTCACTACAAACACTCACTACTAGCCAGTGGTAGTGAAGGGAGTCTCTCACTACAAACACTCACTACTAGCCAGTGGTAGTGAAGGGAGTCTCACTAGAAACACTCACTACTAGCCAGTCGTAGTTAAGGGAATCTCTCACTAGAAACACTCACTACTAGCCAGTCATAGTGAAGGGAGTCTCACTAGAAACACTCACTACTAGCCAGTCGTAGTTAAGGGAATCTCTCACTAGAAACACTCACTACTAGCCAGTGGTAGTGAAGGGAGTCTCACTAGAAACACTCACTACTAGTCAGTGACAGTGAAGGGAGTCTCACTAGAAACACTCACTACTAGCCAGTCATACTGAAGGGAGTCTCACTAGAAACACTCACTACTAGCCAGTGGTAGTGAAGGGAGTCTCTCACTACAAACACTCACTACTAGCCAGTGACAGTGAAGGGAGTCTCTCACTACAAACACTCACTATTAGCCAGTGACAGTGAAGGGAGTCTCTCACTACAAACACTCACTACTAGCCAGTGACAGTGAAGGGAGTCTCACTAGAAACACTCACTACTAGCCAGTGGTAGTGAAGGGAGTCTCTCACTAGAAACACTCACTACTAGCCAGTGGTAGTGATGGGAGTCTCACTACAAACACTCACTACTAGCCAGTCATAGTGAAGGGAGTCTCACTAGAAACACTAGTAGCCAGTGGTAGTGAAGGGAGTCTCTCACTACAAACACTCACTACTAGCCAGTGACAGTGAAGGGAGTCTCTCACTACAAACACTCACTACTAGCCAGTGACAGTGAAGGGAGTCTCTCACTACAAACACTCACTACTAGCCAGTGGTAGTGAAGGGAGTCTCTCACTACAAACACTCACTACTAGCCAGTGGTAGTGAAGGGAGTCTCACTAGAAACACTCACTACTAGCCAGTGACAGTGAAGGGAGTCTCTCACTACAAACACTCACTACTAGCCAGTGGTAGTGAAGGGAGTCTCTCACTACAAACACTCACTACTAGCCAGTGGTAGTGAAGGGAGTCTCTCACTAGAAACACTCACTACTAGCCAGTGACAGTGAAGGGAGTCTCACTAGAAACACTCACTACTAGCCAGTGACAGTGAAGGGAGTCTCTCACTACAAACACTCACTACTAGCCAGTGGTAGTGAAGGGAGTCTCTCACTACAAACACTCACTACTAGCCAGTGGTAGTGAAGGGAGTCTCTCACTAGAAACACTCACTACTAGCCAGTGACAGTGAAGGGAGTCTCACTAGAAACACTCACTACTAGCCAGTCATACTGAAGGGAGTCTCACTAGAAACACTCACTACTAGCCAGTGGTAGTGAAGGGAGTCTCTCACTACAAACACTCACTACTAGCCAGTGACAGTGAAGGGAGTCTCTCACTACAAACACTCACTACTAGCCAGTCGTAGTGAAGGGAGTCTCTCACTAGAAACACTCACTGCTAGCCAGTGGTAGTGAAGGGAGTCTCTCACTAGAAACACTCACTACTAGCCAGTGACAGTGAAGGGAGTCTCTCACTACAAACACTCACTACTAGCCAGTGACAGTGAAGGGAGTCTCTCACTAGAAACACTCACTACTAGCCAGTCATAGTGAAGGGAGTCTCACTAGAAACACTCACTACTAGCCAGTCGTAGTTAAGGGAATCTCTCACTAGAAACACTCACTACTAGCCAGTGGTAGTGAAGGGAGTCTCACTAGAAACACTCACTACTAGCCAGTCATAGTGAAGGGAGTCTCACTAGAAACACTCACTACTAGCCAGTCGTAGTTAAGGGAATCTCTCACTAGAAACACTCACTACTAGCCAGTGGTAGTGAAGGGAGTCTCATTAGAAACACTCACTACTAGCCAGTGACAGTGAAGGGAGTCTCACTAGAAACACTCACTACTAGCCAGTCATACTGAAGGGAGTCTCACTAGAAACACTCACTACTAGCCAGTGGTAGTGAAGGGAGTCTCTCACTACAAACACTCACTACTAGCCAGTGACAGTGAAGGGAGTCTCTCACTACAAACACTCACTACTAGCCAGTGACAGTGAAGGGAGTCTCTCACTACGAACACTCACTACTAGCCAGTGACAGTGAAGGGAGTCTCACTAGAAACACTCACTACTAGCCAGTGGTAGTGAAGGGAGTCTCTCACTAGAAACACTCACTACTAGCCAGTGGTAGTGATGGGAGTCTCACTACAAACACTCACTACTAGCCAGTAGTAGTGAAGGTAGTCTCTCACTAGAAACACTCACTGCTAGCCAGTGGTAGTGAAGGGAGTCTTTCACTAGAAACACTCACTGCTAGCCAGTCATAGTGAAGGGAGTCTCTCACTAGAAATACTCACTGCTAGCCAGTGGTAGTGAAGGGAGTCTCACTACAAACACTCACTACTAGCCAGTGGTAGTGAAGGGAGTCTCTCACTACAAACACTCACTACTAGCCCGTCGTAGTGAAGGGAGTCTCTCACTAGAAACACTCACTGCTAGCCAGTGGTAGTGAAGGGAGTCTCTCACTAGAAACACTCACTACTAGCCAGTGGTAGTGAAGGGAGTCTCACTACAAACACTCACTACTAGCCAGTGGTAGTGAAGGGAGTCTCACTACAAACACTCACTACTAGCCAGTGGTAGTGAAGGGAGTCTCTCACTAGAAACACTCACTACTAGCCAGTCATAGTGAAGGGAGTCTCACTAGAAACACTCACTACTAGCCAGTCGTAGTTAAGGGAATCTCTCACTAGAAACACTCACTACTAGCCAGTGGTAGTGAAAGGAGTCTCACTAGAAACACTCACTACTAACCAGTGACAGTGAAGGGAGTCTCACTAGAAACACTCACTACTAGCCAGTGGTAGTGAAGGTAGTCTCTCACTACAAACACTCACTACTAGCCAGTGACAGTGAAGGGAGTCTCTCACTACAAACACTCACTACTAGCCAGTGGTAGTGAAGGGAGTCTCTCACTACAAACACTCACTACTAGCCAGTGGTAGTGAAGGGAGTCTCACTAGAAACACTCACTACTAGCCAGTGACAGTGAAGGGAGTCTCTCACTACAAACACTCACTACTAGCCAGTGGTAGTGAAGGGAGTCTCTCACTACAAACACTCACTACTAGCCAGTGGTAGTGAAGGGAGTCTCTCACTAGAAACACTCACTACTAGCCAGTGACAGTGAAGGGAGTCTCACTAGAAACACTCACTACTAGCCAGTCATACTGAAGGGAGTCTCACTAGAAACACTCACTACTAGCCAGTGGTAGTGAAGGGAGTCTCTCACTACAAACACTCACTACTAGCCAGTGACAGTGAAGGGAGTCTCTCACTACAAACACTCACTACTAGCCAGTGACAGTGAAGGGAGTCTCTCACTAGAAACACTCACTACTAGCCAGTCATAGTGAAGGGAGTCTCACTAGAAACACTCACTACTAGCCAGTCGTAGTTAAGGGAATCTCTCACTAGAAACACTCACTACTAGCCAGTGACAGTGAAGGGAGTCTCTCACTACAAACACTCACTACTAGCCAGTGACAGTGAAGGGAGTCTCTCACTACAAACACTCACTACTAGCCAGTGGTAGTGAAGGGAGTCTCACTAGAAACACTCACTACTAGCCAGTCATAGTGAAGGGAGTCTCACTAGAAACACTCACTACTAGCCAGTCGTAGTTAAGGGAATCTCTCACTAGAAACACTCACTACTAGCCAGTGGTAGTGAAGGGAGTCTCACTAGAAACACTCACTACTAGCCAGTGACAGTGAAGGGAGTCTCACTAGAAACACTCACTACTAGCCAGTCATACTGAAGGGAGTCTCACTAGAAACACTCACTACTAGCCAGTGGTAGTGAAGGGAGTCTCTCACTACAAACACTCAGTACTAGCCAGTGACAGTGAAGGGAGTCTCTCACTACAAACACTCACTACTAGCCAGTGACAGTGAAGGGAGTCTCTCACTACAAACACTCACTACTAGCCAGTGACAGTGAAGGGAGTCTCACTAGAAACACTCACTACTAGCCAGTGGTAGTGAAGGGAGTCTCTCACTAGAAACACTCACTACTAGCCAGTGGTAGTGATGGGAGTCTCACTACAAACACTCACTACTAGCCAGTAGTAGTGAAGGTAGTCTCTCACTAGAAACACTCACTGCTAGCCAGTGGTAGTGAAGGGAGTCTTTCACTAGAAACACTCACTGCTAGCCAGTCATAGTGAAGGGAGTCTCTCACTAGAAATACTCACTGCTAGCCAGTGGTAGTGAAGGGAGTCTCACTACAAACACTCACTACTAGCCAGTGGTAGTGAAGGGAGTCTCTCACTACAAACACTCACTACTAGCCAGTCGTAGTGAAGGGAGTCTCTCACTAGAAACACTCACTGCTAGCCAGTGGTAGTGAAGGGAGTCTCTCACTAGAAACACTCACTACTAGCCAGTGGTAGTGAAGGGAGTCTCACTACAAACACTCACTACTAGCCAGTGGTAGTGAAGGGAGTCTCACTACAAACACTCACTACTAGCCAGTGGTAGTGAAGGGAGTCTCTCACTACAAACACTCACTACTAGCCAGTGACAGTGAAGGGAGTCTCTCACTACAAACACTCACTACTAGCCAGTGACAGTGAAGGGAGTCTCTCACTAGAAACACTCACTACTAGCCAGTCATAGTGAAGGGAGTCTCACTAGAAACACTCACTACTAGCCAGTCGTAGTTAAGGGAATCTCTCACTAGAAACACTCACTACTAGCCAGTGGTAGTGAAGGGAGTCTCACTAGAAACACTCACTACTAACCAGTGACAGTGAAGGGAGTCTCACTAGAAACACTCACTACTAGCCAGTGGTAGTGAAGGGAGTCTCTCACTACAAACACTCACTACTAGCCAGTGACAGTGAAGGGAGTCTCTCACTACAAACACTCACTACTAGCCAGTGACAGTGAAGGGAGTCTCTCACTAGAAACACTCACTACTAGCCAGTCATAGTGAAGGGAGTCTCACTAGAAACACTCACTACTAGCCAGTCGTAGTTAAGGGAATCTCTCACTAGAAACACTCACTACTAGCCAGTGGTAGTGAAGGGAGTCTCACTAGAAACACTCACTACTAGCCAGTGACAGTGAAGGGAGTCTCACTAGAAACACTCACTACTAGCCAGTCATACTGAAGGGAGTCTCACTAGAAACACTCACTACTAGCCAGTGGTAGTGAAGGGAGTCTCTCACTACAAACACTCACTACTAGCCAGTGACAGTGAAGGGAGTCTCTCACTACAAACACTCACTACTAGCCAGTGACAGTGAAGGGAGTCTCTCACTACAAACACTCACTACTAGCCAGTGACAGTGAAGGGAGTCTCACTAGAAACACTCACTACTAGCCAGTGGTAGTGAAGGGAGTCTCTCACTAGAAACACTCACTACTAGCCAGTGGTAGTGATGGGAGTCTCACTACAAACACTCACTACTAGCCAGTAGTAGTGAAGGTAGTCTCTCACTAGAAACACTCACTGCTAGCCAGTGGTAGTGAAGGGAGTCTTTCACTAGAAACACTCACTGCTAGCCAGTCATAGTGAAGGGAGTCTCTCACTAGAAATACTCACTGCTAGCCAGTGGTAGTGAAGGGAGTCTCACTACAAACACTCACTACTAGCCAGTGGTAGTGAAGGGAGTCTCTCACTACAAACACTCACTACTAGCCAGTGGTAGTGAAGGGAGTCTCACTACAAACACTCACTACTAGCCAGTGGTAGTGAAGGGAGTCTCACTACAAACACTCACTACTAGCCAGTGGTAGTGAAGGGAGTCTCTCACTAGAAACACTCACTACTAGCCAGTGGTAGTGAAGGGAGTCTCACTACAAACACTCACTACTAGCCAGTCATAGTGAAGGGAGTCTCACTAGAAACACTAGTAGCCAGTGGTAGTGAAGGGAGTCTCTCACTACAAACACTCACTACTAGCCAGTGACAGTGAAGGGAGTCTCTCACTACAAACACTCACTACTAGTCAGTCATAGTGAAGGGAGTCTCACTAGAAACACTACTAGCCAGTGGTAGTGAAGGGAGTCTCTCACTACAAACACTCATTACTAGCCAGTGACAGTGAAGGGAGTCTCTCACTACAAACACTCACTACTAGCCAGTGGTAGTGAAGGGAGTCTCTCACTACAAACACTCACTACTAGCCAGTGGTAGTGAAGGGAGTCTCTCACTAGAAACACTCACTACTAGCCAGTCGTAGTTAAGGGAATCTCTCACTAGAAACACTCACTACTAGCCAGTGGTAGTGAAGGGAGTCTCACTAGAAACACTCACTACTAGCCAGTGACAGTGAAGGGAGTCTCTCACTACAAACACTCACTACTAGCCAGTGGTAGTGAAGGGAGTCTCTCACTACAAACACTCACTACTAGCCAGTGGTAGTGAAGGGAGTCTCTCACTAGAAACACTCACTACTAGCCAGTGGTAGTGAAGGGAGTCTCTCACTAGAAACACTCACTACTAGCCAGTGGTAGTGAAGGGAGTCTCTCACTAGAAACACTCACTACTAGCCAGTGACAGTGAAGGGAGTCTCACTAGAAACACTCACTACTAGCCAGTCATACTGAAGGGAGTCTCACTAGAAACACTCACTACTAGCCAGTGGTAGTGAAGGGAGTCTCTCACTACAAACACTCACTACTAGCCAGTGACAGTGAAGGGAGTCTCTCACTACAAACACTCACTACTAGCCAGTCGTAGTGAAGGGAGTCTCTCACTAGAAACACTCACTGCTAGCCAGTGGTAGTGAAGGGAGTCTCTCACTAGAAACACTCACTACTAGCCAGTGGTAGTGAAGGGAGTTTCACTACAAACACTCACTACTAGCCAGTGGTAGTGAAGGGAGTCTCACTACAAACACTCACTACTAGCCAGTGGTAGTGAAGGGAGTCTCACTACAAACACTCACTACTAGCCAGTGGTAGTGAAGGGAGTCTCTCACTAGAAACACTCACTACTAGCCAGTCATACTGAAGGGAGTCTCACTAGAAACACTCACTACTAGCCAGTGGTAGTGAAGGGAGTCTCTCACTAGAAACACTCACTACTAGCCAGTGGTAGTGAAGGGAGTCTCACTACAAACACTCACTACTAGGCAGTCATAGTGAAGGGAGTCTCACTAGAAACACTAGTAGCCAGTGGTAGTGAAGGGAGTCTCTCACTACAAACACTCACTACTAGCCAGTGACAGTGAAGGGAGTCTCTCACTACAAACACTCACTACTAGCCAGTCATAGTGAAGGGAGTCTCACTAGAAACACTACTAGCCAGTGGTAGTGAAGGGAGTCTCTCACTACAAACACTCACTACTAGCCAGTGACAGTGAAGGGAGTCTCTCACTACAAACACTCACTACTAGCCAGTAGTACTGAAGGGAGTCTCTCACTACAAACACTCACTACTAGCCAGTGGTAGTGAAGGGAGTCTCTCACTAGAAACACTCACTACTAGCCAGTGGTAGGGAAGGGAGTCTCACTACAAACACTCACTACTAGCCAGTCATAGTGAAGGGAGTCTCACTAGAAACACTAGTAGCCAGTGGTAGTGAAGGGAGTCTCTCACTACAAACACTCGCTACTAGCCAGTGACAGTGAAGGGAGTCTCTCACTACAAACACTCACTACTAGCCAGTCATAGTGAACGGAGTCTCACTAGAAACACTACTAGCCAGTGGTAGTGAAGGGAGTCTCTCACTACAAACACTCACTACTAGCCAGTGACAGTGAAGAGAGTCTCTCACTACAAACACTCACTACTAGCCAGTGGTAGTGAAGGGAGTCTCTCACTACAAACACTCACTACTAGCCAGTGGTAGTGAAGGGAGTCTCACTAGAAACACTCACTACTAGCCAGTGACAGTGAAGGGAGTCTCTCACTACAAACACTCACTACTAGCCAGTGGTAGTGAAGGGAGTCTCTCACTACAAACACTCACTACTAGCCAGTGGTAGTGAAGGGAGTCTCTCACTAGAAACACTCACTACTAGCCAGTGACAGTGAAGGGAGTCTCACTAGAAACACTCACTACTAGCCAGTCATACTGAAGGGAGTCTCACTAGAAACACTCACTACTAGCCAGTGGTAGTGAAGGGAGTCTCTCACTACAAACACTCACTACTAGCCAGTGACAGTGAAGGGAGTCTCTCACTACAAACACTCACTACTAGCCAGTGACAGTGAAGGGAGTCTCTCACTAGAAACACTCACTACTAGCCAGTCATAGTGAAGGGAGTCTCACTAGAAACACTCACTACTAGCCAGTCGTAGTTAAGGGAATCTCTCACTAGAAACACTCACTACTAGCCAGTGGTAGTGAAGGGAGTCTCACTACAAACACTCACTACTAGCCAGTGACAGTGAAGAGAGTCTCTCACTACAAACACTCACTACTAGCCAGTGGTAGTGAAGGGAGTCTCTCACTACAAACACTCACTACTAGCCAGTGGTAGTGAAGGGAGTCTCACTAGAAACACTCACTACTAGCCAGTGACAGTGAAGGGAGTCTCTCACTACAAACACTCACTACTAGCCAGTGGTAGTGAAGGGAGTCTCTCACTACAAACACTCACTACTAGCCAGTGGTAGTGAAGGGAGTCTCTCACTAGAAACACTCACTACTAGCCAGTGACAGTGAAGGGAGTCTCACTAGAAACACTCACTACTAGCCAGTCATACTGAAGGGAGTCTCACTAGAAACACTCACTACTAGCCAGTGGTAGTGAAGGGAGTCTCTCACTACAAACACTCACTACTAGCCAGTGACAGTGAAGGGAGTCTCTCACTACAAACACTCACTACTAGCCAGTGACAGTGAAGGGAGTCTCTCACTAGAAACACTCACTACTAGCCAGTCATAGTGAAGGGAGTCTCACTAGAAACACTCACTACTAGCCAGTCGTAGTTAAGGGAATCTCTCACTAGAAACACTCACTACTAGCCAGTGGTAGTGAAGGGAGTCTCACTAGAAACACTCACTACTAGCCAGTCATAGTGAAGGGAGTCTCACTAGAAACACTCACTACTAGCCAGTCGTAGTTAAGGGAATCTCTCACTAGAAACACTCACTACTAGCCAGTGGTAGTGAAGGGAGTCTCACTAGAAACACTCACTACTAGCCAGTGACAGTGAAGGGAGTCTCACTAGAAACACTCACTACTAGCCAGTCATACTGAAGGGAGTCTGACTAGAAACACTCACCACTAGCCAGTGGTAGTGAAGGGAGTCTCTCACTACAAACACTCACTACTAGCCAGTGACAGTGAAGGGAGTCTCACTACAAACACTCACTACTAGCCAGTGACAGTGAAGGGAGTCTCTCACTACAAACACTCACTACTAGCCAGTGACAGTGAAGGGAGTCTCTCACTAGAAACACTCACTACTAGCCAGTCATAGTGAAGGGAGTCTCACTAGAAACACTCACTACTAGCCAGTCGTAGTTAAGGGAATCTCTCACTAGAAACACTCACTACTAGCCAGTGGTAGTGAAGGGAGTCTCACTAGAAACACTCACTACTAGCCAGTGACAGTGAAGGGAGTCTCACTAGAAACACTCACTACTAGCCAGTCATACTGAAGGGAGTCTCACTAGAAACACTCACTACTAGCCAGTGGTAGTGAAGGGAGTCTCTCACTACAAACACTCACTGCTAGCCAGTGACAGTGAAGGGAGTCTCTCACTACAAACACTCACTACTAGCCAGTGACAGTGAAGGGAGTCTCTCACTACAAACACTCACTACTAGCCAGTGACAGTGAAGGGAGTCTCACTAGAAACACTCACTACTAGCCAGTGGTAGTGAAGGGAGTCTCTCACTAGAAACACTCACTACTAGCCAGTGGTAGTGATGGGAGTCTCACTACAAACACTCACTACTAGCCAGTAGTAGTGAAGGTAGTCTCTCACTAGAAACACTCACTGCTAGCCAGTGGTAGTGAAGGGAGTCTTTCACTAGAAACACTCACTGCTAGCCAGTCATAGTGAAGGGAGTCTCTCACTAGAAATACTCACTGCTAGCCAGTGGTAGTGAAGGGAGTCTCACTACAAACACTCACTACTAGCCAGTGGTAGTGAAGGGAGTCTCTCACTACAAACACTCACTACTAGCCAGTGGTAGTGAAGGGAGTCTCACTACAAACACTCACTTCTAGCCAGTGGTAGTGAAGGGAGTCTCACTACAAACACTCACTACTAGCCAGTGGTAGTGAAGGGAGTCTCACTAGAAACACTAGTAGCCAGTGGTAGTGAAGGGAGTCTCTCACTACAAACACTCACTACTAGCCAGTGACAGTGAAGGGAGTCTCTCACTACAAACACTCACTACTAGTCAGTCATAGTGAAGGGAGTCTCACTAGAAACACTACTAGCCAGTGGTAGTGAAGGGAGTCTCTCACTACAAACACTCACTACTAGCCAGTGACAGTGAAGGGAGTCTCTCACTACAAACACTCACTACTAGCCAGTGGTAGTGAAGGGAGTCTCTCACTACAAACACTCACTACTAGCCAGTGGTAGTGAAGGGAGTCTCTCACTAGAAACACTCACTACTAGCCAGTCGTAGTTAAGGGAATCTCTCACTAGAAACACTCACTACTAGCCAGTGGTAGTGAAGGGAGTCTCACTAGAAACACTCACTACTAGCCAGTGACAGTGAAGGGAGTCTCTCACTACAAACACTCACTACTAGCCAGTGGTAGTGAAGGGAGTCTCTCACTACAAACACTCACTACTAGCCAGTGGTAGTGAAGGGAGTCTTTCACTAGAAACACTCACTACTAGCCAGTGGTAGTGAAGGGAGTCTCTCACTAGAAACACTCACTACTAGCCAGTGGTAGTGAAGGGAGTCTCTCACTAGAAACACTCACTACTAGCCAGTGACAGTGAAGGGAGTCTCACTAGAAACACTCACTACTAGCCAGTCATACTGAAGGGAGTCTCACTAGAAACACTCACTACTAGCCAGTGGTAGTGAAGGGAGTCTCTCACTACAAACACTCACTACTAGCCAGTGACAGTGAAGGGAGTCTCTCACTACAAACACTCACTACTAGCCAGTCGTAGTGAAGGGAGTCTCTCACTAGAAACACTCACTGCTAGCCAGTGGTAGTGAAGGGAGTCTCTCACTAGAAACACTCACTACTAGCCAGTGGTAGTGAAGGGAGTTTCACTACAAACACTCACTACTAGCCAGTGGTAGTGAAGGGAGTCTCACTACAAACACTCACTACTAGCCAGTGGTAGTGAAGGGAGTCTCACTACAAACACTCACTACTAGCCAGTGGTAGTGAAGGGAGTCTCTCACTAGAAACACTCACTACTAGCCAGTCATACTGAAGGGAGTCTCACTAGAAACACTCACTACTAGCCAGTGGTAGTGAAGGGAGTCTCTCACTAGAAACACTCACTACTAGCCAGTGGTAGTGAAGGGAGTCTCACTACAAACACTCACTACTAGCCAGTCATAGTGAAGGGAGTCTCACTAGAAACACTAGTAGCCAGTGGTAGTGAAGGGAGTCTCTCACTACAAACACTCACTACTAGCCAGTGACAGTGAAGGGAGTCTCTCACTACAAACACTCACTACTAGCCAGTCATAGTGAAGGGAGTCTCACTAGAAACACTACTAGCCAGTGGTAGTGAAGGGAGTCTCTCACTACAAACACTCACTACTAGCCAGTGACAGTGAAGGGAGTCTCTCACTACAAACACTCACTACTAGCCAGTAGTACTGAAGGGAGTCTCTCACTACAAACACTCACTACTAGCCAGTGGTAGTGAAGGGAGTCTCTCACTAGAAACACTCACTACTAGCCAGTGGTAGGGAAGGGAGTCTCACTACAAACACTCACTACTAGCCAGTCATAGTGAAGGGAGTCTCACTAGAAACACTAGTAGCCAGTGGTAGTGAAGGGAGTCTCTCACTACAAACACTCGCTACTAGCCAGTGACAGTGAAGGGAGTCTCTCACTACAAACACTCACTACTAGCCAGTCATAGTGAAGGGAGTCTCACTAGAAACACTACTAGCCAGTGGTAGTGAAGGGAGTCTCTCACTACAAACACTCACTACTAGCCAGTGACAGTGAAGGGAGTCTCTCACTACAAACACTCACTACTAGCCAGTGGTAGTGAAGGGAGTCTCTCACTACAAACACTCACTACTAGCCAGTGGTAGTGAAGGGAGTCTCACTAGAAACACTCACTACTAGCCAGTGACAGTGAAGGGAGTCTCTCACTACAAACACTCACTACTAGCCAGTGGTAGTGAAGGGAGTCTCTCACTACAAACACTCACTACTAGCCAGTGGTAGTGAAGGGAGTCTCTCACAAGAAACACTCACTACTAGCCAGTGACAGTGAAGGGAGTCTCACTAGAAACACTCACTACTAGCCAGTCATACTGAAGGGAGTCTCACTAGAAACACTCACTACTAGCCAGTGGTAGTGAAGGGAGTCTCTCACTACAAACACTCACTACTAGCCAGTGACAGTGAAGGGAGTCTCTCACTACAAACACTCACTACTAGCCAGTGACAGTGAAGGGAGTCTCTCACTAGAAACACTCACTACTAGCCAGTCATAGTGAAGGGAGTCTCACTAGAAACACTCACTACTAGCCAGTCGTAGTTAAGGGAATCTCTCACTAGAAACACTCACTACTAGCCAGTGGTAGTGAAGGGAGTCTCACTAGAAACACTCACTACTAGCCAGTCATAGTGAAGGGAGTCTCACTAGAAACACTCACTACTAGCCAGTCGTAGTTAAGGGAATCTCTCACTAGAAACACTCACTACTAGCCAGTGGTAGTGAAGGGAGTCTCACTAGAAACACTCACTACTAGCCAGTGACAGTGAAGGGAGTCTCACTAGAAACACTCACTACTAGCCAGTCATACTGAAGGGAGTCTCACTAGAAACACTCACTACTAGCCAGTGGTAGTGAAGGGAGTCTCTCACTACAAACACTCACTACTAGCCAGTGACAGTGAAGGGAGTCTCACTACAAACACTCACTACTAGCCAGTGACAGTGAAGGGAGTCTCTCACTACAAACACTCACTACTAGCCAGTGACAGTGAAGGGAGTCTCACTAGAAACACTCACTACTAGCCAGTGGTAGTGAAGGGAGTCTCTCACTAGAAACACTCACTACTAGCCAGTGGTAGTGATGGGAGTCTCACTACAAACACTCACTACTAGCCAGTAGTAGTGAAGGTAGTCTCTCACTAGAAACACTCACTGCTAGCCAGTGGTAGTGAAGGGAGTCTTTCACTAGAAACACTCACTGCTAGCCAGTCATAGTGAAGGGAGTCTCTCACTAGAAATACTCACTGCTAGCCAGTGGTAGTGAAGGGAGTCTCACTACAAACTCTCACTACTAGCCAGTGGTAGTGAAGGGAGTCTCTCACTACAAACACTCACTACTAGCCAGTCGTAGTGAAGGGAGTCTCTCACTAGAAACACTCACTGCTAGCCAGTGGTAGTGAAGGGAGTCTCTCACTAGAAACACTCACTACTAGCCAGTGGTAGTGAAGGGAGTCTCACTACAAACACTCACTACTAGCCAGTGGTAGTGAAGGGAGTCTCACTACAAACACTCACTACTAGCCAGTGGTAGTGAAGGGAGTCTCTCACTACAAACACTCACTACTAGCCAGTGACAGTGAAGGGAGTCTCTCACTACGAACACTCACTACTAGCCAGTGACAGTGAAGGGAGTCTCTCACTAGAAACACTCACTACTAGCCAGTCATAGTGAAGGGAGTCTCACTAGAAACACTCACTACTAGCCAGTCATAGTTAAGGGAATCTCACTAGAAACACTCACTATTAACCAGTGACAGTGAAGGGAGTCTCACTAGAAACACTCACTACTAGCCAGTGGTAGTGAAGGGAGTCTCTCACTACAAACACTCACTACTAGCCAGTGACAGTGAAGGGAGTCTCTCACTACAAACACTCACTACTAGCCAGTGGTAGTGAAGGGAGTCTCTCACTACAAACACTCACTACTAGCCAGTGGTAGTGAAGGGAGTCTCACTAGAAACACTCACTACTAGCCAGTGACAGTGAAGGGAGTCTCTCACTACAAACACTCACTACTAGCCAGTGGTAGTTAAGGGAGTCTCTCACTACAAACACTCACTACTAGCCAGTGGTAGTGAAGGGAGTCTCTCACTAGAAACACTCACTACTAGCCAGTGACAGTGAAGGGAGTCTCACTAGAAACACTCACTACTAGCCAGTCATACTGAAGGGAGTCTCACTAGAAACACTCACTACTAGCCAGTGGTAGTGAAGGGAGTCTCTCACTACAAACACTCACTACTAGCCAGTGACAGTGAAGGGAGTCTCTCACTACAAACACTCACTACTAGCCAGTGACAGTGAAGGGAGTCTCTCACTAGAAACACTCACTACTAGCCAGTCATAGTGAAGGGAGTCTCACTAGAAACACTCACTACTAGCCAGTCGTAGTTAAGGGAATCTCTCACTAGAAACACTCACTACTAGCCAGTGGTAGTGAAGGGAGTCTCACTAGAAACACTCACTACTAGCCAGTCATACTGAAGGGAGTCTCACTAGAAACACTCACTACTAGCCAGTGGTAGTGAAGGGAGTCTCTCACTAGAAACACTCACTACTAGCCAGTGGTAGTGAAGGGAGTCTCACTACAAACACTCACTACTAGCCAGTCATAGTGAAGGGAGTCTCACTAGAAACACTAGTAGCCAGTGGTAGTGAAGGGAGTCTCTCACTACAAACACTCACTACTAGCCAGTGACAGTGAAGGGAGTCTCTCACTACAAACACTGACTACTAGTCAGTCATAGTGAAGGGAGTCTCACTAGAAACACTACTAGCCAGTGGTAGTGAAGGGAGTCTCTCACTACAAACACTCACTACTAGCCAGTGACAGTGAAGGGAGTCTCTCACTAGAAACACTCACTACTAGCCAGTCATAGTGAAGGGAGTCTCACTAGAAACACTAGTAGCCAGTGGTAGTGAAGGGAGTCTCTCACTACAAACACTCACTACTAGCCAGTGACAGTGAAGGGAGTCTCTCACTACAAACACTCACTACTAGTCAGTCATAGTGAAGGGAGTCTCACTAGAAACACTACTAGCCAGTGGTAGTGAAGGGAGTCTCTCACTACAAACACTCACTACTAGCCAGTGACAGTGAAGGGAGTCTCTCACTACAAACACTCACTACTAGCCAGTGGTAGTGAAGGGAGTCTCTCACTACAAACACTCACTACTAGCCAGTGGTAGTGAAGGGAGTCTCTCACTAGAAACACTCACTACTAGCCAGTCGTAGTTAAGGGAATCTCTCACTAGAAACACTCACTACTAGCCAGTGGTAGTGAAGGGAGTCTCTCACTACAAACACTCACTACTAGCCAGTGACAGTGAAGGGAGTCTCTCACTACAAACACTCACTACTAGTCAGTCATAGTGAAGGGAGTCTCACTAGAAACACTACTAGCCAGTGGTAGTGAAGGGAGTCTCTCACTACAAACACTCACTACTAGCCAGTGACAGTGAAGGGAGTCTCTCACTACAAACACTCACTACTAGCCAGTGGTAGTGAAGGGAGTCTCTCACTACAAACACTCACTACTAGCCAGTGGTAGTGAAGGGAGTCTCTCACTAGAAACACTCACTACTAGCCAGTCGTAGTTAAGGGAATCTCTCACTAGAAACACTCACTACTAGCCAGTGGTAGTGAAGGGAGTCTCACTAGAAACACTCACTACTAGCCAGTGACAGTGAAGGGAGTCTCTCACTACAAACACTCACTACTAGCCAGTGGTAGTGAAGGGAGTCTCTCACTACAAACACTCACTACTAGCCAGTGGTAGTGAAGGGAGTCTTTCACTAGAAACACTCACTACTAGCCAGTGGTAGTGAAGGGAGTCTCTCACTAGAAACACTCACTACTAGCCAGTGGTAGTGAAGGGAGTCTCTCACTAGAAACACTCACTACTAGCCAGTGACAGTGAAGGGAGTCTCACTAGAAACACTCACTACTAGCCAGTCATACTGAAGGGAGTCTCACTAGAAACACTCACTACTAGCCAGTGGTAGTGAAGGGAGTCTCTCACTACAAACACTCACTACTAGCCAGTGACAGTGAAGGGAGTCTCTCACTACAAACACTCACTACTAGCCAGTCGTAGTGAAGGGAGTCTCTCACTAGAAACACTCACTGCTAGCCAGTGGTAGTGAAGGGAGTCTCTCACTAGAAACACTCACTACTAGCCAGTGGTAGTGAAGGGAGTTTCACTACAAACACTCACTACTAGCCAGTGGTAGTGAAGGGAGTCTCACTACAAACACTCACTACTAGCCAGTGGTAGTGAAGGGAGTCTCACTACAAACACTCACTACTAGCCAGTGGTAGTGAAGGGAGTCTCTCACTAGAAACACTCACTACTAGCCAGTCATACTGAAGGGAGTCTCACTAGAAACACTCACTACTAGCCAGTGGTAGTGAAGGGAGTCTCTCACTAGAAACACTCACTACTAGCCAGTGGTAGTGAAGGGAGTCTCACTACAAACACTCACTACTAGCCAGTCATAGTGAAGGGAGTCTCACTAGAAACACTAGTAGCCAGTGGTAGTGAAGGGAGTCTCTCACTACAAACACTCACTACTAGCCAGTGACAGTGAAGGGAGTCTCTCACTACAAACACTCACTACTAGCCAGTCATAGTGAAGGGAGTCTCACTAGAAACACTACTAGCCAGTGGTAGTGAAGGGAGTCTCTCACTACAAACACTCACTACTAGCCAGTGACAGTGAAGGGAGTCTCTCACTACAAACACTCACTACTAGCCAGTAGTACTGAAGGGAGTCTCTCACTACAAACACTCACTACTAGCCAGTGGTAGTGAAGGGAGTCTCTCACTAGAAACACTCACTACTAGCCAGTGGTAGGGAAGGGAGTCTCACTACAAACACTCACTACTAGCCAGTCATAGTGAAGGGAGTCTCACTAGAAACACTAGTAGCCAGTGGTAGTGAAGGGAGTCTCTCACTACAAACACTCGCTACTAGCCAGTGACAGTGAAGGGAGTCTCTCACTACAAACACTCACTACTAGCCAGTCATAGTGAAGGGAGTCTCACTAGAAACACTACTAGCCAGTGGTAGTGAAGGGAGTCTCTCACTACAAACACTCACTACTAGCCAGTGACAGTGAAGGGAGTCTCTCACTACAAACACTCACTACTAGCCAGTGGTAGTGAAGGGAGTCTCTCACTACAAACACTCACTACTAGCCAGTGGTAGTGAAGGGAGTCTCACTAGAAACACTCACTACTAGCCAGTGACAGTGAAGGGAGTCTCTCACTACAAACACTCACTACTAGCCAGTGGTAGTGAAGGGAGTCTCTCACTACAAACACTCACTACTAGCCAGTGGTAGTGAAGGGAGTCTCTCACTAGAAACACTCACTACTAGCCAGTGACAGTGAAGGGAGTCTCACTAGAAACACTCACTACTAGCCAGTCATACTGAAGGGAGTCTCACTAGAAACACTCACTACTAGCCAGTGGTAGTGAAGGGAGTCTCTCACTACAAACACTCACTACTAGCCAGTGACAGTGAAGGGAGTCTCTCACTACAAACACTCACTACTAGCCAGTGACAGTGAAGGGAGTCTCTCACTAGAAACACTCACTACTAGCCAGTCATAGTGAAGGGAGTCTCACTAGAAACACTCACTACTAGCCAGTCGTAGTTAAGGGAATCTCTCACTAGAAACACTCACTACTAGCCAGTGGTAGTGAAGGGAGTCTCACTAGAAACACTCACTACTAGCCAGTCATAGTGAAGGGAGTCTCACTAGAAACACTCACTACTAGCCAGTCGTAGTTAAGGGAATCTCTCACTAGAAACACTCACTACTAGCCAGTGGTAGTGAAGGGAGTCTCACTAGAAACACTCACTACTAGCCAGTGACAGTGAAGGGAGTCTCACTAGAAACACTCACTACTAGCCAGTCATACTGAAGGGAGTCTCACTAGAAACACTCACTACTAGCCAGTGGTAGTGAAGGGAGTCTCTCACTACAAACACTCACTACTAGCCAGTGACAGTGAAGGGAGTCTCACTACAAACACTCACTACTAGCCAGTGACAGTGAAGGGAGTCTCTCACTACAAACACTCACTACTAGCCAGTGACAGTGAAGGGAGTCTCACTAGAAACACTCACTACTAGCCAGTGGTAGTGAAGGGAGTCTCTCACTAGAAACACTCACTACTAGCCAGTGGTAGTGATGGGAGTCTCACTACAAACACTCACTACTAGCCAGTAGTAGTGAAGGTAGTCTCTCACTAGAAACACTCACTGCTAGCCAGTGGTAGTGAAGGGAGTCTTTCACTAGAAACACTCACTGCTAGCCAGTCATAGTGAAGGGAGTCTCTCACTAGAAATACTCACTGCTAGCCAGTGGTAGTGAAGGGAGTCTCACTACAAACTCTCACTACTAGCCAGTGGTAGTGAAGGGAGTCTCTCACTACAAACACTCACTACTAGCCAGTCGTAGTGAAGGGAGTCTCTCACTAGAAACACTCACTGCTAGCCAGTGGTAGTGAAGGGAGTCTCTCACTAGAAACACTCACTACTAGCCAGTGGTAGTGAAGGGAGTCTCACTACAAACACTCACTACTAGCCAGTGGTAGTGAAGGGAGTCTCACTACAAACACTCACTACTAGCCAGTGGTAGTGAAGGGAGTCTCTCACTACAAACACTCACTACTAGCCAGTGACAGTGAAGGGAGTCTCTCACTACGAACACTCACTACTAGCCAGTGACAGTGAAGGGAGTCTCTCACTAGAAACACTCACTACTAGCCAGTCATAGTGAAGGGAGTCTCACTAGAAACACTCACTACTAGCCAGTCATAGTTAAGGGAATCTCACTAGAAACACTCACTATTAACCAGTGACAGTGAAGGGAGTCTCACTAGAAACACTCACTACTAGCCAGTGGTAGTGAAGGGAGTCTCTCACTACAAACACTCACTACTAGCCAGTGACAGTGAAGGGAGTCTCTCACTACAAACACTCACTACTAGCCAGTGGTAGTGAAGGGAGTCTCTCACTACAAACACTCACTACTAGCCAGTGGTAGTGAAGGGAGTCTCACTAGAAACACTCACTACTAGCCAGTGACAGTGAAGGGAGTCTCTCACTACAAACACTCACTACTAGCCAGTGGTAGTTAAGGGAGTCTCTCACTACAAACACTCACTACTAGCCAGTGGTAGTGAAGGGAGTCTCTCACTAGAAACACTCACTACTAGCCAGTGACAGTGAAGGGAGTCTCACTAGAAACACTCACTACTAGCCAGTCATACTGAAGGGAGTCTCACTAGAAACACTCACTACTAGCCAGTGGTAGTGAAGGGAGTCTCTCACTACAAACACTCACTACTAGCCAGTGACAGTGAAGGGAGTCTCTCACTACAAACACTCACTACTAGCCAGTGACAGTGAAGGGAGTCTCTCACTAGAAACACTCACTACTAGCCAGTCATAGTGAAGGGAGTCTCACTAGAAACACTCACTACTAGCCAGTCGTAGTTAAGGGAATCTCTCACTAGAAACACTCACTACTAGCCAGTGGTAGTGAAGGGAGTCTCACTAGAAACACTCACTACTAGCCAGTCATACTGAAGGGAGTCTCACTAGAAACACTCACTACTAGCCAGTGGTAGTGAAGGGAGTCTCTCACTAGAAACACTCACTACTAGCCAGTGGTAGTGAAGGGAGTCTCACTACAAACACTCACTACTAGCCAGTCATAGTGAAGGGAGTCTCACTAGAAACACTAGTAGCCAGTGGTAGTGAAGGGAGTCTCTCACTACAAACACTCACTACTAGCCAGTGACAGTGAAGGGAGTCTCTCACTACAAACACTGACTACTAGTCAGTCATAGTGAAGGGAGTCTCACTAGAAACACTACTAGCCAGTGGTAGTGAAGGGAGTCTCTCACTACAAACACTCACTACTAGCCAGTGACAGTGAAGGGAGTCTCTCACTAGAAACACTCACTACTAGCCAGTCATAGTGAAGGGAGTCTCACTAGAAACACTAGTAGCCAGTGGTAGTGAAGGGAGTCTCTCACTACAAACACTCACTACTAGCCAGTGACAGTGAAGGGAGTCTCTCACTACAAACACTCACTACTAGTCAGTCATAGTGAAGGGAGTCTCACTAGAAACACTACTAGCCAGTGGTAGTGAAGGGAGTCTCTCACTACAAACACTCACTACTAGCCAGTGACAGTGAAGGGAGTCTCTCACTACAAACACTCACTACTAGCCAGTGGTAGTGAAGGGAGTCTCTCACTACAAACACTCACTACTAGCCAGTGGTAGTGAAGGGAGTCTCTCACTAGAAACACTCACTACTAGCCAGTCGTAGTTAAGGGAATCTCTCACTAGAAACACTCACTACTAGCCAGTGGTAGTGAAGGGAGTCTCTCACTACAAACACTCACTACTAGCCAGTGACAGTGAAGGGAGTCTCACTACAAACACTCACTACTAGCCAGTGACAGTGAAGGGAGTCTCTCACTACAAACACTCACTACTAGCCAGTGACAGTGAAGGGAGTCTCACTAGAAACACTCACTACTAGCCAGTGGTAGTGAAGGGAGTCTCTCACTAGAAACACTCACTACTAGCCAGTGGTAGTGATGGGAGTCTCACTACAAACACTCACTACTAGCCAGTAGTAGTGAAGGTAGTCTCTCACTAGAAACACTCACTGCTAGCCAGTGGTAGTGAAGGGAGTCTTTCACTAGAAACACTCACTGCTAGCCAGTCATAGTGAAGGGAGTCTCTCACTAGAAATACTCACTGCTAGCCAGTGGTAGTGAAGGGAGTCTCACTACAAACTCTCACTACTAGCCAGTGGTAGTGAAGGGAGTCTCTCACTACAAACACTCACTACTAGCCAGTGACAGTGAAGGGAGTCTCTCACTACAAACACTCACTACTAGCCAGTCGTAGTGAAGGGAGTCTCTCACTAGAAACACTCACTGCTAGCCAGTGGTAGTGAAGGGAGTCTCTCACTAGAAACACTCACTACTAGCCAGTGGTAGTGAAGGGAGTCTCACTACAAACACTCACTACTAGCCAGTGGTAGTGAAGGGAGTCTCACTACAAACACTCACTACTAGCCAGTGGTAGTGAAGGGAGTCTCTCACTACAAACACTCACTACTAGCCAGTGACAGTGAAGGGAGTCTCTCACTACAAACACTCACTACTAGCCAGTGACAGTGAAGGGAGTCTCTCACTAGAAACACTCACTACTAGCCAGTCATAGTGAAGGGAGTCTCACTAGAAACACTCACTACTAGCCAGTCGTAGTTAAGGGAATCTCACTAGAAACACTCACTACTAACCAGTGACAGTGAAGGGAGTCTCACTAGAAACACTCACTACTAGCCAGTGGTAGTGAAGGGAGTCTCTCACTACAAACACTCACTACTAGCCAGTGACAGTGAAGGGAGTCTCTCACTACAAACACTCACTACTAGCCAGTGGTAGTGAAGGGAGTCTCTCACTACAAACACTCACTACTAGCCAGTGGTAGTGAAGGGAGTCTCACTAGAAACACTCACTACTAGCCAGTGACAGTGAAGGGAGTCTCTCACTACAAACACTCACTACTAGCCAGTGGTAGTTAAGGGAGTCTCTCACTACAAACATTCACTACTAGCCAGTGGTAGTGAAGGGAGTCTCTCACTAGAAACACTCACTACTAGCCAGTGACAGTGAAGGGAGTCTCACTAGAAAAAACTCACTACTAGCCAGTCATACTGAAGGGAGTCTCACTAGAAACACTCACTACTAGCCAGTGGTAGTGAAGGGAGTCTCTCACTACAAACACTCACTACTAGCCAGTGACAGTGAAGGGAGTCTCTCACTACAAACACTCACTACTAGCCAGTGACAGTGAAGGGAGTCTCTCACTAGAAACACTCACTACTAGCCAGTCATAGTGAAGGGAGTCTCACTAGAAACACTCACTACTAGCCAGTCGTAGTTAAGGGAATCTCTCACTAGAAACACTCACTACTAGCCAGTGGTAGTGAAGGGAGTCTCACTAGAAACACTCACTACTAGCCAGTCATACTGAAGGGAGTCTCACTAGAAACACTCACTACTAGCCAGTGGTAGTGAAGGGAGTCTCTCACTTGAAACACTCACTACTAGCCAGTGGTAGTGAAGGGAGTCTCACTACAAACACTCACTACTAGCCAGTCATAGTGAAGGGAGTCTCACTAGAAACACTAGTAGCCAGTGGTAGTGAAGGGAGTCTCTCACTACAAACACTCACTACTAGCCAGTGACAGTGAAGGGAGTCTCTCACTACAAACACTCACTACTAGTCAGTCATAGTGAAGGGAGTCTCACTAGAAACACTACTAGCCAGTGGTAGTGAAGGGAGTCTCTCACTACAAACACTCACTACTAGCCAGTGACAGTGAAGGGAGTCTCTCACTAGAAACACTCACTACTAGCCAGTCATAGTGAAGGGAGTCTCACTAGAAACACTAGTAGCCAGTGGTAGTGAAGGGAGTCTCTCATTACAAACACTCACTACTAGCCAGTGACAGTGAAGGGAGTCTCTCACTACAAACACTCACTACTAGTCAGTCATAGTGAAGGGAGTCTCACTAGAAACACTACTAGCCAGTGGTAGTGAAGGGAGTCTCTCACTACAAACACTCACTACTAGCCAGTGACAGTGAAGGGAGTCTCTCACTACAAACACTCACTACTAGCCAGTGGTAGTGAAGGGAGTCTCTCACTACAAACACTCACTACTAGCCAGTGGTAGTGAAGGGAGTCTCTCACTAGAAACACTCACTACTAGCCAGTCGTAGTTAAGGGAATCTCTCACTAGAAACACTCACTACTAGCCAGTGGTAGTGAAGGGAGTCTCACTAGAAACACTCACTACTAGCCAGTGACAGTGAAGGGAGTCTCTCACTACAAACACTCACTACTAGCCAGTGGTAGTGAAGGGAGTCTCTCACTACAAACACTCACTACTAGCCAGTGGTAGTGAAGGGAGTCTCTCACTAGAAACACTCACTACTAGCCAGTGGTAGTGAAGGGAGTCTCTCACTAGAAACACTCACTCTAGCCAGTGGTAGTGAAGGGAGTCTCTCACTAGAAACACTCATTACTAGCCAGTGACAGTGAAGGGAGTCTCACTAGAAACACTCACTACTAGCCAGTCATACTGAAGGGAGTCTCACTAGAAACACTCACTACTAGCCAGTGGTAGTGAAGGGAGTCTCTCACTACAAACACTCACTACTAGCCAGTGACAGTGAAGGGAGTCTCTCACTACAAACACTCACTACTAGCCAGTCGTAGTGAAGGGAGTCTCTCACTAGAAACACTCACTGCTAGCCAGTGGTAGTGAAGGGAGTCTCTCACTAGAAACACTCACTACTAGCCAGTGGTAGTGAAGGGAGTTTCACTACAAACACTCACTACTAGCCAGTGGTAGTGAAGGGAGTCTCACTACAAACACTCACTACTAGCCAGTGGTAGTAAAGGGAGTCTCACTACAAACACTCACTACTAGCCAGTGGTAGTGAAGGGAGTCTCTCACTAGAAACACTCACTACTAGCCAGTCATACTGAAGGGAGTCTCACTAGAAACACTCACTACTAGCCAGTGGTAGTGAAGGGAGTCTCTCACTAGAAACACTCACTACTAGCCAGTGGTAGTGAAGGGAGTCTTACTACAAACACTCACTACTAGCCAGTCATAGTGAAGGGAGTCTCACTAGAAACACTAGTAGCCAGTGGTAGTGAAGGGAGTCTCTCACTACAAACACTCGCTACTAGCCAGTGACAGTGAAGGGAGTCTCTCACTACAAACACTCACTACTAGCCAGTCATAGTGAAGGGAGTCTCACTAGAAACACTACTAGCCAGTGGTAGTGAAGGGAGTCTCTCACTACAAACACTCACTACTAGCCAGTGACAGTGAAGGGAGTCTCTCACTACAAACACTCACTACTAGCCAGTGGTAGTGAAGGGAGTCTCTCACTACAAACACTCACTACTAGCCAGTGGTAGTGAAGGGCGTCTCACTAGAAACACTCACTACTAGCCAGTGACAGTGAAGGGAGTCTCTCACTACAAACACTCACTACTAGCCAGTGGTAGTGAAGGGAGTCTCTCACTACAAACACTCACTACTAGCCAGTGGTAGTGAAGGGAGTCTCTCACTAGAAACACTCACTACTAGCCAGTGACAGTGAAGGGAGTCTCACTAGAAACACTCACTACTAGCCAGTCATACTGAAGGGAGTCTCACTAGAAACACTCACTACTAGCCAGTGGTAGTGAAGGGAGTCTCTCACTACAAACACTCACTACTAGCCAGTGACAGTGAAGGGAGTCTCTCACTACAAACACTCACTACTAGCCAGTGACAGTGAAGGGAGTCTCTCACTAGAAACACTCACTACTAGCCAGTCATAGTGAAGTGAGTCTCACTAGAAACACTCACTACTAGCCAGTCGTAGTTAAGGGAATCTCTCACTAGAAACACTCACTACTAGCCAGTGGTAGTGAAGGGAGTCTCACTAGAAACACTCACTACTAGCCAGTCATAGTGAAGGGAGTCTCACTAAAAACACTCACTACTAGCCAGTCGTAGTTAAGGGAATCTCTCACTAGAAACACTCACTACTAGCCAGTGGTAGTGAAGGGAGTCTCACTAGAAACACTCACTACTAGCCAGTGACAGTGAAGGGAGTCTCTCACTACAAACACTCACTACTAGCCAGTGGTAGTGAAGGGAGTCTCTCACTACAAACACTCACTACTAGCCAGTGGTAGTGAAGGGAGTCTCTCACTAGAAACACTCACTACTAGCCAGTGGTAGTGAAGGGAGTCTCTCACTAGAAACACTCACTCTAGCCAGTGGTAGTGAAGGGAGTCTCTCACTAGAAACACTCATTACTAGCCAGTGACAGTGAAGGGAGTCTCACTAGAAACACTCACTACTAGCCAGTCATACTGAAGGGAGTCTCACTAGAAACACTCACTACTAGCCAGTGGTAGTGAAGGGAGTCTCTCACTACAAACACTCACTACTAGCCAGTGACAGTGAAGGGAGTCTCTCACTACAAACACTCACTACTAGCCAGTCGTAGTGAAGGGAGTCTCTCACTAGAAACACTCACTGCTAGCCAGTGGTAGTGAAGGGAGTCTCTCACTAGAAACACTCACTACTAGCCAGTGGTAGTGAAGGGAGTTTCACTACAAACACTCACTACTAGCCAGTGGTAGTGAAGGGAGTCTCACTACAAACACTCACTACTAGCCAGTGGTAGTAAAGGGAGTCTCACTACAAACACTCACTACTAGCCAGTGGTAGTGAAGGGAGTCTCTCACTAGAAACACTCACTACTAGCCAGTCATACTGAAGGGAGTCTCACTAGAAACACTCACTACTAGCCAGTGGTAGTGAAGGGAGTCTCTCACTAGAAACACTCACTACTAGCCAGTGGTAGTGAAGGGAGTCTTACTACAAACACTCACTACTAGCCAGTCATAGTGAAGGGAGTCTCACTAGAAACACTAGTAGCCAGTGGTAGTGAAGGGAGTCTCTCACTACAAACACTCGCTACTAGCCAGTGACAGTGAAGGGAGTCTCTCACTACAAACACTCACTACTAGCCAGTCATAGTGAAGGGAGTCTCACTAGAAACACTACTAGCCAGTGGTAGTGAAGGGAGTCTCTCACTACAAACACTCACTACTAGCCAGTGACAGTGAAGGGAGTCTCTCACTACAAACACTCACTACTAGCCAGTGGTAGTGAAGGGAGTCTCTCACTACAAACACTCACTACTAGCCAGTGGTAGTGAAGGGCGTCTCACTAGAAACACTCACTACTAGCCAGTGACAGTGAAGGGAGTCTCTCACTACAAACACTCACTACTAGCCAGTGGTAGTGAAGGGAGTCTCTCACTACAAACACTCACTACTAGCCAGTGGTAGTGAAGGGAGTCTCTCACTAGAAACACTCACTACTAGCCAGTGACAGTGAAGGGAGTCTCACTAGAAACACTCACTACTAGCCAGTCATACTGAAGGGAGTCTCACTAGAAACACTCACTACTAGCCAGTGGTAGTGAAGGGAGTCTCTCACTACAAACACTCACTACTAGCCAGTGACAGTGAAGGGAGTCTCTCACTACAAACACTCACTACTAGCCAGTGACAGTGAAGGGAGTCTCTCACTAGAAACACTCACTACTAGCCAGTCATAGTGAAGTGAGTCTCACTAGAAACACTCACTACTAGCCAGTCGTAGTTAAGGGAATCTCTCACTAGAAACACTCACTACTAGCCAGTGGTAGTGAAGGGAGTCTCACTAGAAACACTCACTACTAGCCAGTCATAGTGAAGGGAGTCTCACTAAAAACACTCACTACTAGCCAGTCGTAGTTAAGGGAATCTCTCACTAGAAACACTCACTACTAGCCAGTGGTAGTGAAGGGAGTCTCACTAGAAACACTCACTACTAGCCAGTGACAGTGAAGGGAGTCTCACTAGAAACACTCACTACTAGCCAGTCATACTGAAGGGAGTCTCACTAGAAACACTCACTACTAGCCAGTGGTAGTGAAGGGAGTCTCTCACTACAAACACTCACTACTAGCCAGTGACAGTGAAGGGAGTCTCTCACTACAAACACTCACTACTAGCCAGTGACAGTGAAGGGAGTCTCTCACTACAAACACTCACTACTAGCCAGTGACAGTGAAGGGAGTCTCACTAGAAACACTCACTACTAGCCAGTGGTAGTGAAGGGAGTCTCTCACTAGAAACACTCACTACTAGCCAGTGGTAGTGATGGGAGTCTCACTACAAACACTCACTACTAGCCAGTAGTAGTGAAGGTAGTCTCTCACTAGAAACACTCACTGCTAGCCAGTGGTAGTGAAGGGAGTCTTTCACTAGAAACACTCACTGCTAGCCAGTCATAGTGAAGGGAATCTCTCACTAGAAATACTCACTGCTAGCCAGTGGTAGTGAAGGGAGTCTCACTACAAACTCTCACTACTAGCCAGTGGTAGTGAAGGGAGTCTCTCACTACAAACACTCACTACTAGCCAGTCGTAGTGAAGGGAGTCTCTCACTAGAAACACTCACTGCTAGCCAGTGGTAGTGAAGGGAGTCTCTCACTAGAAACACTCACTACTAGCCAGTGGTAGTGAAGGGAGTCTCACTACAAACACTCACTACTAGCCAGTGGTAGTGAAGGGAGTCTCACTACAAACACTCACTACTAGCCAGTGGTAGTGAAGGGAGTCTCTCACTACAAACACTCACTACTAGCCAGTGACAGTGAAGGGAGTCTCTCACTACAAACACTCACTACTAGCCAGTGACAGTGAAGGGAGTCTCTCACTAGAAACACTCACTACTAGCCAGTCATAGTGAAGGGAGTCTCACTAGAAACACTCACTACTAGCCAGTCGTAGTTAAGGGAATCTCACTAGAAACACTCACTACTAACCAGTGACAGTGAAGGGAGTCTCACTAGAAACACTCACTACTAGCCAGTGGTAGTGAAGGGAGTCTCTCACTACAAACACTCACTACTAGCCAGTGACAGTGAAGGGAGTCTCTCACTACAAACACTCACTACTAGCCAGTGGTAGTGAAGGGAGTCTCTCACTACAAACACTCACTACTAGCCAGTGGTAGTGAAGGGAGTCTCACTAGAAACACTCACTACTAGCCAGTGACAGTGAAGGGAGTCTCTCACTACAAACACTCACTACTAGCCAGTGGTAGTGAAGGGAGTCTCTCACTAGAAACACTCACTACTAGCCAGTGACAGTGAAGGGAGTCTCACTAGAAACACTCACTACTAGCCAGTCATACTGAAGGGAGTCTCACTAGAAACACTCACTACTAGCCAGTGGTAGTGAAGGGAGTCTCTCACTACAAACACTCACTACTAGCCAGTGACAGTGAAGGGAGTCTCTCACTACAAACACTCATTACTAGCCAGTGACAGTGAAGGGAGTCTCTCACTAGAAACACTCACTACTAGCCAGTCATAGTGAAGGGAGTCTCACTAGAAACACTCACTACTAGCCAGTCGTAGTTAAGGGAATCTCTCACTAGAAACACTCACTACTAGCCTGTGGTAGTGAAGGGAGTCTCACTAGAAACACTCACTACTAGCCAGTCATAGTGAAAGGAGTCTCACTAGAAACACTCACTACTAGCCAGTCGTAGTTAAGGGAATCTCTCACTAGAAACACTCACTACTAGCCAGTGGTAGTGAAGGGAGTCTCACTAGAAACACTCACTACTAGCCAGTGACAGTGAAGGGAGTCTCTCACTACAAACACTCACTACTAGCCAGTGACAGTGAAGGGAGTCTCTCACTAGAAACACTCACTACTAGCCAGTCATAGTGAAGGGAGTCTCACTAGAAACACTCACTACTAGCCAGTCGTAGTTAAGGGAATCTCACTAGAAACACTCACTACTAACCAGTGACAGTGAAGGGAGTCTCACTAGAAACACTCACTACTAGCCAGTGGTAGTGAAGGGAGTCTCTCACTACAAACACTCACTACTAGCCAGTGACAGTGAAGGGAGTCTCTCACTACAAACACTCACTACTAGCCAGTGGTAGTGAAGGGAGTCTCTCACTACAAACACTCACTACTAGCCAGTGGTAGTGAAGGGAGTCTCACTAGAAACACTCACTACTAGCCAGTGACAGTGAAGGGAGTCTCTCACTACAAACACTCACTACTAGCCAGTGGTAGTGAAGGGAGTCTCTCACTAGAAACACTCACTACTAGCCAGTGACAGTGAAGGGAGTCTCACTAGAAACACTCACTACTAGCCAGTCATACTGAAGGGAGTCTCACTAGAAACACTCACTACTAGCCAGTGGTAGTGAAGGGAGTCTCTCACTACAAACACTCACTACTAGCCAGTGACAGTGAAGGGAGTCTCTCACTACAAACACTCATTACTAGCCAGTGACAGTGAAGGGAGTCTCTCACTAGAAACACTCACTACTAGCCAGTCATAGTGAAGGGAGTCTCACTAGAAACACTCACTACTAGCCAGTCGTAGTTAAGGGAATCTCTCACTAGAAACACTCACTACTAGCCTGTGGTAGTGAAGGGAGTCTCACTAGAAACACTCACTACTAGCCAGTCATAGTGAAAGGAGTCTCACTAGAAACACTCACTACTAGCCAGTCGTAGTTAAGGGAATCTCTCACTAGAAACACTCACTACTAGCCAGTGGTAGTGAAGGGAGTCTCACTAGAAACACTCACTACTAGCCAGTCATAGTGAAGGGAGTCTCACTAGAAACACTCACTACTAGCCAGTCGTAGTTAAGGGAATCTCTCACTAGAAACACTCACTACTAGCCAGTGGTAGTGAAGGGATTCTCACTAGAAACACTCACTACTAGCCAGTGACAGTGAAGGGAGTCTCACTAGAAACACTCACTACTAGCCAGTCATACTGAAGGGAGTCTCACTAGAAACACTCACTACTAGCCAGTGGTAGTGAAGGGAGTCTCTCACTACAAACACTCACTACTAGCCAGTGACAGTGAAGGGAGTCTCTCACTACAAACACTCACTACTAGCCAGTGACAGTGAAGGGAGTCTCTCACTACAAACACTCACTACTAGCCAGTGACAGTGAAGGGAGTCTCACTAGAAACACTCACTACTAGCCAGTGGTAGTGAAGGGAGTCTCTCACTAGAAACACTCACTACTAGCCAGTGGTAGTGATGGGAGTCTCACTACAAACACTCACTACTAGCCAGTAGTAGTGAAGGTAGTCTCTCACTAGAAACACTCACTGCTAGCCAGTGGTAGTGAAGGGAGTCTTTCACTAGAAACACTCACTGCTAGCCAGTCATAGTGAAGGGAGTCTCTCACTAGAAATACTCACTGCTAGCCAGTGGTAGTGAAGGGAGTCTCACTACAAACACTCACTACTAGCCAGTGGTAGTGAAGGGAGTCTCTCACTACAAACACTCACTACTAGCCAGTCGTAGTGAAGGGAGTCTCTCACTAGAAACACTCACTGCTAGCCAGTGGTAGTGAAGGGAGTCTCTCACTAGAAACACTCACTACTAGCCAGTGGTAGTGAAGGGAGTCTCACTACAAACACTCACTACTAGCCAGTGGTAGTGAAGGGAGTCTCACTACAAACACTCACTACTAGCCAGTGGTAGTGAAGGGAGTCTCTCACTACAAACACTCACTACTAGCCAGTGACAGTGAAGGGAGTCTCTCACTACAAACACTCACTACTAGCCAGTGACAGTGAAGGGAGTCTCTCACTAGAAACACTCACTACTAGCCAGTCATAGTGAAGGGAGTCTCACTAGAAACACTCACTACTAGCCAGTCGTAGTTAAGGGAATCTCTCACTAGAAACACTCACTACTAGCCAGTGACAGTGAAGGGAGTCTCACTAGAAACACTCACTACTAGCCAGTCATACTGAAGGGAGTCTCTCACTACAAACACTCACTACTAGCCAGTGGTAGTGAAGGGAGTCTCTCACTACAAACACTCACTACTAGCCAGTGGTAGTGAAGGGAGTCTCACTAGAAACACTCACTACTAGCCAGTGACAGTGAAGGGAGTCTCTCACTACAAACACTCACTACTAGCCAGTGGTAGTGAAGGGAGTCTCTCACTACAAACACTCACTACTAGCCAGTGGTAGTGAAGGGAGTCTCTCACTAGAAACACTCACTACTAGCCAGTGACAGTGAAGGGAGTCTCACTAGAAACACTCACTACTAGCCAGTCATACTGAAGGGAGTCTCACTAGAAACACTCACTACTAGCCAGTGGTAGTGAAGGGAGTCTCTCACTACAAACACTCACTACTAGCCAGTGACAGTGAAGGGAGTCTCTCACTACAAACACTCACTACTAGCCAGTGACAGTGAAGGGAGTCTCTCACTAGAAACACTCACTACTAGCCAGTCATAGTGAAGGGAGTCTCACTAGAAACACTCACTACTAGCCAGTCGTAGTTAAGGGAATCTCTCACTAGAAACACTCACTACTAGCCTGTGGTAGTGAAGGGAGTCTCACTAGAAACACTCACTACTAGCCAGTCGTAGTTAAGGGAATCTCTCACTAGAAACACTCACTACTAGCCAGTGGTAGTGAAGGGAGTCTCACTAGAAACACTCACTACTAGCCAGTCATAGTGAAGGGAGTCTCACTAGAAACACTCACTACTAGCCAGTCGTAGTTAAGGGAATCTCTCACTAGAAACACTCACTACTAGCCAGTGGTAGTGAAGGGAGTCTCACTAGAAACACTCACTACTAGCCAGTGACAGTGAAGGGAGTCTCACTAGAAACACTCACTACCAGCCAGTCATACTGGAGGGAGTCTCACTAGAAACACTCACTACTAGCCAGTGGTAGTGAAGCGAGTCTCTCACTACAAACACTCACTACTAGCCAGTGACAGTGAAGGGAGTCTCTCACTACAAACACTCACTACTAGCCAGTGACAGTGAAGGGAGTCTCTCACTACAAACACTCACTACTAGCCAGTGACAGTGAAGGGAGTCTCACTAGAAACACTCACTACTAGCCAGTGGTAGTGAAGGGAGTCTCTCACTAGAAACACTCACTACTAGCCAGTGGTAGTGATGGGAGTCTCACTACAAACACTCACTACTAGCCAGTAGTAGTGAAGGTAGTCTCTCACTAGAAACACTCACTGCTAGCCAGTGGTAGTGAAGGGAGTCTTTCACTAGAAACACTCACTGCTAGCCAGTCATAGTGAAGGGAGTCTCTCACTAGAAATACTCACTGCTAGCCAGTGGTAGTGAAGGGAGTCTCACTACAAACACTCACTACTAGCCAGTGGTAGTGAAGGGAGTCTCTCACTACAAACACTCACTACTAGCCAGTCGTAGTGAAGGGAGTCTCTCACTAGAAACACTCACTGCTAGCCAGTGGTAGTGAAGGGAGTCTCTCACTAGAAACACTCACTACTAGCCAGTGGTAGTGAAGGGAGTCTCACTACAAACACTCACTACTAGCCAGTGGTAGTGAAGGGATTCTCACTACAAACACTCACTACTAGCCAGTGGTAGTGAAGGGAGTCTCTCACTACAAACACTCACTACTAGCCAGTGACAGTGAAGGGAGTCTCTCACTACAAACACTCACTACTAGCCAGTGACAGTGAAGGGAGTCTCTCACTAGAAACACTCACTACTAGCCAGTCATAGTGAAGGGAGTCTCACTAGAAACACTCACTACTAGCCAGTCGTAGTTAAGGGAATCTCTCACTAGAAACACTCACTACTAGCCAGTGACAGTGAAGGGAGTCTCACTAGAAACACTCACTACTAGCCAGTCATACTGAAGGGAGTCTCACTAGAAACACTCACTACTAGCCAGTGGTAGTGAAGGGAGTCTCTCACTACAAACACTCACTACTAGCCAGTGACAGTGAAGGGAGTCTCTCACTACAAACACTCACTACTAGCCAGTGACAGTGAAGGGAGTTTCTCACTAGAAACACTCACTACTAGCCAGTCATAGTGAAGGGAGTCTCACTAGAAACACTCACTACTAGCCAGTCGTAGTTAAGGGCATCTCTCACTAGAAACACTCACTACTAGCCAGTGGTAGTGAAGGGAGTCTCACTAGAAACACTCACTACTAACCAGTGACAGTGAAGGGAGTCTCACTAGAAACACTCACTACTAACCAGTGACAGTGAAGGGAGTCTCACTAGAAACACTCACTACTAACCAGTGACAGTGAAGGGAGTCTCACTAGAAACACTCACTACTAGCCAGTGGTAGTGAAGGGAGTCTCTCACTACAAACACTCACTACTAGCCAGTGGTAGTGAAGGGAGTCTCACTACAAACACTCACTACTAGCCAGTGACAGTGAAGGGAGTCTCACTAGAAACACTCACTACTAGCCAGTCGTAGTTAAGGGAATCTCTCACTAGAAACACTCACTACTAGCCAGTGGTAGTGAAGGGAGTCTCACTAGAAACACTCACTACTAGCCAGTGACAGTGAAGGGAGTCTCACTAGAAACACTCACTACTAGCCAGTCATACTGAAGGGAGTCTCACTAGAAACACTCACTACTAGCCAGTGGTAGTGAAGGGAGTCTCTCACTACAAACACTCACTACTAGCCAGTGACAGTGAAGGGAGTCTCTCACTACAAACACTCACTACTAGCCAGTGACAGTGAAGGGAGTCTCTCACTACAAACACTCACTACTAGCCAGTGACAGTGAAGGGAGTCTCACTAGAAACACTCACTACTAGCCAGTGGTAGTGAAGGGAGTCTCTCACTAGAAACACTACTAGCCAGTGGTAGTGATCGGAGTCTCACTACAAACACTCACTTCTAGCCAGTAGTAGTGAAGGTAGTCTCTCACTAGAAACACTCACTGCTAGCCAGTGGTAGTGAAGGGAGTCTTTCACTAGAAACACTCACTGCTAGCCAGTCATAGTGAAGGGAGTCTCTCACTAGAAATACTCACTGCTAGCCAGTGGTAGTGAAGGGAGTCTCACTACAAACACTCACTACTAGCCAGTGGTAGTGAAGGGAGTCTCTCACTAGAAACACTCACTGCTAGCCAGTGGTAGTGAAGGGAGTCTCTCACTAGAAACACTCACTACTAGCCAGTGGTAGTGAAGGGAGTTTCACTACAAACACTCACTACTAGCCAGTGGTAGTGAAGGGAGTCTCACTACAAACACTCACTACTAGCCAGTGGTAGTGAAGGGAGTCTCTCACTAGAAACACTCACTACTAGCCAGTCATACTGAAGGGAGTCTCACTAGAAACACTCACTACTAGCCAGTGGTAGTGAAGGGAGTCTCTCACTAGAAACACTCACTACTAGCCAGTGGTAGTGAAGGGAGTCTCACTACAAACACTCACTACTAGCCAGTCATAGTGAAGGGAGTCTCACTAGAAACACTAGTAGCCAGTGGTAGTGAAGGGAGTCTCTCACTACAAACACTCACTACTAGCCAGTGACAGTGAAGGGAGTCTCTCACTACAAACACTCACTACTAGCCAGTCATAGTGAAGGGAGTCTCACTAGAAACACTACTAGCCAGTGGTAGTGAAGGGAGTCTCTCACTACAAACACTCACTACTAGCCAGTGACAGTGAAGGGAGTCTCTCACTACAAACACTCACTACTAGCCAGTGGTAGTGAAGGGAGTCTCTCACTACAAACACTCACTACTAGCCAGTGGTAGTGAAGGGAGTCTCTCACTAGAAACACTCACTACTAGCCAGTCGTAGTTAAGGGAATCTCTCACTAGAAACACTCACTACTAGCCAGTGGTAGTGAAGGGAGTCTCACTAGAAACACTCACTACTAGCCAGTGACAGTGAAGGGAGTCTCTCACTACAAACACTCACTACTAGCCAGTGGTAGTGAAGGGAGTCTCTCACTACAAACACTCACTACTAGCCAGTGGTAGTGAAGGGAGTCTCTCACTAGAAACACTCACTACTAGCCAGTCGTAGTTAAGGGAATCTCTCACTAGAAACACTCACTACTAGCCAGTGGTAGTGAAGGGAGTCTCACTAGAAACACTCACTACTAGCCAGTGACAGTGAAGGGAGTCTCTCACTACAAACACTCACTACTAGCCAGTGGTAGTGAAGGGAGTCTCTCACTACAAACACTCACTACTAGCCAGTGGTAGTGAAGGGAGTCTCTCACTAGAAACACTCACTACTAGCCAGTGGTAGTGAAGGGAGTCTCTCACTAGAAACACTCACTCTAGCCAGTGGTAGTGAAGGGAGTCTCTCACTAGAAACACTCATTACTAGCCAGTGACAGTGAAGGGAGTCTCACTAGAAACACTCACTACTAGCCAGTCATACTGAAGGGAGTCTCACTAGAAACACTCACTACTAGCCAGTGGTAGTGAAGGGAGTCTCTCACTACAAACACTCACTACTAGCCAGTGACAGTGAAGGGAGACTCTCACTACAAACACTCACTACTAGCCAGTCGTAGTGAAGGGAGTCTCTCACTAGAAACACTCACTGCTAGCCAGTGGTAGTGAAGGGAGTCTCTCACTAGAAACACTCACTACTAGCCAGTGGTAGTGAAGGGAGTTTCACTACAAACACTCACTACTAGCCAGTGGTAGTGAAGGGAGTCTCACTACAAACACTCACTACTAGCCAGTGGTAGTAAAGGGAGTCTCACTACAAACACTCACTACTAGCCAGTGGTAGTGAAGGGAGTCTCTCACTAGAAACACTCACTACTAGCCAGTCATACTGAAGGGAGTCTCACTAGAAACACTCACTACTAGCCAGTGGTAGTGAAGGGAGTCTCTCACTAGAAACACTCACTACTAGCCAGTGGTAGTGAAGGGAGTCTCACTACAAACACTCACTACTAGCCAGTCATAGTGAAGGGAGTCTCACTAGAAACACTAGTAGCCAGTGGTAGTGAAGGGAGTCTCTCACTACAAACACTCGCTACTAGCCAGTGACAGTGAAGGGAGTCTCTCACTACAAACACTCACTACTAGCCAGTCATAGTGAAGGGAGTCTCACTAGAAACACTACTAGCCAGTGGTAGTGAAGGGAGTCTCTCACTACAAACACTCACTACTAGCCAGTGACAGTGAAGGGAGTCTCTCACTACAAACACTCACTACTAGCCAGTGGTAGTGAAGGGAGTCTCTCACTACAAACACTCACTACTAGCCAGTGGTAGTGAAGGGCGTCTCACTAGAAACACTCACTACTAGCCAGTGACAGTGAAGGGAGTCTCTCACTACAAACACTCACTACTAGCCAGTGGTAGTGAAGGGAGTCTCTCACTACAAACACTCACTACTAGCCAGTGGTAGTGAAGGGAGTCTCTCACTAGAAACACTCACTACTAGCCAGTGACAGTGAAGGGAGTCTCACTAGAAACACTCACTACTAGCCAGTCATACTGAAGGGAGTCTCACTAGAAACACTCACTACTAGCCAGTGGTAGTGAAGGGAGTCTCTCACTACAAACACTCACTACTAGCCAGTGACAGTGAAGGGAGTCTCTCACTACAAACACTCACTACTAGCCAGTGACAGTGAAGGGAGTCTCTCACTAGAAACACTCACTACTAGCCAGTCATAGTGAAGTGAGTCTCACTAGAAACACTCACTACTAGCCAGTCGTAGTTAAGGGAATCTCTCACTAGAAACACTCACTACTAGCCAGTGGTAGTGAAGGGAGTCTCACTAGAAACACTCACTACTAGCCAGTCATAGTGAAGGGAGTCTCACTAGAAACACTCACTACTAGCCAGTCGTAGTTAAGGGAATCTCTCACTAGAAACACTCACTACTAGCCAGTGGTAGTGAAGGGAGTCTCACTAGAAACACTCACTACTAGCCAGTGACAGTGAAGGGAGTCTCACTAGAAACACTCACTACTAGCCAGTCATACTGAAGGGAGTCTCACTAGAAACACTCACTACTAGCCAGTGGTAGTGAAGGGAGTCTCTCACTACAAACACTCACTACTAGCCAGTGACAGTGAAGGGAGTCTCTCACTACAAACACTCACTACTAGCCAGTGACAGTGAAGGGAGTCTCTCACTACAAACACTCACTACTAGCCAGTGACAGTGAAGGGAGTCTCACTAGAAACACTCACTACTAGCCAGTGGTAGTGAAGGGAGTCTCTCACTAGAAACACTCACTACTAGCCAGTGGTAGTGATGGGAGTCTCACTACAAACACTCACTACTAGCCAGTAGTAGTGAAGGTAGTCTCTCACTAGAAACACTCACTGCTAGCCAGTGGTAGTGAAGGGAGTCTTTCACTAGAAACACTCACTGCTAGCCAGTCATAGTGAAGGGAGTCTCTCACTAGAAATACTCACTGCTAGCCAGTGGTAGTGAAGGGAGTCTCACTACAAACTCTCACTACTAGCCAGTGGTAGTGAAGGGAGTCTCTCACTACAAACACTCACTACTAGCCAGTCGTAGTGAAGGGAGTCTCTCACTAGAAACACTCACTGCTAGCCAGTGGTAGTGAAGGGAGTCTCTCACTAGAAACACTCACTACTAGCCAGTGGTAGTGAAGGGAGTCTCACTACAAACACTCACTACTAGCCAGTGGTAGTGAAGGGAGTCTCACTACAAACACTCACTACTAGCCAGTGGTAGTGAAGGGAGTCTCTCACTACAAACACTCACTACTAGCCAGTGACAGTGAAGGGAGTCTCTCACTACAAACACTCACTACTAGCCAGTGACAGTGAAGGGAGTCTCTCACTAGAAACACTCACTACTAGCCAGTCATAGTGAAGGGAGTCTCACTAGAAACACTCACTACTAGCCAGTCGTAGTTAAGGGAATCTCACTAGAAACACTCACTACTAACCAGTGACAGTGAAGGGAGTCTCACTAGAAACACTCACTACTAGCCAGTGGTAGTGAAGGGAGTCTCTCACTACAAACACTCACTACTAGCCAGTGACAGTGAAGGGAGTCTCTCACTACAAACACTCACTACTAGCCAGTGGTAGTGAAGGGAGTCTCTCACTACAAACACTCACTACTAGCCAGTGGTAGTGAAGGGAGTCTCACTAGAAACACTCACTACTAGCCAGTGACAGTGAAGGGAGTCTCTCACTACAAACACTCACTACTAGCCAGTGGTAGTGAAGGGAGTCTCTCACTAGAAACACTCACTACTAGCCAGTGACAGTGAAGGGAGTCTCACTAGAAACACTCACTACTAGCCAGTCATACTGAAGGGAGTCTCACTAGAAACACTCACTACTAGCCAGTGGTAGTGAAGGGAGTCTCTCACTACAAACACTCACTACTAGCCAGTGACAGTGAAGGGAGTCTCTCACTACAAACACTCACTACTAGCCAGTGACAGTGAAGGGAGTCTCTCACTAGAAACACTCACTACTAGCCAGTCATAGTGAAGGGAGTCTCACTAGAAACACTCACTACTAGCCAGTCGTAGTTAAGGGAATCTCTCACTAGAAACACTCACTACTAGCCTGTGGTAGTGAAGGGAGTCTCACTAGAAACACTCACTACTAGCCAGTCATAGTGAAAGGAGTCTCACTAGAAACACTCACTACTAGCCAGTCGTAGTTAAGGGAATCTCTCACTAGAAACACTCACTACTAGCCAGTGGTAGTGAAGGGAGTCTCACTAGAAACACTCACTACTAGCCAGTCATAGTGAAGGGAGTCTCACTAGAAACACTCACTACTAGCCAGTCGTAGTTAAGGGAATCTCTCACTAGAAACACTCACTACTAGCCAGTGGTAGTGAAGGGAGTCTCACTAGAAACACTCACTACTAGCCAGTGACAGTGAAGGGAGTCTCACTAGAAACACTCACTACTAGCCAGTCATACTGAAGGGAGTCTCACTAGAAACACTCACTACTAGCCAGTGGTAGTGAAGGGAGTCTCTCACTACAAACACTCACTACTAGCCAGTGACAGTGAAGGGAGTCTCTCACTACAAACACTCACTACTAGCCAGTGACAGTGAAGGGAGTCTCTCACTACAAACACTCACTACTAGCCAGTGACAGTGAAGGGAGTCTCACTAGAAACACTCACTACTAGCCAGTGGTAGTGAAGGGAGTCTCTCACTAGAAACACTCACTACTAGCCAGTGGTAGTGATGGGAGTCTCACTACAAACACTCACTACTAGCCAGTAGTAGTGAAGGTAGTCTCTCACTAGAAACACTCACTGCTAGCCAGTGGTAGTGAAGGGAGTCTTTCACTAGAAACACTCACTGCTAGCCAGTCATAGTGAAGGGAGTCTCTCACTAGAAATACTCACTGCTAGCCAGTGGTAGTGAAGGGAGTCTCACTACAAACACTCACTACTAGCCAGTGGTAGTGAAGGGAGTCTCTCACTACAAACACTCACTACTAGCCAGTCGTAGTGAAGGGAGTCTCTCACTAGAAACACTCACTGCTAGCCAGTGGTAGTGAAGGGAGTCTCTCACTAGAAACACTCACTACTAGCCAGTGGTAGTGAAGGGAGTCTCACTACAAACACTCACTAGTAGCCAGTGGTAGTGAAGGGAGTCTCACTACAAACACTCACTACTAGCCAGTGGTAGTGAAGGGAGTCTCTCACTACAAACACTCACTACTAGCCAGTGACAGTGAAGGGAGTCTCTCACTACAAACACTCACTACTAGCCAGTGACAGTGAAGGGAGTCTCTCACTAGAAACACTCACTACTAGCCAGTCATAGTGAAGGGAGTCTCACTAGAAACACTCACTACTAGCCAGTCGTAGTTAAGGGAATCTCTCACTAGAAACACTCACTACTAGCCAGTGACAGTGAAGGGAGTCTCACTAGAAACACTCACTACTAGCCAGTCATACTGAAGGGAGTCTCTCACTACAAACACTCACTACTAGCCAGTGGTAGTGAAGGGAGTCTCTCACTACAAACACTCACTACTAGCCAGTGGTAGTGAAGGGAGTCTCACTAGAAACACTCACTACTAGCCAGTGACAGTGAAGGGAGTCTCTCACTACAAACACTCACTACTAGCCAGTGGTAGTGAAGGGAGTCTCTCACTACAAACACTCACTACTAGCCAGTGGTAGTGAAGGGAGTCTCTCACTAGAAACACTCACTACTAGCCAGTGACAGTGAAGGGAGTCTCACTAGAAACACTCACTACTAGCCAGTCATACTGAAGGGAGTCTCACTAGAAACACTCACTACTAGCCAGTGGTAGTGAAGGGAGTCTCTCACTACAAACACTCACTACTAGCCAGTGACAGTGAAGGGAGTCTCTCACTACAAACACTCACTACTAGCCAGTGACAGTGAAGGGAGTCTCTCACTAGAAACACTCACTACTAGCCAGTCATAGTGAAGGGAGTCTCACTAGAAACACTCACTACTAGCCAGTCGTAGTTAAGGGAATCTCTCACTAGAAACACTCACTACTAGCCTGTGGTAGTGAAGGGAGTCTCACTAGAAACACTCACTACTAGCCAGTCGTAGTTAAGGGAATCTCTCACTAGAAACACTCACTACTAGCCAGTGGTAGTGAAGGGAGTCTCACTAGAAACACTCACTACTAGCCAGTCATAGTGAAGGGAGTCTCACTAGAAACACTCACTACTAGCCAGTCGTAGTTAAGGGAATCTCTCACTAGAAACACTCACTACTAGCCAGTGGTAGTGAAGGGAGTCTCACTAGAAACACTCACTACTAGCCAGTGACAGTGAAGGGAGTCTCACTAGAAACACTCACTACTAGCCAGTCATACTGAAGGGAGTCTCACTAGAAACACTCACTACTAGCCAGTGGTAGTGAAGGGAGTCTCTCACTACAAACACTCACTACTAGCCAGTGACAGTGAAGGGAGTCTCTCACTACAAACACTCACTACTAGCCAGTGACAGTGAAGGGAGTCTCTCACTACAAACACTCACTACTAGCCAGTGACAGTGAAGGGAGTCTCACTAGAAACACTCACTACTAGCCAGTGGTAGTGAAGGGAGTCTCTCACTAGAAACACTCACTACTAGCCAGTGGTAGTGATGGGAGTCTCACTACAAACACTCACTACTAGCCAGTAGTAGTGAAGGTAGTCTCTCACTAGAAACACTCACTGCTAGCCAGTGGTAGTGAAGGGAGTCTTTCACTAGAAACACTCACTGCTAGCCAGTCATAGTGAAGGGAGTCTCTCACTAGAAATACTCACTGCTAGCCAGTGGTAGTGAAGGGAGTCTCACTACAAACACTCACTACTAGCCAGTGGTAGTGAAGGGAGTCTCTCACTACAAACACTCACTACTAGCCAGTCGTAGTGAAGGGAGTCTCTCACTAGAAACACTCACTGCTAGCCAGTGGTAGTGAAGGGAGTCTCTCACTAGAAACACTCACTACTAGCCAGTGGTAGTGAAGGGAGTCTCACTACAAACACTCACTACTAGCCAGTGGTAGTGAAGGGAGTCTCACTACAAACACTCACTACTAGCCAGTGGTAGTGAAGGGAGTCTCTCACTACAAACACTCACTACTAGCCAGTGACAGTGAAGGGAGTCTCTCACTACAAACACTCACTACTAGCCAGTGACAGTGAAGGGAGTCTCTCACTAGAAACACTCACTACTAGCCAGTCATAGTGAAGGGTGTCTCACTAGAAACACTCACTACTAGCCAGTCGTAGTTAAGGGAATCTCTCACTAGAAACACTCACTACTAGCCAGTGACAGTGAAGGGAGTCTCACTAGAAACACTCACTACTAGCCAGTCATACTGAAGGGAGTCTCACTAGAAACACTCACTACTAGCCAGTGGTAGTGAAGGGAGTCTCTCACTACAAACACTCACTACTAGCCAGTGACAGTGAAGGGAGTCTCTCACTACAAACACTCACTACTAGCCAGTGACAGTGAAGGGAGTCTCTCACTAGAAACACTCACTACTAGCCAGTCATAGTGAAGGGAGTCTCACTAGAAACACTCACTACTAGCCAGTCGTAGTTAAGGGAATCTCTCACTAGAAACACTCACTACTAGCCAGTGGTAGTGAAGGGAGTCTCACTAGAAACACTCACTACTAACCAGTGACAGTGAAGGGAGTCTCACTAGAAACACTCACTACTAGCCAGTGGTAGTGAAGGGAGTCTCTCACTACAAACACTCACTACTAGCCAGTCGTAGTGAAGGGAGTCTCTCACTAGAAACACTCACTGCTAGCCAGTGGTAGTGAAGGGAGTCTCTCACTAGAAACACTCACTACTAGCCAGTGGTAGTGAAGGGAGTCTCACTACAAACACTCACTAGTAGCCAGTGGTAGTGAAGGGAGTCTCACTACAAACACTCACTACTAGCCAGTGGTAGTGAAGGGAGTCTCTCACTACAAACACTCACTACTAGCCAGTGACAGTGAAGGGAGTCTCTCACTACAAACACTCACTACTAGCCAGTGACAGTGAAGGGAGTCTCTCACTAGAAACACTCACTACTAGCCAGTCATAGTGAAGGGAGTCTCACTAGAAACACTCACTACTAGCCAGTCGTAGTTAAGGGAATCTCTCACTAGAAACACTCACTACTAGCCAGTGACAGTGAAGGGAGTCTCACTAGAAACACTCACTACTAGCCAGTCATACTGAAGGGAGTCTCTCACTACAAACACTCACTACTAGCCAGTGGTAGTGAAGGGAGTCTCTCACTACAAACACTCACTACTAGCCAGTGGTAGTGAAGGGAGTCTCACTAGAAACACTCACTACTAGCCAGTGACAGTGAAGGGAGTCTCTCACTACAAACACTCACTACTAGCCAGTGGTAGTGAAGGGAGTCTCTCACTACAAACACTCACTACTAGCCAGTGGTAGTGAAGGGAGTCTCTCACTAGAAACACTCACTACTAGCCAGTGACAGTGAAGGGAGTCTCACTAGAAACACTCACTACTAGCCAGTCATACTGAAGGGAGTCTCACTAGAAACACTCACTACTAGCCAGTGGTAGTGAAGGGAGTCTCTCACTACAAACACTCACTACTAGCCAGTGACAGTGAAGGGAGTCTCTCACTACAAACACTCACTACTAGCCAGTGACAGTGAAGGGAGTCTCTCACTAGAAACACTCACTACTAGCCAGTCATAGTGAAGGGAGTCTCACTAGAAACACTCACTACTAGCCAGTCGTAGTTAAGGGAATCTCTCACTAGAAACACTCACTACTAGCCTGTGGTAGTGAAGGGAGTCTCACTAGAAACACTCACTACTAGCCAGTCGTAGTTAAGGGAATCTCTCACTAGAAACACTCACTACTAGCCAGTGGTAGTGAAGGGAGTCTCACTAGAAACACTCACTACTAGCCAGTCATAGTGAAGGGAGTCTCACTAGAAACACTCACTACTAGCCAGTCGTAGTTAAGGGAATCTCTCACTAGAAACACTCACTACTAGCCAGTGGTAGTGAAGGGAGTCTCACTAGAAACACTCACTACTAGCCAGTGACAGTGAAGGGAGTCTCACTAGAAACACTCACTACTAGCCAGTCATACTGAAGGGAGTCTCACTAGAAACACTCACTACTAGCCAGTGGTAGTGAAGGGAGTCTCTCACTACAAACACTCACTACTAGCCAGTGACAGTGAAGGGAGTCTCTCACTACAAACACTCACTACTAGCCAGTGACAGTGAAGGGAGTCTCTCACTACAAACACTCACTACTAGCCAGTGACAGTGAAGGGAGTCTCACTAGAAACACTCACTACTAGCCAGTGGTAGTGAAGGGAGTCTCTCACTAGAAACACTCACTACTAGCCAGTGGTAGTGATGGGAGTCTCACTACAAACACTCACTACTAGCCAGTAGTAGTGAAGGTAGTCTCTCACTAGAAACACTCACTGCTAGCCAGTGGTAGTGAAGGGAGTCTTTCACTAGAAACACTCACTGCTAGCCAGTCATAGTGAAGGGAGTCTCTCACTAGAAATACTCACTGCTAGCCAGTGGTAGTGAAGGGAGTCTCACTACAAACACTCACTACTAGCCAGTGGTAGTGAAGGGAGTCTCTCACTACAAACACTCACTACTAGCCAGTCGTAGTGAAGGGAGTCTCTCACTAGAAACACTCACTGCTAGCCAGTGGTAGTGAAGGGAGTCTCTCACTAGAAACACTCACTACTAGCCAGTGGTAGTGAAGGGAGTCTCACTACAAACACTCACTACTAGCCAGTGGTAGTGAAGGGAGTCTCACTACAAACACTCACTACTAGCCAGTGGTAGTGAAGGGAGTCTCTCACTACAAACACTCACTACTAGCCAGTGACAGTGAAGGGAGTCTCTCACTACAAACACTCACTACTAGCCAGTGACAGTGAAGGGAGTCTCTCACTAGAAACACTCACTACTAGCCAGTCATAGTGAAGGGTGTCTCACTAGAAACACTCACTACTAGCCAGTCGTAGTTAAGGGAATCTCTCACTAGAAACACTCACTACTAGCCAGTGACAGTGAAGGGAGTCTCACTAGAAACACTCACTACTAGCCAGTCATACTGAAGGGAGTCTCACTAGAAACACTCACTACTAGCCAGTGGTAGTGAAGGGAGTCTCTCACTACAAACACTCACTACTAGCCAGTGACAGTGAAGGGAGTCTCTCACTACAAACACTCACTACTAGCCAGTGACAGTGAAGGGAGTCTCTCACTAGAAACACTCACTACTAGCCAGTCATAGTGAAGGGAGTCTCACTAGAAACACTCACTACTAGCCAGTCGTAGTTAAGGGAATCTCTCACTAGAAACACTCACTACTAGCCAGTGGTAGTGAAGGGAGTCTCACTAGAAACACTCACTACTAACCAGTGACAGTGAAGGGAGTCTCACTAGAAACACTCACTACTAACCAGTGACAGTGAAGGGAGTCTCACTAGAAACACTCACTACTAACCAGTGACAGTGAAGGGAGTCTCACTAGAAACACTCACTACTAGCCAGTGGTAGTGAAGGGAGTCTCTCACTACAAACACTCACTACTAGCCAGTGGTAGTGAAGGGAGTCTCACTACAAACACTCACTACTAGCCAGTGACAGTGAAGGGAGTCTCTCACTAGAAACACTCACTACTAGCCAGTCATAGTGAAGGGAGTCTCACTAGAAACACTCACTACTAGCCAGTCGTAGTTAAGGGAATCTCTCACTAGAAACACTCACTACTAGCCAGTGGTAGTGAAGGGAGTCTCACTAGAAACACTCACTACTAGCCAGTGACAGTGAAGGGAGTCTCACTAGAAACACTCACTACTAGCCAGTCATACTGAAGGGAGTCTCACTAGAAACACTCACTACTAGCCAGTGGTAGTGAAGGGAGTCTCTCACTACAAACACTCACTACTAGCCAGTGACAGTGAAGGGAGTCTCTCACTACAAACACTCACTACTAGCCAGTGACAGTGAAGGGAGTCTCTCACTACAAACACTCACTACTAGCCAGTGACAGTGAAGGGAGTCTCACTAGAAACACTCACTACTAGCCAGTGGTAGTGAAGGGAGTCTCTCACTAGAAACACTACTAGCCAGTGGTAGTGATCGGAGTCTCACTACAAACACTCACTTCTAGCCAGTAGTAGTGAAGGTAGTCTCTCACTAGAAACACTCACTGCTAGCCAGTGGTAGTGAAGGGAGTCTTTCACTAGAAACACTCACTGCTAGCCAGTCATAGTGAAGGGAGTCTCTCACTAGAAATACTCACTGCTAGCCAGTGGTAGTGAAGGGAGTATCAATACAAACACTCACTACTAGCCAGTGGTAGTGAAGGGAGTCTCTCACTAGAAACACTCACTGCTAGCCAGTGGTAGTGAAGGGAGTCTCTCACTAGAAACACTCACTACTAGCCAGTGGTAGTGAAGGGAGTTTCACTACAAACACTCACTACTAGCCAGTGGTAGTGAAGGGAGTCTCACTACAAACACTCACTACTAGCCAGTGGTAGTGAAGGGAGTCTCACTACAAACACTCACTACTAGCCAGTGGTAGTGAAGGGAGTCTCTCACTAGAAACACTCACTACTAGCCAGTCATACTGAAGGGAGTCTCACTAGAAACACTCACTACTAGCCAGTGGTAGTGAAGGGAGTCTCTCACTAGAAACACTCACTACTAGCCAGTGGTAGTGAAGGGAGTCTCACTACAAACACTCACTACTAGCCAGTCATAGTGAAGGGAGTCTCACTAGAAACACTAGTAGCCAGTGGTAGTGAAGGGAGTCTCTCACTACAAACACTCACTACTAGCCAGTGACAGTGAAGGGAGTCTCTCACTACAAACACTCACTACTAGCCAGTCATAGTGAAGGGAGTCTCACTAGAAACACTACTAGCCAGTGGTAGTGAAGGGAGTCTCTCACTACAAACACTCACTACTAGCCAGTGACAGTGAAGGGAGTCTCTCACTACAAACACTCACTACTAGCCAGTGGTAGTGAAGGGAGTCTATCACTACAAACACTCACTACTAGCCAGTGGTAGTGAAGGGAGTCTCTCACTAGAAACACTCACTACTAGCCAGTCGTAGTTAAGGGAATCTCTCACTAGAAACACTCACTACTAGCCAGTGGTAGTGAAGGGAGTCTCACTAGAAACACTCACTACTAGCCAGTGACAGTGAAGGGAGTCTCTCACTACAAACACTCACTACTAGCCAGTGGTAGTGAAGGGAGTCTCTCACTACAAACACTCACTACTAGCCAGTGGTAGTGAAGGGAGTCTCTCACTAGAAACATTCACTACTAGCCAGTGACAGTGAAGGGAGTCTCACTAGAAACACTCACTACTAGCCAGTCATACTGAAGGGAGTCTCACTAGAAACACTCACTACTAGCCAGTGGTAGTGAAGGGAGTCTCTCACTACAAACACTCACTACTAGCCAGTGACAGTGAAGGGAGTCTCTCACTACAAACACTCACTACTAGCCAGTGACAGTGAAGGGAGTCTCTCACTAGAAACACTCACTACTAGCCAGTCATAGTGAAGGGAGTCTCACTAGAAACACTCACTACTAGCCAGTGACAGTGAAGGGAGTCTCTCACTACAAACACTCACTACTAGCCAGTGACAGTGAAGGGAGTCTCTCACTAGAAACACTCACTACTAGCCAGTCATAGTGAAGGGAGTCTCACTAGAAACACTCACTACTAGCCAGTCGTTGTTAAGGGAATCTCTCACTAGAAACACTCACTACTAGCCAGTGGTAGTGAAGGGAGTCTCACTAGAAACACTCACTACTAACCAGTGACAGTGAAGGGAGTCTCACTAGAAACACTCACTACTAACCAGTGACAGTGAAGGGAGTCTCACTAGAAACACTCACTACTAACCAGTGACAGTGAAGGGAGTCTCACTAGAAACACTCACTACTAGCCAGTGGTAGTGAAGGGAGTCTCACTACAAACACTCACTACTAGCCAGTGGTAGTGAAGGGAGTCTCACTACAAACACTCACTACTAGCCAGTGACAGTGAAGGGAGTCTCTCACTAGAAACACTCACTACTAGCCAGTCATAGTGAAGGGAGTCTCACTAGAAACACTCACTACTAGCCAGTCGTAGTTAAGGGAATCTCTCACTAGAAACACTCACTACTAGCCAGTGGTAGTGAAGGGAGTCTCACTAGAAACACTCACTACTAGCCAGTGACAGTGAAGGGAGTCTCACTAGAAACACTCACTACTAGCCAGTCATACTGAAGGGAGTCTCACTAGAAACACTCACTACTAGCCAGTGGTAGTGAAGGGAGTCTCTCACTACAAACACTCACTACTAGCCAGTGACAGTGAAGGGAGTCTCTCACTACAAACACTCACTACTAGCCAGTGACAGTGAAGGGAGTCTCTCACTACAAACACTCACTACTAGCCAGTGACAGTGAAGGGAGTCTCACTAGAAACACTCACTACTAGCCAGTGGTAGTGAAGGGAGTCTCTCACTAGAAACACTCACTACTAGCCAGTGGTAGTGATGGGAGTCTCACTACAAACACTCACTACTAGCCAGTAGTAGTGAAGGTAGTCTCTCACTAGAAACACTCACTGCTAGCCAGTGGTAGTGAAGGGAGTCTTTCACTAGAAACACTCACTGCTAGCCAGTCATAGTGAAGGGAGTCTCTCACTAGAAATACTCACTGCTAGCCAGTGGTAGTGAAGGGAGTCTCACTACAAACACTCACTACTAGCCAGTGGTAGTGAAGGGAGTCTCTCACTACAAACACTCACTACTAGCCAGTCGTAGTGAAGGGAGTCTCTCACTAGAAACACTCACTGTTAGCCAGTGGTAGTGAAGGGAGTCTCTCACTAGAAACACTCACTACTAGCCAGTGGTAGTGAAGGGAGTCTCACTACAAACACTCACTACTAGCCAGTGGTAGTGAAGGGAGTCTCACTACAAACACTCACTACTAGCCAGTGGTAGTGAAGGGAGTCTCACTACAAACACTCACTACTAGCCAGTGGTAGTGAAGGGAGTCTCTCACTAGAAACACTCACTACTAGCCAGTCATACTGAAGGGAGTCTCACTAGAAACACTCACTACTAGCCAGTGGTAGTGAAGGGAGTCTCTCACTAGAAACACTCACTGCTAGCCAGTGGTAGTGAAGGGAGTCTTTCACTAGAAACACTCACTGCTAGCCAGTCATAGTGAAGGGAGTCTCTCACTAGAAATACTCACTGCTAGCCAGTGGTAGTGAAGGGAGTCTCACTACAAACACTCACTACTAGCCAGTGATAGTGAAGGGAGTCTCTCACTACAAACACTCACTACTAGCCAGTCGTAGTGAAGGGAGTCTCTCACTAGAAACACTCACTGTTAGCCAGTGGTAGTGAAGGGAGTCTCTCACTAGAAACACTCACTACTAGCCAGTGGTAGTGAAGGGAGTCTCACTACAAACACTCACTACTAGCCAGTGGTAGTGAAGGGAGTCTCACTACAAACACTCACTACTAGCCAGTGGTAGTGAAGGGAGTCTCACTACAAACACTCACTACTAGCCAGTGGTAGTGAAGGGAGTCTCTCACTAGAAACACTCACTACTAGCCAGTCATACTGAAGGGAGTCTCACTAGAAACACTCACTACTAGCCAGTGGTAGTGAAGGGAGTCTCTCACTAGAAACACTCACTACTAGCCAGTGGTAGTGAAGGGAGTCTCACTACAAACACTCACTACTAGCCAGTCATAGTGAAGGGAGTCTCACTAGAAACACTAGTAGCCAGTGGTAGTGAAGGGAGTCTCTCACTACAAACACTCACTACTAGCCAGTGACAGTGACGGGAGTCTCTCACTACAAACACTCACTACTATCCAGTCATAGTGAAGGGAGTCTCACTAGAAACACTACTAGCCAGTGGTAGTGAAGGGAGTCTCTCACTACAAACACTCACTACTAGCCAGTGACAGTGAAGGGAGTCTCTCACTACAAACACTCACTACTAGCCAGTGGTAGTGAAGGGAGTCTCTCACTACAAACACTCACTACTAACCAGTGGTAGTGAAGGGAGTCTCTCACTAGAAACACTCACTACTAGCCAGTCGTAGTTAAGGGAATCTCTCACTAGAAACACTCACTACTAGCAAGTGGTAGTGAAGGGAGTCTCACTAGAAACACTCACTACTAGCCAGTGACAGTGAAGGGAGTCTCTCACTACAAACACTCACTACTAGCCAGTGGTAGTGAAGGGAGTCTCTCACTACAAACACTCACTACTAGCCAGTGGTAGTGAAGGGAGTCTCTCACTAGAAACACTCACTACTAGCCAGTGGTAGTGAAGGGAGTCTCTCACTAGAAACACTCACTACTAGCCAGTGGTAGTGAAGGGAGTCTCTCACTAGAAACACTCACTACTAGCCAGTGACAGTGAAGGGAGTCTCACTACAAACACTCACTACTAGCCAGTGGTAGTGAAGGGAGTCTCACTACAAACACTCACTACTAGCCAGTGATAATGAAGGGAGTCTCACTACAAACACTCACTGCTAGCCAGTGATAATGAAGGGAGTCTCTCATTACAAACACTCACTACTAGCCAGTGGTAGTGAAGGAAATCTCTCACCGCAGGAGCTTCCTTGCGCAGTGCCCTCACGCTCGACTGGACGACCGAGGCCAGCTGGGCGGACAGCTCCCAGGCGCCGTGTGCCCTCTGCAGGTCGACGAGCTCCAGGAAGGGCAGCGCGGGCGGTGCCACCGGAGCGAAGACATTGTATGGACTGCCTTCGTATTTGTTGCTTGATACGGTTGCCCTTAAATCTCGAGCGAAGCCTAAGCAGAGAGGGAGAGGTGCACTGCCATCACGCATCGCCGTGTGTCTGTGCGCGTCCGTGTCATGTTGCGTGTGCGCGTCTGGCCGTGTGTTGTAGTGAACGTCGCCACTGGTGTAGCCGTGTGTTGTAGTGAACGTCGCCACTGGTGTAGCCGTGTGTTGTAGTGAACATCGCCGCTGGTGTAGCCGTGTGTTGTAGTGAACGTCGCCACTGGTGTAGCCGTGTGTTGTAGTGAACGTCGCCACTGGTGTAGCCGTGTGTTGTAGTGAACATCGCCACTGGTGTAGCCGTGTGTTGTAGTGAACATCGCCACTGGTGTAGCCGTGTGTTGTAGTGAACGTCGCCACTGGTGTAGCCGTGTGTTGTAGTGAACGTCGCCACTGGTGTAGCCGTGTGTTGTAGTGACCATCGCCACTGGTGTAGCCGTGTGTTGTAGTAAACATCGCCACTGGTGTAGCCGTGTGTTGTAGTGAACGTCGCCACTGGTGTAGCCGTGTGTTGTAGTGACCATCGCCACTGGTGTAGCCGTGTGTTGTAGTAAACATCGCCACTGGTGTAGCCGTGTGTTGTAGTGAACGTCGCCACTGGTGTAGCCGTGTGTTGTAGTGACCATCGCCACTGGTGTAGCCGTGTGTTGTAGTAAACATCGCCACTGGTGTAGCCGTGTGTTGTAGTGAACGTCGCCACTGGTGTAGCCGTGTGTTGTAGTGAACATCGCCACTGGTGGAGACAAAGACGGCCGGGCGTGGCGCTGGCCACCCACCCGCCTCGTGCACCACGGTGCCGGACTTCTAGGTGCTCGCTAGAAGCGCTTGCCCCAACAGTCTATTACAAGCTGTATGGGGTATCTTTGTCTTTGCTGCGTCTTTGTATCTGTGTGTGTGTCTTCTTGTAATCACCAACACGCTCTTCTGGCATCGGCGCATCCACACAACATCATGGATGCATGCCGGGTCCAAGCAAGAACATCTGCTGGACTACATAGTGACGGACCAGCGGATGTGAGCCCATTTCCTTTGCGCCAGGACCTACCGTGGAGCTGATCTGCCCTCTGACCATCGACTTGTCATCTGTAAGTATCGCCTGCCATTCTTCCACTCCGGTGGTGGGTGTACACCCAGGACCCCATTCCAACCTAAGTTGGCCTGGTCTCGGCAAACTGATGAAAGTTGCAAGCAAGAATTTTATCATCGCTTGTGGCTGGGGTTGGCATCGTCCCCCACTCCTGATGTCGAGGGTAAATGGGTGAGGTTTAGGACTGTGACTCATGCAGCTGCAATGGCTGCTTTTGGTACGCGGTGAAGACCTCCCCAGAGACCCTGGCTGACAGAGGAGGTGTTCAGGATGGTTGAGAAAAAGCGACAGGCCCACTCTCATCGTCTACAGCATTCCACGTCAGAGAATGAGGAGACTTACCGCAGCCTTCGCTCGGAGGTGCGGAGAGCCGTGAGGCGCTGCAAGGATGGATGGTAGTTGCGGGATGCTGAAGAGATGGAGTCTTCCTCAATGGCCCGCGATCACAAATCACTATTTAACTCCATCAAAAAAGTAACCTGCAGTGCCACACCTATTGCCATTATTAGGGGAAAGAACGGTGATCCAATCTCTGACCCCCAGGAACAGGTTTGCAGATTTGCTGAGCATTTCTGTGAGGTCCTGGGGGAGGGGGAATCCCTCAGCCTGGAAAACATCGTGGCACAAAGTGGGGATGAGCCTGTTGAGGCTGCGGTGCCTCAAATATTGGATGAAGTCACCCCCTGTGAGTGGCTGGCTGAGGTGCCATCCGTTGAGGAAGTACTGCAGGCGATCCAGAGTCTGAGACCAGGAAAGGCAACGGGCAGAGATGATCTCCCAAGCGAAATTCTGAGGGAGGGTGGCATTTGTGCGCAGACTGTCCTCCATGAAATCATAACAGTCTGGGCCACTGGACGGGTTCTGCAGGATTGGAAGGATGCCCTGGTGCCCTGGTGGTCCCCCTCTTTAAGAAGGGGGACCGCACAGACTGTAACAACTACAGGGGCATCTCACTCCTCAGTGTGCCTTCAGCGTGCCTTGATAGGCACGCTGAAGAGAGGCTTGCGGAGCCCCAATGCGGTTTCAGGAAAGGGCGGTCCTGCACAGATGCCATATTTTATGTCTGTCTGCTACAGCAGAGGTGTAGGGAATTCCAAAAAGACCTACATCTCCGCATCATTGACCTGGTCAAGGCATATGATACCATCAGTAGGCCTGGGCTCTGGGCTGTTCTTCGTGCTTTCGGAATCCCTGACCCTCTGCTCAGAATCATTAAGGACCTTCATGATGGTGAGCGGGCCCGGGTAAAACTACATTGCCGGGAGTCAGAGCCATTCCCTGTACACCTTGGGGTGCGACAGGGATGTCCTCTGGCTCCCAAATTATTTAGTTTGTGAAGCCTTCAATAGCTGTACCTGGGGAATTTCCACTTACTACAGATATAATGGGAGGCTGATCGATGCCCGGGTGCAGTCAAGGGATGGCTCCCTATTGGTCAACCACGTTATGTATGCCGATGATTTGGTAATTGCTGCTCATTCAGAGGAGGAGTTGGAGACGCTGCTGCTGAGACTGGAGCGTGCCACTAAGAGGTGGGGCCTTACCATCAACCCCACCAAAACTAAGCACCTGCCTGGGTATTTTGTACCATCGGACACTCCACCCCCACAACTCCCAATCGGTGATGGGGCAGTTGTGGAGAGAGTGGAGAGTTTCCCATACCTGCGCAGTGTGCTCATGACCGGCTCCGGATTAACAGCAGAGGTTTCTCTCCTAATCAGTCGAGCGGCAATATATTTTCATCGGTTGTGTAACGCTGTGTGGAAGCTACCTGGTCTTTCGCTCCCCACGAAGCTTCAGGTCTTCTCGGCCACGGTCATTCCCTCCCTTCTCTACGCTTGTGAAACGTGGACCCCCCTAATGAGGCATCTTCTCTGGTTAGAAACATTTAGGCTGGCCTGCCTACGATCCATCCTGGGTTTAACCAGGCTGGATTGTGTGAGAAGCTCACAAATCCTTGAAAGATCTGGGCAAAGTCCCATCGGTGAGCTCCTCCGGCGGGCAAGGCTGCATTGGCTGGGTCATGTAGCCCGCATGCCCAGCCACCGCATGCCTAAACAGCTTTTGTTCGGCTGGATAGAGGGGGCTAAACGGGCGTGGCACGGGCTAGAGAAGAGATGGAGTAATGTGGTACAGGAGGACGTGGAGCTGAGTGGACTTGCCGATGACTGGTACCAGCGGTGTCAAGATCGGCCTCAGTGGAGGAGGTTCGTGAAGGACGCCACTGCCAGTGGGCGTTCGACACTTCACGTGGCCTCAAGGTAAACACGGCCTGGCACTAGCGTCGTGGTGACGTCACCGCCATTTAGTGGCGAATGGCGGTTGTTGTTGTGCCTGCTTCCGTCTGTGCTGGGAGCGGTAGTGTAGCGGTTAGCGCTACTCTAACCTGGCGACACGGGTTTGATTCCCGATCACGGCCAACACCGGTGCCGATTATCTGAACCAGTACTGGGCCTCCCCTAGGTCGACTCAGCCTCAAATGAGTACCTGGTGCGATGTGTAAACATCGCCACTAGGGAAAAAAAGACGGCCTGCCGTGGTGGTGGCCACCCACCCCCTCGTGTGCCATGCCGGCCTTTATAGGTGCTCGCTAACAGCACTTGCTGCTACAGTCTGTTAAGGCTATATGGGGGGTCATTGTTTTTGTGTCTGTGTGAGTGGGGAGCAGTAGCGTACTGGTCAGTGCACTGCACTACGATCCCGGCGACCCGAGTTAAATTCCCGCTCATGGCCAATGCCAGTGACCATTGTCTGAACCGGCCCTGGGCCTCCCCTAGGTCGACTCAGCCTCAAATGGGTACCTGGAGTGGTGTGTAAGCATCGCCACTCGGGAGACAAAGGCGGCCGGGCATGGTGTTGGCCACCCACCCCCTCATGTGCCGTGCCGGCCTTCTGAGGTGCTCACTAACAGCACTTGCCCCAACAGTCTATTTCAGGATATACGGGGTATCTTTGTTAAGTGTGTCTCTATATCTGTCTGTACGTGTGAGTGTCTGCATCTATGTGGGGGATCAGTTGTGTAGTAGCGGTTAGCGCTACGCTGCTCAATGAACCAGGCGACCTGATTTCGATTCTCGCTCATGGCCAACATCAGTGACGATTATCTGAACTGGTCCTGAGCCTCACCTAGGTCGACTCAGCCTCAAATGAGCACCTGGTGTGGTGTGCAAACATCACCACCAGGAATACAAAGGCGGCCGGGCATGGTGCTGGCCACACATCCCCTCGTGTGCTGTGCCAGCCGTCAGGTGCTACTCACTAAGAGCTCTTTCCCCCTACAGTCTGTTAAGGCCACATGGGTTATCTTTGTGTGTAACGTCCAAAGAATATGTAACGTCCACGTTAGGAATCTAGCGGGAAAGCCACAGCTCCCACCGAGGCGTACATTAGCAATGGGTGCATCTGGACTGCAAAAAAACCAACCATATTCCACTTGAGGGCTCTTCTTGAAGGATGCAATGATTCTTCTGAACGGATTCCTCTTCATCTCCTTCCCTACGAAGATGCAAAGAAACCACTCACCCCCACCCCCCCAACAAAAAAAGTCAAACCCAATAAAACTCTTGACGTTGAAATTTTCAGGAGCTGGAATTTAACCACTGAGATTCTCCGGAGCTAGAATTTAGCCACTGAAATTTTCAGTACCTGGAATTTAGCCACTGAAATTCTCAGGAGCTGGAATCTAGCCACTGAAATTGTCAGGAGCTGGAATTTTAGCAACTGAAATTCTCAGGACCTGGCAATTAGCCACTGAAATTCTCAGTACCTGGAATTTATCCATTGAAATTGTCAGGAGCTGGAATTTTAGCAACTGAAATTCTCAGGACCTGGAATTTAGCCACTGAAATTGTCAGTACCTGGAATTTAGCCACTGAAATTCTCAGTACCTGGAATTTATCCATTGAAATTCTCAGGAGCTGGAATCTAGCCACTGAAATTGTCAGGAGCTGGAATTTTAGCAACTGAAATTCTCAGGATCTGGCAATTAGCCACTGAAATTCTCAGGACCCGGAATTTATCCGCTGAAATTTTCAGGAGCTGGAATTTAGCCACTGAAATTCTCAGGAGCTGGAATTTTAGCAACTGAAATTCTCAGGACCTGGAATTTTATTCAGTGAAATTCTCAGGAGCTGGAATTTATCCACTGAAATTCTCAGGAGCTGGAATTTTATTCAGTGAAATTCTCAGGACCTGGAATTTAGCCACTGAAATTCTCAGGAGCTGGAATCTAGCCACTGAAATTGTCAGGAGCTGGAATTTTAGCAACTGAAATTCTCAGGACCTGGCAATTAGCCACTGAAATTATCAGGACCCGGAATTTATCCACTGAAATTTTCAGGAGCTGGAATTTATCCACTGAAATTCTCAGGAGCTGGAATTTTAGCAACTGAAATTCTCAGGACCTGGAATTTAGCCACTGAAATTCTCAGGAGCTGGAATTTTAGCAACTGAAATTCTCAGGACCTGGAATTTAGCCACTGAAATTCTCAGGAGCTGGAATTTTATCCAGTGAAATTCTCAGGACCTGGAATTTAGACACTGAAATTCTCAGGACCTGGAATTTAGCCACTAAAATTCTCAGGAGCTGGAATTTCGCCACTGAAATTCTCAGGAGCTGGAATTTCGCCACTGAAATTCTCAGGAGCTGGAATTTAGCCACTAAAATTCTCAGGAGCTGGAATTTCGCCACTGAAATTCTCAGGAGCTGGAATTTAGCCACTAAAATTCTCAGGAGCTGGAATTTAGCTACTGAAATTCTCCGAAGCTGGAATTTAGCCACTGAAATTCTCAGGAGCTGGAATTTAGACACTGAAATTCTCCGAAGCTGGAATTTAAACACTGAAATTTTCAGGAGCTGGAATTTAGCCACTGAAATTCTCAGGAGCTGGAATTTTAGCAACTGAAATTTTCAGGAGCTGTGTTTTATCCACTGAAATTATCAGGAGCTGGAATTTCGCCACTGAAATTCTCAGGACCTGGAATTTAGCCATTGAAATTTTCAGGAGCTGGAATTTAGCCACTGAAATTCTCAGGAGCTGGAATCTAGCCACTGAAATTCTCAGGAGCTGGAATTTTACCAACTGAAATTCTCAGGACCTGGAATTTATCCACTGAAATTCTCAGGATCTGAAATTTTAGCAACTGAAATTCTCAGGACCTGAAATTTAGCCACTGAAATTCTCAGGACCTGGAATTTAGCCATTGAAACTTTCAGGAGCTGGAATTTAGCCACTGAAATTCTCAGGAGCTGGAATCTAGCCACTGAAATTCTCAGGAGCTGGAATTTTACCAACTGAAATTCTCAGGAGCTGGAATTTCGCCACTGAAATTCTCAGGAGCTGAAATTTTAGCAACTGAAATTCTCAGGACCTGAAATTTAGCCACTGAAATTCTCAAGAGCTGGAATTTTAGCAATTGAAATTCTCAGGACCTGGAATTTATCCACTGGAATTCTCAGGAGCTGGAATTTTAGCAACTGAAATTTTCAGCAGCTGTATTTTATCCACTGAAATTCTCAGGAGCTGGAATTTCGCCACTGAAATTCTCAGGACCTGGAATTTAGCCATTGAAATTTTCAGGAGCTGGAATTTAGCCACTGAAATTCTCAGGAGCTGGAATTTAGCCACTGAAATTCTCAGGAGCTGGAATTTTACCAACTGAAATTCTCAGGACCTGGAATTTATCCACTGAAATTCTCAGGAGCTGAAATTTTAGCAACTGAAATTCTCAGGACCTGAAATTTAGCCACTGAAATTCTCAAGAGCTGGAATTTTAGCAATTGAAATTCTCAGGACCTGGAATTTATCCACTGGAATTCTCAGGACCTGGAATTTATCCACTGAAATTCTCAGGACCTGGAATTTATCCACTGAAATGATCAGGACCTGGAATTTATCCACTGAAATTCTCAGGACCTGGAATTTATCCACTGAAATTCTCAGGAGCTGGAATTTAGCCACTGAAATTTTCGGGAGCTGGAATTTAGCCATTAAAATTCTCAGGAGTTGGAATTTTAGCAATTGAAATTCTCAGGACCTGGAATTTATCCACTGAAATTATCAGGAGCTGGAATTTCGCCACTGAAATTCTCAGGACCTGGAATTTAGCCATTGAAATTTTCAGGAGCTGGAATTTAGCCACTGAAATTCTCAGGAGCTGGAATCTAGCCACTGAAATTCTCAGGAGCTGGAATTTTACCAACTGAAATTCTCAGGACCTGAAATTTATCCACTGAAATTCTCAGGATCTGAAATTTTAGCAACTGAAATTCTCAGGACCTGAAATTTAGCCACTGAAATTCTCAGGACCTGAAATTTAGCCACTGGAATTCTCAGGACCTGGAATTTAGCCACTGAAATTCTCAAGAGCTGGAATTTTAGCAATTGAAATTCTCAGGACCTGGAATTTATCCACTGGAATTCTCAGGAGCTGGAATTTTAGCAACTGAAATTTTCAGCAGCTGTATTTTATCCACTGAAATTCTCAGGAGCTGGAATTTCGCCACTGAAATTCTCAGGACCTGGAATTTAGCCATTGAAATTTTCAGGAGCTGGAATTTAGCCACTGAAATTCTCAGGAGCTGGAATTTAGCCACTGAAATTCTCAGGAGCTGGAATTTTACCAACTGAAATTCTCAGGACCTGGAATTTATCCACTGAAATTCTCAGGAGCTGAAATTTTAGCAACTGAAATTCTCAGGACCTGAAATTTAGCCACTGAAATTCTCAAGAGCTGGAATTTTAGCAATTGAAATTCTCAGGACCTGGAATTTATCCACTGGAATTCTCAGGACCTGGAATTTATCCACTGAAATTCTCAGGACCTGGAATTTATCCACTGAAATGATCAGGACCTGGAATTTATCCACTGAAATTCTCAGGACCTGGAATTTATCCACTGAAATTCTCAGGAGCTGGAATTTAGCCACTGAAATTTTCGGGAGCTGGAATTTAGCCACTAAAATTCTCAGGAGTTGGAATTTTAGCAATTGAAATTCTCAGGACCTGGAATTTATCCACTGAAATTATCAGGAGCTGGAATTTCGCCACTGAAATTCTCAGGACCTGGAATTTAGCCATTGAAATTTTCAGGAGCTGGAATTTAGCCACTGAAATTCTCAGGAGCTGGAATCTAGCCACTGAAATTCTCAGGAGCTGGAATTTTACCAACTGAAATTCTCAGGACCTGAAATTTATCCACTGAAATTCTCAGGATCTGAAATTTTAGCAACTGAAATTCTCAGGAGCTGGAATTTAGCCACTGAAATTCTCAGGAGCTGGAATTTTAGCAACTGAAATTCTCAGGACCTGAAATTTAGCCACTGAAATTCTCAAGAGCTGGAATTTTAGCAACTGAAATTCTCAGGACCTGGAATTTATCCACTGGAATTCTCAGGAGCTGGAATTTTAGCAACTGAAATTTTCAGGAGCTGTATTTTATCCACTGAAATTCTCAGGAGCTGGAATTTCGCCACTGAAATTCTCAGGACCTGGAATTTAGCCATTGAAATTTTCAGGAGCTGGAATTTAGCCACTGAAATTCTCAGGAGCTGGAATCTAGCCACTGAAATTCTCAGGAGCTGGAATTTTACCAACTGAAATTCTCAGGACCTGGAATTTATCCACTGAAATTCTCAGGAGCTGAAATTTTAGCAACTGAAATTCTCAGGACCTGAAATTTAGCCACTGAAATTCTCAAGAGCTGGAATTTCGCCACTGAAATTCTCAGGAGCTGGAATTTCGCCACTGAAATTCTCAGGAGCTGGAATTTAGCCACTAAAATTCTCAGGAGCTGGAATTTAGCTACTGAAATTCTCCGAAGCTGGAATTTAGCCACTGAAATTCTCAGGAGCTGGAATTTAGACACTGAAATTCTCCGAAGCTGGAATTTAAACACTGAAATTTTCAGGAGCTGGAATTTAGCCACTGAAATTCTCAGGAGCTGGAATTTTAGCAACTGAAATTTTCAGGAGCTGTGTTTTATCCACTGAAATTTTCAGGAGCTGGAATTTAGCCACTGAAATTCTCAGGAGCTGGAATCTAGCCACTGAAATTCTCAGGAGCTGGAATTTTACCAACTGAAATTCTCAGGACCTGGAATTTATCCACTGAAATTCTCAGGATCTGAAATTTTAGCAACTGAAATTCTCAGGACCTGAAATTTAGCCACTGAAATTCTCAGGACCTGGAATTTAGCCATTGAAACTTTCAGGAGCTGGAATTTAGCCACTGAAATTCTCAGGAGCTGGAATCTAGCCACTGAAATTCTCAGGAGCTGGAATTTTACCAACTGAAATTCTCAGGAGCTGGAATTTCGCCACTGAAATTCTCAGGAGCTGAAATTTTAGCAACTGAAATTCTCAGGACCTGAAATTTAGCCACTGAAATTCTCAAGAGCTGGAATTTTAGCAATTGAAATTCTCAGGACCTGGAATTTATCCACTGGAATTCTCAGGAGCTGGAATTTTAGCAACTGAAATTTTCAGCAGCTGTATTTTATCCACTGAAATTCTCAGGAGCTGGAATTTCGCCACTGAAATTCTCAGGACCTGGAATTTAGCCATTGAAATTTTCAGGAGCTGGAATTTAGCCACTGAAATTCTCAGGAGCTGGAATTTAGCCACTGAAATTCTCAGGAGCTGGAATTTTACCAACTGAAATTCTCAGGACCTGGAATTTATCCACTGAAATTCTCAGGAGCTGAAATTTTAGCAACTGAAATTCTCAGGACCTGAAATTTAGCCACTGAAATTCTCAAGAGCTGGAATTTTAGCAATTGAAATTCTCAGGACCTGGAATTTATCCACTGGAATTCTCAGGACCTGGAATTTATCCACTGAAATTCTCAGGACCTGGAATTTATCCACTGAAATGATCAGGAGCTGGAATTTTAGCAACTGAAATTTTCAGCAGCTGTATTTTATCCACTGAAATTCTCAGGAGCTGGAATTTCGCCACTGAAATTCTCAGGACCTGGAATTTAGCCATTGAAATTTTCAGGAGCTGGAATTTAGCCACTGAAATTCTCAGGAGCTGGAATTTAGCCACTGAAATTCTCAGGAGCTGGAATTTTACCAACTGAAATTCTCAGGACCTGGAATTTATCCACTGAAATTCTCAGGAGCTGAAATTTTAGCAACTGAAATTCTCAGGACCTGAAATTTAGCCACTGAAATTCTCAAGAGCTGGAATTTTAGCAATTGAAATTCTCAGGACCTGGAATTTATCCACTGGAATTCTCAGGACCTGGAATTTATCCACTGAAATTCTCAGGACCTGGAATTTATCCACTGAAATGATCAGGACCTGGAATTTATCCACTGAAATTCTCAGGACCTGGAATTTATCCACTGAAATTCTCAGGAGCTGGAATTTAGCCACTGAAATTTTCGGGAGCTGGAATTTAGCCACTAAAATTCTCAGGAGTTGGAATTTTAGCAATTGAAATTCTCAGGACCTGGAATTTATCCACTGAAATTATCAGGAGCTGGAATTTCGCCACTGAAATTCTCAGGACCTGGAATTTAGCCATTGAAATTTTCAGGAGCTGGAATTTAGCCACTGAAATTCTCAGGAGCTGGAATCTAGCCACTGAAATTCTCAGGAGCTGGAATTTTACCAACTGAAATTCTCAGGACCTGAAATTTATCCACTGAAATTCTCAGGATCTGAAATTTTAGCAACTGAAATTCTCAGGAGCTGGAATTTAGCCACTGAAATTCTCAGGAGCTGGAATTTTAGCAACTGAAATTCTCAGGACCTGAAATTTAGCCACTGAAATTCTCAAGAGCTGGAATTTTAGCAACTGAAATTCTCAGGACCTGGAATTTATCCACTGGAATTCTCAGGAGCTGGAATTTTAGCAACTGAAATTTTCAGGAGCTGTATTTTATCCACTGAAATTCTCAGGAGCTGGAATTTCGCCACTGAAATTCTCAGGACCTGGAATTTAGCCATTGAAATTTTCAGGAGCTGGAATTTAGCCACTGAAATTCTCAGGAGCTGGAATCTAGCCACTGAAATTCTCAGGAGCTGGAATTTTACCAACTGAAATTCTCAGGACCTGGAATTTAGCCACTAAAATTCTCAGGAGCTGGAATTTCGCCACTGAAATTCTCAGGAGCTGGAATTTCGCCACTGAAATTCTCAGGAGCTGGAATTTAGCCACTAAAATTCTCAGGAGCTGGAATTTCGCCACTGAAATTCTCAGGAGCTGGAATTTAGCCACTAAAATTCTCAGGAGCTGGAATTTAGCTACTGAAATTCTCCGAAGCTGGAATTTAGCCACTGAAATTCTCAGGAGCTGGAATTTAGACACTGAAATTCTCCGAAGCTGGAATTTAAACACTGAAATTTTCAGGAGCTGGAATTTAGCCACTGAAATTCTCAGGAGCTGGAATTTTAGCAACTGAAATTTTCAGGAGCTGTGTTTTATCCACTGAAATTATCAGGAGCTGGAATTTCGCCACTGAAATTCTCAGGACCTGGAATTTAGCCATTGAAATTTTCAGGAGCTGGAATTTAGCCACTGAAATTCTCAGGAGCTGGAATCTAGCCACTGAAATTCTCAGGAGCTGGAATTTTACCAACTGAAATTCTCAGGACCTGGAATTTATCCACTGAAATTCTCAGGATCTGAAATTTTAGCAACTGAAATTCTCAGGACCTGAAATTTAGCCACTGAAATTCTCAGGACCTGGAATTTAGCCATTGAAACTTTCAGGAGCTGGAATTTAGCCACTGAAATTCTCAGGAGCTGGAATCTAGCCACTGAAATTCTCAGGAGCTGGAATTTTACCAACTGAAATTCTCAGGAGCTGGAATTTCGCCACTGAAATTCTCAGGAGCTGAAATTTTAGCAACTGAAATTCTCAGGACCTGAAATTTAGCCACTGAAATTCTCAAGAGCTGGAATTTTAGCAATTGAAATTCTCAGGACCTGGAATTTATCCACTGGAATTCTCAGGAGCTGGAATTTTAGCAACTGAAATTTTCAGCAGCTGTATTTTATCCACTGAAATTCTCAGGAGCTGGAATTTCGCCACTGAAATTCTCAGGACCTGGAATTTAGCCATTGAAATTTTCAGGAGCTGGAATTTAGCCACTGAAATTCTCAGGAGCTGGAATTTAGCCACTGAAATTCTCAGGAGCTGGAATTTTACCAACTGAAATTCTCAGGACCTGGAATTTATCCACTGAAATTCTCAGGAGCTGAAATTTTAGCAACTGAAATTCTCAGGACCTGAAATTTAGCCACTGAAATTCTCAAGAGCTGGAATTTTAGCAATTGAAATTCTCAGGACCTGGAATTTATCCACTGGAATTCTCAGGACCTGGAATTTATCCACTGAAATTCTCAGGACCTGGAATTTATCCACTGAAATGATCAGGACCTGGAATTTATCCACTGAAATTCTCAGGACCTGGAATTTATCCACTGAAATTCTCAGGAGCTGGAATTTAGCCACTGAAATTTTCGGGAGCTGGAATTTAGCCATTAAAATTGTCAGGAATTGGAATTTTAGCAATTGAAATTCTCAGGACCTGGAATTTATCCACTGAAATTATCAGGAGCTGGAATTTCGCCACTGAAATTCTCAGGACCTGGAATTTAGCCATTGAAATTTTCAGGAGCTGGAATTTAGCCACTGAAATTCTCAGGAGCTGGAATCTAGCCACTGAAATTCTCAGGAGCTGGAATTTTACCAACTGAAATTCTCAGGACCTGAAATTTATCCACTGAAATTCTCAGGATCTGAAATTTTAGCAACTGAAATTCTCAGGACCTGAAATTTAGCCACTGAAATTCTCAGGACCTGAAATTTAGCCACTGGAATTCTCAGGACCTGGAATTTAGCCACTGAAATTCTCAAGAGCTGGAATTTTAGCAATTGAAATTCTCAGGACCTGGAATTTATCCACTGGAATTCTCAGGAGCTGGAATTTTAGCAACTGAAATTTTCAGCAGCTGTATTTTATCCACTGAAATTCTCAGGAGCTGGAATTTCGCCACTGAAATTCTCAGGACCTGGAATTTAGCCATTGAAATTTTCAGGAGCTGGAATTTAGCCACTGAAATTCTCAGGAGCTGGAATTTAGCCACTGAAATTCTCAGGAGCTGGAATTTTACCAACTGAAATTCTCAGGACCTGGAATTTATCCACTGAAATTCTCAGGAGCTGAAATTTTAGCAACTGAAATTCTCAGGACCTGAAATTTAGCCACTGAAATTCTCAAGAGCTGGAATTTTAGCAATTGAAATTCTCAGGACCTGGAATTTATCCACTGGAATTCTCAGGACCTGGAATTTATCCACTGAAATTCTCAGGACCTGGAATTTATCCACTGAAATGATCAGGACCTGGAATTTATCCACTGAAATTCTCAGGACCTGGAATTTATCCACTGAAATTCTCAGGAGCTGGAATTTAGCCACTGAAATTTTCGGGAGCTGGAATTTAGCCACTAAAATTCTCAGGAGTTGGAATTTTAGCAATTGAAATTCTCAGGACCTGGAATTTATCCACTGAAATTATCAGGAGCTGGAATTTCGCCACTGAAATTCTCAGGACCTGGAATTTAGCCATTGAAATTTTCAGGAGCTGGAATTTAGCCACTGAAATTCTCAGGAGCTGGAATCTAGCCACTGAAATTCTCAGGAGCTGGAATTTTACCAACTGAAATTCTCAGGACCTGAAATTTATCCACTGAAATTCTCAGGATCTGAAATTTTAGCAACTGAAATTCTCAGGAGCTGGAATTTAGCCACTGAAATTCTCAGGAGCTGGAATTTTAGCAACTGAAATTCTCAGGACCTGAAATTTAGCCACTGAAATTCTCAAGAGCTGGAATTTTAGCAACTGAAATTCTCAGGACCTGGAATTTATCCACTGGAATTCTCAGGAGCTGGAATTTTAGCAACTGAAATTTTCAGGAGCTGTATTTTATCCACTGAAATTCTCAGGAGCTGGAATTTCGCCACTGAAATTCTCAGGACCTGGAATTTAGCCATTGAAATTTTCAGGAGCTGGAATTTAGCCACTGAAATTCTCAGGAGCTGGAATCTAGCCACTGAAATTCTCAGGAGCTGGAATTTTACCAACTGAAATTCTCAGGACCTGGAATTTATCCACTGAAATTCTCAGGAGCTGAAATTTTAGCAACTGAAATTCTCAGGACCTGAAATTTAGCCACTGAAATTCTCAAGAGCTGGAATTTTAGCAACTGAAATTCTCAGGACCTGGAATTTATCCACTGAAATTCTCAGGAGCTGGAATTTAGCCACTAAAATTCTCAGGAGCTGGAATTTCGCCACTGAAATTCTCAGGAGCTGGAATTTGGCCACTAAAATTCTCAGGAGCTGGAATTTAGCTACTGAAATTCTCCGAAGCTGGAATTTAGCCACTGAAATTCTCAGGAGCTGGAATTTAGACACTGAAATTCTCCGAAGCTGGAATTTAAACACTGAAATTTTCAGGAGCTGGAATTTAGCCACTGAAATTCTCAGGAGCTGGAATTTTAGCAACTGAAATTTTCAGGAGCTGTGTTTTATCCCCTGAAATTATCAGGAGCTGGAATTTCGCCACTGAAATTCTCAGGACCTGGAATTTAGCCATTGAAATTTTCAGGAGCTGGAATTTAGCCACTGAAATTCTCAGGAGCTGGAATCTAGCCACTGAAATTCTCAGGAGCTGGAATTTTACCAACTGAAATTCTCAGGACCTGGAATTTATCCACTGAAATTCTCAGGATCTGAAATTTTAGCAACTGAAATTCTCAGGACCTGAAATTTAGCCACTGAAATTCTCAGGACCTGGAATTTAGCCATTGAAACTTTCAGGAGCTGGAATTTAGCCACTGAAATTCTCAGGAGCTGGAATCTAGCCACTGAAATTCTCAGGAGCTGGAATTTTACCAACTGAAATTCTCAGGAGCTGGAATTTCGCCACTGAAATTCTCAGGAGCTGAAATTTTAGCAACTGAAATTCTCAGGACCTGAAATTTAGCCACTGAAATTCTCAAGAGCTGGAATTTTAGCAATTGAAATTCTCAGGACCTGGAATTTATCCACTGGAATTCTCAGGAGCTGGAATTTTAGCAACTGAAATTTTCAGCAGCTGTATTTTATCCACTGAAATTCTCAGGAGCTGGAATTTCGCCACTGAAATTCTCAGGACCTGGAATTTAGCCATTGAAATTTTCAGGAGCTGGAATTTAGCCACTGAAATTCTCAGGAGCTGGAATTTAGCCACTGAAATTCTCAGGAGCTGGAATTTTACCAACTGAAATTCTCAGGACCTGGAATTTATCCACTGAAATTCTCAGGAGCTGAAATTTTAGCAACTGAAATTCTCAGGACCTGAAATTTAGCCACTGAAATTCTCAAGAGCTGGAATTTTAGCAATTGAAATTCTCAGGACCTGGAATTTATCCACTGGAATTCTCAGGACCTGGAATTTATCCACTGAAATTTTCAGCAGCTGTATTTTATCCACTGAAATTCTCAGGAGCTGGAATTTCGCCACTGAAATTCTCAGGACCTGGAATTTAGCCATTGAAACTTTCAGGAGCTGGAATTTAGCCACTGAAATTCTCAGGAGCTGGAATCTAGCCACTGAAATTCTCAGGAGCTGGAATTTTACCAACTGAAATTCTCAGGAGCTGGAATTTCGCCACTGAAATTCTCAGGAGCTGAAATTTTAGCAACTGAAATTCTCAGGACCTGAAATTTAGCCACTGAAATTCTCAAGAGCTGGAATTTTAGCAATTGAAATTCTCAGGACCTGGAATTTATCCACTGGAATTCTCAGGAGCTGGAATTTTAGCAACTGAAATTTTCAGCAGCTGTATTTTATCCACTGAAATTCTCAGGAGCTGGAATTTCGCCACTGAAATTCTCAGGACCTGGAATTTAGCCATTGAAATTTTCAGGAGCTGGAATTTAGCCACTGAAATTCTCAGGAGCTGGAATTTAGCCACTGAAATTCTCAGGAGCTGGAATTTTACCAACTGAAATTCTCAGGACCTGGAATTTATCCACTGAAATTCTCAGGAGCTGAAATTTTAGCAACTGAAATTCTCAGGACCTGAAATTTAGCCACTGAAATTCTCAAGAGCTGGAATTTTAGCAATTGAAATTCTCAGGACCTGGAATTTATCCACTGGAATTCTCAGGACCTGGAATTTATCCACTGAAATTTTCAGCAGCTGTATTTTATCCACTGAAATTCTCAGGAGCTGGAATTTCGCCACTGAAATTCTCAGGACCTGGAATTTAGCCATTGAAATTTTCAGGAGCTGGAATTTAGCCACTGAAATTCTCAGGAGCTGGAATTTAGCCACTGAAATTCTCAGGAGCTGGAATTTTACCAACTGAAATTCTCAGGACCTGGAATTTATCCACTGAAATTCTCAGGAGCTGAAATTTTAGCAACTGAAATTCTCAGGACCTGAAATTTAGCCACTGAAATTCTCAAGAGCTGGAATTTTAGCAATTGAAATTCTCAGGACCTGGAATTTATCCACTGGAATTCTCAGGACCTGGAATTTATCCACTGAAATTCTCAGGACCTGGAATTTATCCACTGAAATGATCAGGACCTGGAATTTATCCACTGAAATTCTCAGGACCTGGAATTTATCCACTGAAATTCTCAGGAGCTGGAATTTAGCCACTGAAATTTTCGGGAGCTGGAATTTAGCCACTAAAATTCTCAGGAGTTGGAATTTTAGCAATTGAAATTCTCAGGACCTGGAATTTATCCACTGAAATTATCAGGAGCTGGAATTTCGCCACTGAAATTCTCAGGACCTGGAATTTAGCCATTGAAATTTTCAGGAGCTGGAATTTAGCCACTGAAATTCTCAGGAGCTGGAATCTAGCCACTGAAATTCTCAGGAGCTGGAATTTTACCAACTGAAATTCTCAGGACCTGGAATTTATCCACTGAAATTCTCAGGAGCTGAAATTTTAGCAACTGAAATTCTCAGGACCTGAAATTTAGCCACTGAAATTCTCAAGAGCTGGAATTTTAGCAACTGAAATTCTCAGGACCTGGAATTTATCCACTGAAATTCTCAGGAGCTGGAATTTAGCCACTAAAATTCTCAGGAGCTGGAATTTCGCCACTGAAATTCTCAGGAGCTGGAATTTAGCCACTAAAATTCTCAGGAGCTGGAATTTAGCTACTGAAATTCTCCGAAGCTGGAATTTAGCCACTGAAATTCTCAGGAGCTGGAATTTAGACACTGAAATTCTCCGAAGCTGGAATTTAAACACTGAAATTTTCAGGAGCTGGAATTTAGCCACTGAAATTCTCAGGAGCTGGAATTTTAGCAACTGAAATTTTCAGGAGCTGTGTTTTATCCACTGAAATTATCAGGAGCTGGAATTTCGCCACTGAAATTCTCAGGACCTGGAATTTAGCCATTGAAATTTTCAGGAGCTGGAATTTAGCCACTGAAATTCTCAGGAGCTGGAATCTAGCCACTGAAATTCTCAGGAGCTGGAATTTTACCAACTGAAATTCTCAGGACCTGGAATTTATCCACTGAAATTCTCAGGATCTGAAATTTTAGCAACTGAAATTCTCAGGACCTGAAATTTAGCCACTGAAATTCTCAGGACCTGGAATTTAGCCATTGAAACTTTCAGGAGCTGGAATTTAGCCACTGAAATTCTCAGGAGCTGGAATCTAGCCACTGAAATTCTCAGGAGCTGGAATTTTACCAACTGAAATTCTCAGGAGCTGGAATTTCGCCACTGAAATTCTCAGGAGCTGAAATTTTAGCAACTGAAATTCTCAGGACCTGAAATTTAGCCACTGAAATTCTCAAGAGCTGGAATTTTAGCAATTGAAATTCTCAGGACCTGGAATTTATCCACTGGAATTCTCAGGAGCTGGAATTTTAGCAACTGAAATTTTCAGCAGCTGTATTTTATCCACTGAAATTCTCAGGAGCTGGAATTTCGCCACTGAAATTCTCAGGACCTGGAATTTAGCCATTGAAATTTTCAGGAGCTGGAATTTAGCCACTGAAATTCTCAGGAGCTGGAATTTAGCCACTGAAATTCTCAGGAGCTGGAATTTTACCAACTGAAATTCTCAGGACCTGGAATTTATCCACTGAAATTCTCAGGAGCTGAAATTTTAGCAACTGAAATTCTCAGGACCTGAAATTTAGCCACTGAAATTCTCAAGAGCTGGAATTTTAGCAATTGAAATTCTCAGGACCTGGAATTTATCCACTGGAATTCTCAGGACCTGGAATTTATCCACTGAAATTCTCAGGACCTGGAATTTATCCACTGAAATGATCAGGACCTGGAATTTATCCACTGAAATTCTCAGGACCTGGAATTTATCCACTGAAATTCTCAGGAGCTGGAATTTAGCCACTGAAATTTTCGGGAGCTGGAATTTAGCCACTAAAATTCTCAGGAGTTGGAATTTTAGCAATTGAAATTCTCAGGACCTGGAATTTATCCACTGAAATTATCAGGAGCTGGAATTTCGCCACTGAAATTCTCAGGACCTGGAATTTAGCCATTGAAATTTTCAGGAGCTGGAATTTAGCCACTGAAATTCTCAGGAGCTGGAATCTAGCCACTGAAATTCTCAGGAGCTGGAATTTTACCAACTGAAATTTTCAGGACCTGAAATTTATCCACTGAAATTCTCAGGATCTGAAATTTTAGCAACTGAAATTCTCAGGACCTGAAATTTAGCCACTGAAATTCTCAGGACCTGAAATTTAGCCACTGGAATTCTCAGGACCTGGAATTTAGCCACTGAAATTCTCAAGAGCTGGAATTTTAGCAATTGAAATTCTCAGGACCTGGAATTTATCCACTGGAATTCTCAGGAGCTGGAATTTTAGCAACTGAAATTTTCAGCAGCTGTATTTTATCCACTGAAATTCTCAGGAGCTGGAATTTCGCCACTGAAATTCTCAGGACCTGGAATTTAGCCATTGAAATTTTCAGGAGCTGGAATTTAGCCACTGAAATTCTCAGGAGCTGGAATTTAGCCACTGAAATTCTCAGGAGCTGGAATTTTACCAACTGAAATTCTCAGAACCTGGAATTTATCCACTGAAATTCTCAGGAGCTGAAATTTTAGCAACTGAAATTCTCAGGACCTGAAATTTAGCCACTGAAATTCTCAAGAGCTGGAATTTTAGCAATTGAAATTCTCAGGACCTGGAATTTATCCACTGGAATTCTCAGGACCTGGAATTTATCCACTGAAATTCTCAGGACCTGGAATTTATCCACTGAAATGATCAGGACCTGGAATTTATCCACTGAAATTCTCAGGACCTGGAATTTATCCACTGAAATTCTCAGGAGCTGGAATTTAGCCACTGAAATTTTCGGGAGCTGGAATTTAGCCACTAAAATTCTCAGGAGTTGGAATTTTAGCAATTGAAATTCTCAGGACCTGGAATTTATCCACTGAAATTATCAGGAGCTGGAATTTCGCCACTGAAATTCTCAGGACCTGGAATTTAGCCATTGAAATTTTCAGGAGCTGGAATTTAGCCACTGAAATTCTCAGGAGCTGGAATCTAGCCACTGAAATTCTCAGGAGCTGGAATTTTACCAACTGAAATTCTCAGGACCTGAAATTTATCCACTGAAATTCTCAGGATCTGAAATTTTAGCAACTGAAATTCTCAGGAGCTGGAATTTAGCCACTGAAATTCTCAGGAGCTGGAATTTTAGCAACTGAAATTCTCAGGACCTGAAATTTAGCCACTGAAATTCTCAAGAGCTGGAATTTTAGCAACTGAAATTCTCAGGACCTGGAATTTATCCACTGGAATTCTCAGGAGCTGGAATTTTAGCAACTGAAATTTTCAGGAGCTGTATTTTATCCACTGAAATTCTCAGGAGCTGGAATTTCGCCACTGAAATTCTCAGGACCTGGAATTTAGCCATTGAAATTTTCAGGAGCTGGAATTTAGCCACTGAAATTCTCAGGAGCTGGAATCTAGCCACTGAAATTCTCAGGAGCTGGAATTTTACCAACTGAAATTCTCAGGACCTGGAATTTATCCACTGAAATTCTCAGGAGCTGAAATTTTAGCAACTGAAATTCTCAGGACCTGAAATTTAGCCACTGAAATTCTCAAGAGCTGGAATTTTAGCAACTGAAATTCTCAGGACCTGGAATTTATCCACTGGAATTCTCAGGAGCTGGAATTTTAGCAACTGAAATTTTCAGGAGCTGTATTTTATCCACTGAAATTCTCAGGAGCTGTAATTTCGCCACTGAAATTCTCAGGACCTGGAATTTAGCCATTGAAATTTTCAGGAGCTGGAATTTAGCCACTGAAATTCTCAGGAGCTGGAATCTAGGCACTGAAATTCTCAGGAGCTGGAATTTTTCCAACTGAAATTCTCAGGACCTGGAATTTATCCACTGAAATTCTCAGGAGCTGAAATTTTAGCAACTGAAATTCTCAGGACCTGAAATTTAGCCACTGAAATTCTCAAGAGCTGGAATTTTAGCAATTGAAATTTTCAGGACCTGGAATTTATCCACTGGAATTCTCAGGACCTGGAATTTATCCACTGAAATTCTCAGGACCTGGAATTTATCCACTGAAATTATCAGGACCTGGAATTTATCCACTGAAATTCTCAGGACCTGGAATTTATCCACTTGAATTCTCAGGAGCTGGAATTTAGCCACTGAAATTTTCGGGAGCTGGAATTTAGCCACTAAAATTCTCAGGAGTTGGAATTTTAGCAATTGAAATTCTCAGGACCTGGAATTTATCCACTGAAATTATCAGGAGCTGGAATTTCGCCACTGAAATTCTCAGGACCTGGAATTTAGCCATTGAAATTTTCAGGAGCTGGAATTTAGCCACTGAAATTCTCAGGAGCTGGAATCTAGCCACTGAAATTCTCAGGAGCTGGAATTTTACCAACTGAAATTCTCAGGACCTGAAATTTATCCACTGAAATTCTCAGGATCTGAAATTTTAGCAACTGAAATTCTCAGGACCTGAAATTTAGCCACTGAAATTCTCAAGAGCTGGAATTTTAGCAATTGAAATTCTCAGGACCTGGAATTTATCCACTGGAATTCTCAGGAGCTGGAATTTTAGCAACTGAAATTTTCAGGAGCTGTATTTTATCCACTGAAATTCTCAGGAGCTGGAATTTCGCCACTGAAATTCTCAGGACCTGGAATTTAGCCATTGAAATTTTCAGGAGCTGGAATTTAGCCACTGAAATTCTCAGGAGCTGGAATCTAGCCACTGAAATTCTCAGGAGCTGGAATTTTACCAACTGAAATTCTCAGGACCTGGAATTTATCCACTGAAATTCTCAGGAGCTGAAATTTTAGCAACTGAAATTCTCAGGACCTGAAATTTAGCCACTGAAATTCTCAAGAGCTGGAATTTTAGCAACTTAAATTCTCAGGACCTGGAATTTATCCACTGAAATTCTCAGGACCTGGAATTTATCCACTGAAATGATCAGGACCTGGAATTTATCCACTGAAATTCTCAGGACCTGGAATTTATCCACTGAAATTCTCAGGAGCTGGAATTTAGCCACTGAAATTTTCGGGAGCTGGAATTTAGCCACTAAAATTCTCAGGAGTTGGAATTTTAGCAATTGAAATTCTCAGGACCTGGAATTTATCCACTGAAATTATCAGGACCTGGAATTTCGCCACTGAAATTCTCAGGAGCTGGAATTTTCGCGAGCTGGAATTTAGCCACTAAAATTCTCAGGAGCTGGAATTTTAGCAATTGAAATTCTCAGGACCTGGAATTTATCCACAGAAATTCTCAGGACCTGGAATTTATCCACTGAAATTCTCAGGACCTGGAATCTAGCCACTGAAATTCTCAGGAGCTGGAATTTTAGAAACTGAAATTCTCAGGACCTGGAATTTAGCCACTAAAATTCTCAGGAGCTGGAATTTAGCCACTGAAATTCTCAGGAGCTGGAATTTAGCCACAAATTATCAGGAGCTGGAATTTAGCCACTGAAATTCTCAGGAGCTGGAATCTATCTACTGAAATTCACAGGAGCTGGAATTTTAGCAAATGAAATTCTCCAGAGCTGGAATTTCGACACTGAAATTCTCAGGACATGGAATTTTAGCAACTGAAATTCTCAGTACCTGGAATTTAGCCACTAAAATTTTCAGGAGCTGGAATTTAGTGTGTGTATTATTAGTGTGTGTGTGTATTATTAGTGTGTGTATTATAAGTGTATGTGTATTATTAGTATCTGTTATTACTGTCTGTGTGTTATTAGTGTCTGTGTTATTAGTGTTTGTGGTATTAGTGTCTGTGTGTTATCAGTGTCTGTATTATCAATGTCTGTGTATTATTAGTGTCCGTGTATTATTAGTGTCTGTGTATTATTAGTGTCTGTGTGTTATTAGTGTCTGTGTTATTAGTGTCTGTGTGTTATCAGTGTCTGTGTGTTATCAGTGTCTGTGTATTATTAGTGTCTGTGTATTATTAGTGTGTGTGTATTATTAGTGTCTGTGTATTATTAGTGTGTATTATTTGTCTGTATTATTAGTGTATATGTATTATTAGTGTATGTGTATTTTTAGTGTCTGTGTATTATTAGTGTATGTGAATTATTAGTGTCTGTGTATTATTAGTGTCTGTGTATTAGTGTCTGTGTATTATTAGTGTCTGTGTATTATTAGTGTATGTGTGTTATTAGTGTATGTGTGTTATTAGTGTCTGTGTTATCAGTGTCTGTGTATTATCAGTGTGTGTGTGTTATCAGTGTCTGTGTGTTATCAGTGTCTGTGTATTAGTGTATGTGTATTATTAGTGTCTGTGTATTATTAGTGTCTGTGTATTATTAGTGGCTGTGTATTATTAGTGTATGTGTATTATTAGTGTCTGTGTATTATTAGTGTCTGTGTATTATTAGTGTGTGTGTATTATCAGTGTCTGTGTGTTATCAGTGTCTGTGTATTATTAGTGTCTGTGTATTATTAGTGTCTGTGTATTATTAGTGTGTGTATTATTAGTGTGTGTGTGTTATTAGTGTCTGTGTATTATTTGTGTCTGTATTATTAGTGTATATGTATTATTAGTGTCTGTGTATTATTAGCGTCTGTGTATTATTAGTGTCTGTGTATTATTAGTGTCTGTGAATGTATTAGTGTCTGAATTATTAGTGTCTGTGTATTATTAGTTTCTGTAATATTATTGCCTGTGTATTATTAGTGTCTGTGTATTATTTGTGTCTGTGTGCGTGTTCTTGTCTTTGAATGTTTATAATTAGCATGGTAACCGTAGAGTGAGGTGTACTGTCACGTGGGGTGTTCTGTTGCCTGGTGTACTGTAGCGTGGTGTACTGTAGCATAGGTAACTGTAGTCTGTGTACTGTAAAGTCTGGTATACTGTAGTCTATCGTGCATTATGTTTTGTATAGCACAGTGGGTAGTGCACTACAGTGTGTAGAGTGCGGCACAGGTGGTGTGCGTGTGTGCCGTGGGTGGTGTGAGTGGGGAGGTGTGTATGTATGTATGTGAGTGGGTGAGTGGATGTTTGTGTGAGTAGGTATGTAAGTGGGTGTGTGGGTTTGTGAGTGGGTGTGTGGGTTTGTGGGTATGTGAGTAGGTGTATGGGAATATGAGTGGGTGTGTGAGTGGGGACGGGGTGTGTAGGTAGATGGATCAGTCCGTGTGAGGGGCTAGTAACACCTCCACCTGCCACTTTGTCTACCAAGCACCACGGTACAAACACCGAAATAATCTCGTGACGGGCGTCCATGACGCCTTCTGGCCAAACTCCACCTGACAGAGCCAGGAGACTGAACCCCCCTCCCCTCCTCCAAGGGTTCTTCCAGGAACAGCAGAACACTGAGGTTCACCAAGTGAAATGTTCGGACACTCATTGCAGAGGAGAGGCTACCACTCCTCTGTCGGGAGATTGACCGGTACCGCCTGGACCTCTGTGTAATACAGGAGGTCCGGTAGACCAGTTATGGCTGCAGTCATAATGAGGGGTGGACAACTCTCTACTCAGGGCAGGAAACTTCCAAACAGCAGAAAGTGGCACTCCTTTTGAATAAAATAATGAATGTGGTGTGGGAGCATGGTGGTGAGGTGTAGGAAACTGTAAGCCCCAGGCTACTGTGGGATCACCTCCCCGTCGACAAGAGGTGACGAATGGTGTTGGTTGCTTGTGCCTCCACCGATAGTGGACATCAGGGGAGGGATGCAGACAAGGCCAATTAGTCAAACGCCTTTTAAAACCTCCTGTCCCAGGTGCTGGCTAAAGTGGCTCTTCGGAATGGAGTCATCCTGTTGGGTGACTTTAATGCCCGAGTTGGTCATGATGCAGACACCTGGGTTGGAGTGATTGGAAGGCATGGGCCAGATCAACTAAATAAAAATGGTTGGAGGCTGTTGGACTTCTGTGCAGCCCATGGGATTGTAATTACCAACAGCATAGGTGCATCTATACAACACCACGGATGCGCGCCGGGTCCAAGCAAGAACATCTCCTGGACTACATAGTGATGGAACAGCGGATTGGGGCCCATGTCCTTGACACCAGAACCTACCGTGGAGCTGTTCTACCCACTGAACATCGACTTGTCATCTGTAAGATGTGTCTGCCATTCTTCCACTCCAGTGGTAGACGTCCATCTAGGACCCCATTCACACCCACAGTGGCCTGGTCTCAGCTAGCTGAGGATAGTTGCAAGCAGGAATTTTAACATCGCTTGCAGCTGGGGTTGGCATCGTCCCCCCTTTCTGCTGATGCTGAGGGGAAATTGGTGAGGTTCAGGACTGTGGCTTATGGAGATGCAATTGCTGCATTGGGTACGCGGTCCAGACCTCCCCAGAGACACTGGCTGAAGGTGGAGGTGTTTCTGCTCATTGAGAAATAATGACAGGCTCACTCCCATCGTCTACAACATCCAACATCGGAAAATGAGGAGGCTTACCGCAGTCTTGGCCGGGAGATTCGGAGAGCCATGCAGTGATGAAAGAATGAGTGGTGGGAGCGGGTTACTGAGGAGATGGAGTCTGCCTTAGTAGCCCGTAATCACAAATCACTATTCAACTCCATGAAAAAAAGTAACTTCCAGCGCCTCACCTATCACCATCCTTAAGGAAAAGAGCGGTAATCCATTATTTGACCCCCAGAAACAGACTTGCAGGTTTGCAGGGCATTCTTGTGAGGTCTTGGAGGAGGGGAATGCCCTCAGCCCAGACAACATGGGGAAAAGTGGGGACGACCCTGCTAGGGCTGCGGTGCCTCAAATATTGGCAGAAGTAGCCACCCCTTCTGAATGGTTGGCTGAGGTGCCATCCGTGGAGGAAGTGAAAGGCGCGATCCAAATTCTGAGATGAGGAAAAGCGCCGTCCATAGACGATCTCCCAACTGAAATGCTAAGAGAGGGTGGCATCTGTGTGCGGACTGCCCGACTTGATTTGATCACAAATTTCTGGACCACAGGATGGGTTCTGCAGGATTGGGAAGATGCCCTAGTGGTCCCCCTCTTTAAGAAGGGAGATTGCACAGAATGTAACAACTACAGGGGCCTATCACTCCTCAGTGTGAGGCCGGGAAAGGTCCTGGCAAGGATTATTCAAAATCGCCTTGCCAGGCATGCTGAGGAGAGGCTTGTGGAGCCCCAATGTGGTTTCAGACCAGGGCACTCCTGCACAGATGCCATATTCTCTATCCTGCTACAGCAAAGGTGTAGGGAATTCCTACAAGATCAATATATCTGCTTTGTTGACCTGGTCAAGGCCTATGATATAATCAACTGGCCAGGGCTCTGGGTTTTCCTTCATTCTATCAGAGCCCCTGACTCCCTGCTTACAATCATTAAGGGCATTCATGATGTTGGGCAGGCCCGGGTAAAGCTACGTGGGCAGGAGTCCGAGCCATTCCCTGTTCACCTTGGAGTGCGAAAAGAATGTGCTCTGGCTCCCACATTATTCAACATAATTCTTCACCACGTACTTCGAGAAGCTTTCCATGGCTGTACCAGAGGAATTTTATGAGTAACTCCGGTTTTACAGCAGATATCTCACTCCGAATCAGTCGGGCGGCATTATCCTTTCATCGGCTGCGTAATGCTGTGTGGAAGCTACCTGATCTGTCGCGCCATACAAAGCTTCGGGTCTTCTCAGCCACAGTAATGCCCTCCCTTCTCTATGCTCTTATGAAACATTTGCGCTGGTTACAAACATTTAGGCTGGCCTGCCTCCGAACCATCCTGGTTTTAACCAGGCTGGATTATGTCAGGAGCTCACAAATCATTGAAAGATCTGGACACATTCCCATCAGTAAGCTCCTCTCGCAGGCAAGGCTACATTGGCTGGGTCATGTAGCCCGCATGCCCAGCCACCGCATGCCCACGCAGTTGCTGGATAGAGGGGGCTAAATGAGCATGGCCAGAGAAGGGATGGACTGATGCGGAATGGCAGGATGTGGAGCCGAGTGGACTTCCCGACGACTGGTAGCAGTGATGTCAAGATTTGCCTTTGTGGAAGAGGCTCATGAAGGACGCTACTGGGCAGTTGGAGGCAGTCACCGTCCAACAACAACTGAGGGCGGAGCGCCGTGTGGATAAAATGCAGCAAGTTGGCACAGTAGAGGGTACAACTGGTGGTGCATCTACCAGTCATCTCAGTCAGCCAACCCATGGCACCTGCTGGGTCTGTCCCGTGACCTCTTGTCAGTAAGCTTTCGATACTTCACGTGGCCTCAAAATTCACCTGACCTGGTACAGGCGCCGTGGTAGTCTAGCGGTTAGCGCGCTGCGCTACAAACCTGGCGACCCGGGTTCGATTCCCACTCACGGCCAACACCAGTGATGACTATCTGAACCGATCCTGGGCCTCCCCTAGGTTGGCTCAGCATCAAATGAGTACCTGGTGCAATGTGAAAACATCGCCACTAGGGAGACAAAGGCGGCCGGGCGTGGTGTTGGCCACCCACTCCCTCATGTGCCGTGCCGGCCTTTATAGGTGCTCGTATATAAATCAACCCCAAGTACTGTACTGAAGAAGCTTGACTCAATTTATCACTCAGCCTTAAGATTTGCATTGAACTGCCCATATAGGACTCACCACTGTGATCTCTACATTGGGTCAAACTTAACATCTCTTAATGTTCGACGGCTTATTCACGATGTACTTACAAAAAAATCCGCAGACTACCTGCTGGATCTCCTCTCTGTTTCGACAAATGTGACCTAAGGTCTTCGCTCATTTACCAGCTTCACATTCCGTATTGCCATACAAATACTTGAGGAAGGACCTTTGTTATTGATGCCCCCAGGGTCTGGAATGCTATTGCCAATAAACTGCAACTTGAATCACTACCTATGAGATCTTCACTCAAAACTGCTCTAGAGGAGTTTTACACCACTAGCTGCCACTGCTATTCAGTGGCCTAAAATCAAATGTTTTCGCTCCGGATGACCGTTGAAAAGTATGATCTTGTGTTTTGATTTAGTGTGCTGATCTTAAAGGTGCATTGAAAAATGTTGATACTCCTACTGATGCTCCTGCTGTTGTGGAGTGACTCATGCAGCCAGCTATGGCTGCAGGGTTTGGTGGTACATGTTGTTTCTGTCGTTTATTGTGAAAATTCGGTCACAGTTCCTATGATCACTGTTACATTGCTTATGGCTTTATTTTGGTGATTTCGAAAAGTTTTTTGGTTTGGCCATGTTTGTTTGTTTGTTGTAGTACGGAGTTAGACTGATGGCTTTAATCTAAGTTGTCTTGTGGTTGTTGTTTGTTGTTTGACTTGCATCCCACTGGGATTTTTGCACACAGCGTTGGTGTACGGTGCTTTTTCTGGAAGACTGCAGTTTTTTCCTGGATTTTTCTGTTTGCACGTAGTCACTTTAAGATGTTTTCTTGTTCATGTTTTTGTTTTGTTGCGGTTGCACCCGATTCAGGAGCCGAATGGCTCACGGGCTATACCTAATAAACTGAAACTAACAGCACTTGCCCCTACAGTCTGTTAAGGCTAAACGGGGGATCTTTATCTATTTGTCTTTGTATCTGTGCTTGTCGCTGTGTGTGTGTATCTGTACGTGTCGCTCTGTGTATTGTGTGTGTCGCTGTGTGTGTATTTGTGCATGTCGCTGTGTGTGTGTGTGTGCATCTGTGTGTGTGTGCATCTGTGTGTGTGTGTATGTGGTACGCACATGTTGTAGTGGATCTTGGAGTATCCAATGAATTCAAGTCCATCATGTGCATGGGCACTGCAAAAAAAAATCACCACGTCATCCTCACTACGTCATCATCATCACCAACTGAACGAAACACTGAACTAAAAAAACACCTACCAACAGACTGACCGACTAACACACAAACCGACTAACACACAAACTGACTAACACACAAACTGACTAACACACAAACTGACTAACACACAAACTGACTAACACACAAACTGACTAACACACAAACTGACTAACACACAAACTGACTAACACACAAACTGACTAACACACAAACCGACTAACACACAAACTGACTAACACACAAACTGACTAACACACAAACCGACTAACACACAAACCGACTAACACACAAACTGACTAACACAAACTGGCTAACACACAAACTGACTAACACACAAACCGACTAACACACAAACCGACTAACACAAACTGACTAACACACAAACTGACTAACACACAAACTGGCTAACACAAAGACTGACTAACACACAAACTGACTAACACACAAACTGACTAACACACAAACTGGCTAACACAAAGACTGACTAACACACAAACTGACTAACACACAAACCGACTAACACACAAACTGACTAACACACAAACTGACTAACACACAAACTGACTAACACAAACCGACTAACACAAACCGACTTACACACAAACTGACTAACACACAAACCGACTAACACACAAACTGACTAACACACAAACTGACTAACACACAAACTGACTAACACAAACCGACTAACACACAAACTGACTAACACACAAACCGACTAACACACAAACTGACTAACACACAAACTGACTAACACAAACTGACTAACACACAAACCGACTAACACACAAACTGACTAACACACAAACCAACTAACACACAAACTGACTAACACAAACTGACTAACACACAAACCGACTAACACACAAACCGACTAACACACAAACTGACTAACACACAAACTGACTAACACACAAACTGACTAACACAAACCGACTAACACACAAACCGACTAACACACAAACTGGCTAACACACAAAGTGACTAACACAAACCGACTAACACACAAACCGACTAACACACAAACCGACTAACACACAAACCGACTAATACACAAACTGACTAACACAAACTGACTAACACACAAACCGACTAACACACAAACTGACTAACACACAAACCGACTAACACACAAACTGACTAACACAAACCGACTAACACAAACCGACTAACACACAAACTGACTAACACACAAACTGACTAACACACAAACCGACTAACACACAAACTGACTAACACAAACCGACTAACACACAAACCGACTAACACACAAACTGACTAACACACAAACCGACTAACACACAAACTGACTAACACACAAACCGACTAACACACAAACCGACTAACACACAAACCGACTAACACACAAACTGACTAACACACAAACTGACTAACACACAAACTGACTAACACACAAACCGACTAACACACAAACTGACTAACACAAACCGACTAACACACAAACTGACTAACACACAAACCGACTAACACACAAACTGACTAACACACAAACTGACTAACACACAAACTGACTAACACACAAACCGACTAACACACAAACCGACTAACACACAAACCGACTAACACACAAACTAACTAACACACAAACTGACTAACACACAAACTGACTAACACACAAACTGACTAACACACTTACCAACTATAACACTGACCAACATATTGGCCGATCAACACACTGGCCAGCAAAACACACTGTCTGACTAACACACTGACCGACTGACACACTTACCGACTAACACACTGACCGACCGACACACTGACCGACTGACACACTGACCGACTAACACACTGACCGACCAACACACTGACCTACTAACACACTGACCTACTAACACTGACCTACTAACACATTGGCCGACCAACAAACTGACCTACTAACACACTGACCTACTTACAGATTGGCCGACTAACAAACTGACCGACTAACAAGCTGACCGACTAATAAACTGACCTACTAACACACTGACCGACTGACACACTGACCGACCAACACACTGACCGACCAACACACTGACCGACTAACACACTGACCGACTAACACACTGACCTACTAACACACTGACCTACTAACACATTGGCCGACCAACAAACTGACCTACTAACACACTGACCTACTAACACACTGACCTACTAACACACTGACCTACTAACACCCTGACCTACTGACACACTGACCTACTAACACATTGGCTGACCAACAAACTGACCTACTAACACACTGACTGACTAACGCACCATCCGACTTTCACACTATCATACCGACTAGGCAGATGCACAGACACAGCAATTAAGTGACCGGCAAACGACAACACAGGCTGAGAGACAGAGAGACATACAGGGACTGACCGACTGACATACCCCCAGACACACCGACTGACTGACATGCCCACAGACAGACACCCTGACCGACTGACATACCCACAAACAGATACACCAACTGACTTACCCAAAGACAGACACAATGACCAAGTAACTGACCCACAGACAGACACACCGCCTGACTAATATACCCACAGACTGACCGACTGCCAGATCGACAGACTGACACACAGACTGAGTGACATGCTGACAAACCATATCACAGACCCACAGACCGACCAATTGACATATCCACAGACAGACAGACAGACCGTCCGACTGACAAACCCACAGACTGATTGACCCACACGCTGACTGACAGAACCACTGACCCACAGACCGACCACACAAAGCCACCCACCCACCTCCCCCCGCTTCTAACCTGAACCACGGAAGAAGTGATGGCGTGGGGTGGGGCGCTCCTGCATGGCGGCCCCTAGTGGCTGGCGGGAGTCGATGTCCACTCCAACGAAGGCCGTGTAGGGGGACACGATGCCCGACTCCACGCTCAGCGCCACCACTCGCTCCCGGCGAGCCTTGGCCTCCTCCTCCTCATTATTCTTATTCCGCTGCTCCGTATCGCCCGGCGCCGGCGTAGAGTCGGGGGCGTTGGGACCCGACACGAGGTGGCGGATCATCGCCTTGGCTGCGAGCCAGTGCAGGGTGGTGCTGGGAGAGGTCACGGTGGAGGGGGGTTGTAGAGGCTCACTCTTGAGCCTGAGAACCGCTCGCTGAGAGTCTCACTCTCTGGGTCTGCCTGAGCTGCTGCTGCTGCTGCTCCTTGGTCCTGTCATGTTGCTGGGTTCCCCTAACCAGCTTCATCAAGTGAATGGTTTCAGTACGATGATTGATGAGCTTGAAAAGTCAACATCATCATCTAATCTTCTTTGGTTCTTTCGGTAAAGTCACGTAGAATGAGAATAAAATAATAAATTGATGAAATAAAATAACGCAATGATATTCTCACGACGTTTCTTTATTTTATTCTCATTCTACCTGGTGACTTTACCGAAAGAACCAAAGAAGATGAATCCTTGCAGTCACGAACGCTTTAAATCGAAATCATCATCTAATGTCTGGGAACCTCGGGGTAATTTTTTTATCCCGCCTTGAACTTTTGAGTGTCATGCAAGGAATGTGACTTAAGGTCTCCTCCTTCTGTCACCTGTTACGAGTGAGAGTCTCATTCTCCCTGAGTCTCACTGCAGACTCTGGCCCTGGGCCCGTTCTCCTCCTGGAGTCTCACTCCAGACTCTGACCCTGAGACCATGATTGAAAGCGATGGCACTTAGATTAAATAGTGTGGAATGCAGCAACTGAGAGCAGAGTGTAAAGGGAGTTGAAGCTCCGAGTTGGGTTTTTGTGAGACCAGGTGAGAAATAACGAGATCAGGGATGAGTCTCATTCACATGAGTGGGTGAGAATGAGTGGGTGGGTGAATGAGCGGGTGAGTAGGTGATCGATCAGGTGGGTGAATGAGTGAGTGGGTGAATGAGCAGGTGGGTCAATGAGCAGATTTGTGAATGAGTGGGTGGGTGAATGAGTGGATGAATCAGTGGGTGGATGAACTAGATCATGGTGAAATTAGCATGTGGATGAACGAGCGGGTAGGTGAATGAGGAGCTCGGTTAATTAATGGGTGAATGAGTGGGTGAGTGAATAAGTAGGTGGGTGAATAAGCGGGTGAGTGAATGAGTGGTTGGGTGAAGTAAGGAGTGGGTGAACGAGCAGGAGGTTGAATCAGTGGGTAGGTGAAGGAGCGGGTGGTTGAATGAACGGGTCAGTGAATGAGTGGGAAGGTTGAATCAGCAGGTGGGTGAACGAGTGGATGGGTGAACGATCGGATGGGTGAATAAGTGGGTGAGTGAACAAGTGGGTGACTGAGGGGGGCTACATACCGGGACTCGTCAGGGTTGGCGGTCTGGCTGGTGATGGGAACCCGGTTCTCCACGGACTCCCCATTTAGGGAGTACTTGAGCACTGCCTCGCCCTGCCATGGGGCAGCCGGAGCCTGTAGAGATGAGAGGCCCAGTCTGGGAGACTGAACGTGAGACTCAGTCCCTCCCTGAGTCTCACTCTGACCCAGAGATCCAGTCACCCCGAGTCTCACTCTGACCCAGTGACCCGGTCACCCCGAGTCTCACTCTGACCCAGAGACCCAGTCACCCCGAGTCTCACTCTGACCCAGAGACCCGGTCACCCCGAGTCTCACTCTGACCCAGAGATCCGGTCACCCCGAGTCTCACTCTGACCCAGTGACCCGGTCACCCCGAGTCTCACTCTGACCCAGAGACCCGGTCACCCTGAGTCTCACTCTGACCCAGAGACCCAGTCACCCCGAGTCTCACCCTGACCCACAGACCCGGTCACCCCGAGTCTCACTCTGACCCAGAGACCCGGTCACCCCGAGTCTCACTCTGACCCAGAGACCCGGTCACCCCGAGTCTCACTCTGACCCTGAGACCCGGTCACCCCGAGTCTCACTCTGACCCAGAGACCCGGTCACCCCGAGTCTCACCCTGACCCACAGACCCGGTCACCCCGAGTCTCACTCTGACCCAGAGACCCGGTCACCCCGAGTCTCACCCTGACCCACAGACCCGGTCACCCCGAGTCTCACTCTGACCCAGTGACCCGGTCACCCCGAGTCTCACTCTGACCCAGAGACCCGGTCACCCCGAGTCTCACTCTGACCCACAGACCCGGTCACCCCGAGTCTCACTCTGACCCAGAGACCAGGTCACCCCGAGTCTCACTCTGACCCAGAGACCCGGTCACCCCGAGTCTCACTCTGACCCAGAGACCCGGTCACCCCGAGTCTCACTCTGACCCTGAGACCCGGTCACCCCGAGTCTCACTCTGACCCAGAGACCCGGTCACCCCGAGTCTCACCCTGACCCACAGACCCGGTCACCCCGAGTCTCACTCTGACCCAGAGACCCGGTCACCCCGAGTCTCACCCTGACCCACAGACCCGGTCACCCCGAGTCTCACTCTGACCCAGTGACCCGGTCACCCCGAGTCTCACTCTGACCCAGAGACCCGGTCACCCCGAGTCTCACTCTGACCCACAGACCCGGTCACCCCGAGTCTCACTCTGACCCAGAGACCAGGTCACCCCGAGTCTCACTCTGACCCAGAGACCCGGTCACCCCGAGTCTCACTCTGACCCTGAGACCCGGACACCCCGAGTCTCACCCTGACCCACAGACCCGGTCACCCCGAGTCTCACTCTGACCCTGAGACCCGGTCACCCGGAGTCTCACTCTGACCCAGAGACCCGGTCACCCCGAGTCTCACTCTGACCCAGAGACCAAGGTCACCCCGAGTCTCACTCCAGACTCTGACCCTGGGACCCGGTCTTCCCGACGCTCAATTAGACTTGTCCCCATGTCTCGCCGTGTCTAAGCAGGTCCCCGTGTCCCCGCGTGTTGCGTGCGGTCTCACGGTGCCAGCGAGCTGTGCGTAGAGGATGGTTCGCTCGCCCAGGAAGATGCTGCGTGGCACCTCGGGCACCACGACGGCCGACAGGCCCGGTGGGAGGCTCCAAGAGAGTGACACGGAGGTCAGCGTGGGCTGGAGGGCGCACTTCAGGGCCTTCAGCACCTGGGGTGGTGGGCACGGAGATGCAGACAGAGTGAGGGAGACAGAGGGGGGGAGGGAGATGGAAAGACAAGTAAAGGGGTGAGGGAGGAAGGGAGGCAGGGATGGAGGCAGGGAGGGAGATGCAGAGAGATAGGACGGGAGATGGAGAGACAAGTAGAGTGAGAAGGGGAGATGGACCGAGTGGTGGGGAGATGGAGAGAGAGAGGGAGATGGAGGGAGGGAGATGGAGGGAGGGAGATTGAGAGAGAGGGAGATGGAGGGAGGGAGATGGAGGGAGGGAGATTGAGAGAGAGGGAGATGGAGGGAGGGAGATGGAGGGAGATGGAGGGAGGGAGATGGAGGGAGGGAGATGGAGGGAGGGAGATTGAGAGAGAGGGAGATTGAGGGAGAGGGAGATGGAGAGAGAGGGAGATGGAGAGAGAGGGAGATGGAGGGAGAGGGAGATTGAGAGAGAGATGGACAGCGCGAGTGAGAGGGATAGAGAGGTGGGAAGAGAGAGTGAGAGGGAACGACAGGTAGAGGCAGAGGGGGCGGGGGGAGAAGAAGGGAGAGCGAGAGAGAGGGAGGGAGACAGGGAGGTTCAGAAAATGGTCACTGGTGTTGACCGTGAGCGGGAACCGAATGAACTGGTCCTGGGTCTCCCCTAGGTCGAAAGACTGAGAGACACAGAGACACAGGGAGAGAGAGAAAGACAGAGACAGAGAGGGATACAGAGACACAGCGACAGAGACACAGAGACAAGACAGATTGATACAAAGACAGAGAAACACGGAGAGAGGCAGACATGGAGAGAGACAGAGAAAGAAAGAGACAGAGAGAGACGGAGAAAGAGACAGAGAGACTTAGTGACAAAGAGACAGATACAGAGAGCGACAGACAGAGAGAGACACAGCGATAGACAAAGAAAGACAGAGACACAGAGAAAAACAGAGATACAAAGAAAGACAAATACACAGAGTGACAGAGAGACAGAGAGATATCAAGACAGAGGGATACAGCGACAGACAGCCAGAGAGAGAAAGAGACACAGGAACAGACAGAGACAGAGAGAGACGCAGATATACTGATACAAAGACAGAGAGACACAGAGACAGAGAGACACAGAGACAGACAGCCAGAGAGACAGAGAGAGACGCCCAGTCCCCGGGCGTCTGAGCGGCACTGTCTCAGCTGCGGGGTCTCCGTGTTGGCAGTTTTCAGTCTGAGCGGACCTAGGGGCACACGGCACTCACCTTGCCCTGCAGACGCTCCTTGCCGGTGATGAACTCGGCCGTCCCTCCACCGCTGGCGGCGATCCCCTTGATCAGCTCCGTGGAGGCACCGTCACCGATTCCAAAGGAGAAGCAGCTGCAGACACAGAGACACACAGAGACACACAGAGACACACAGAGACAAAGATCCCCCTTATAGCCTTAACAGACTGCAGGGGCAAGTGCTGTTAGCGAGCACCTATTAAGACCGGAACGGTACACGAGGGGGTGGGTGGCCAGCACCAGGCCCGACCGCCTTTGTCTCCCTAGTGGCGATATTTACACACCGCACCAGGTACTCATTTGAGGCTGAGTCGACCTAGGGGAGGCCCGGGACCGGTTCAGATAATCGTCACTGGTGTTGGCCGTGAGCGGGAATCGAACCCGGGTCGCCAGGTTCATAGCGCAGCGCGCTAACCGCTACACTGTCGCTCCCCACACACACGCACACAGACACACGGACACACATATACACAACAACAACCGCCATTCGCCACTAAGTGGCGGTGACGTCACCACGACGCTTGTGCCAGGCTATGTGCACGTTGAGGCCACGGGAAGTGTTGAACGCCCGCTGGCAGGAGGTCACGGGGCAGACCCAGGTGCCACGGGTCGACTGACTGAGACGACTGGCCGATGCACCACCTGTGCCCCCTACTGTGCCAACCTGCTGTGCTTTAGCCACTCGGCGCTCTGCTCGTTGTTGTGAGCGTCGCTCCTCCGCCCTCCGTTGTTGTTGGAGGACGACTGCCGCCAACTGCCCAGTAGCGTCCTTCACGAGCCTCCTCCACAGAGGCCGATCTTGACACCGCTGGTACCAGTCATCGGCAAGTCCACTCAGCTCCACGTCCTCCTGTACCACATCACTCCATCTCTTCTCGAGCCCGTGCCGCGCCTGTTTAGCCCCCTCAATCCGGCCAAACAAAAGCTGTTTCGGCATGCGGTGGCTGGGCATGCAGGCTACATGACCCAGCCAACGCAGCCTTGCCTGCCGGAGGAGCTCACCGATGGAAATTTAGATAGATCCTTTATTGTCATTGTCACCAGTACAACGAAATTTTAAATGCTCACCAGTCAGTGTATCATTCATAAATTTAAATAAATAAAACAATAAATAAAAATATAATATAATAAAAAAAATTATATATAAAAACTGCCCAAGTATACCCACATACCCACATTTTGTCATTGCACATCCCTATTTTACAGTCAATTGTAAACAGTGTTACTTAATAATTAATTAGCAGTAGTGAGTGTGGTCATTGCTGTAGGATAAACGCAGTGTTTGAATCTGTTTGTCCTTGCTTTGACTGATCTGAATCGTCTGCCTGATGGCAACAGCTCAAACAGAGAGTGTCCAGGGTGAGAAGAGTCCTTTATAATGTCGTGCGCTCTTTTGATGCAACGGGAGCTGTGTAGTTCTTCCAGTGTGGGGAGAGGGCATCCGGCGATTTTTTGGGCCGTGTTGATGACCCTCTGCAGTGCTTTCCTCTGAGCCACTGTGCAGCTGGTGTACCAAACACAGATGCAGTATGTAAGAATGCTCTCGATGGAAGCTTGGTAGAAGGACACCAGCGGTTTCTGCGTGATGTTATTCTTCCTGAGTATTCTCAGGAAGTAAAGTCTCTGCTGGGCCTTTTTCAGTAGCTCGGAGGTGTTGGCGCTCCAGGTCAGGCCCTCCCCAATGTGGCACTCCCAGGAAGCGGAAGTCTGCCACCCTCTCCACACAGTCCCCGTTGGTGGTTAGTGGTGGAGTGTCCGTTTTCTTTCTCCTGTAGTCTATTATGAGCTCCTTGGTCTTTGCGGTGTTAAGGAGCAGGTTGTTGCTCCTGCACCTTGCTGTCAGCCGCTCCACCTCGTCCCTGTAGGAAGACTCATCCCCCCCCCCCAGAGATGAACCCCACCACTGTGGTGTCATCAGCAAACGTCACAATGGTGTTGCTATGGTGGACGGGGGCACAGTCATGTGTGTAGAGGGAGTAGAGCAGGGGGCTCAGTACACAGCCCTGGGGGGAGCCAGTACTGAGGCTCAGGGCCGTGGATGTACGACGGCCCACTCTGACCCTCTGTCTGCGGCCCGAGAGGAAGCTATGTATCCACATGCAGGTGGAATGTGGAAGCCCCAGGTCGCCCAGTTTTACCACCAGTTTGTGTGGCAGGATGGTGTTGAACGCAGAACTGAAATCCATGAAGAGCATCCGCACACAGCTCCCCTGCTGCTCCAGGTGTGACAGTGCAGCACGTAGTGCTGTGGCCACGGCGTCCTCCGTGAATCGGTTCGCTCTGTAGGCAAACTGGCGGGGGTCAAGGCTTCGGGGAAATGTTGCAATGATGTGACTCCGGACAAAGTTTTTCAAAGCACTTCATCACCACTGGCGTCAGTGCTACTGGCCGGTAGTTGTTGAGGCTGGAAATGTGGGGGGGTTTTTTCGGCAGGGGGACTATGGTGGTGGACTTTAGGCAGGGTGGTACCGTGGACTGTTCCAGAGACAGGTTGAAAATCCTTGTGAAGACTCCAGGCAGCTCGTCAGCACAGTCCATCAGCACACGTCCCGGGACGCCGTCAGGTCCCGCAGCCTTCCTCGTGTTGATGGCCCACAGCGTGAGCCTCACCTCGTGCTCCTCTACGTTGAGGTTCCAGCTGCCGTGGACCGTGGGGGTTTGGTGATGCTGTCCCTGGTGGTGTCACCTCAAAGCGGGCAAAGGAGAGGTTCAACTCCTCTGCCAGAGCGGTGTCACCATCAGCAGCTCCGAGGTTGGCCCTGTAGTTGGTGAGGTGCTGAACTCCCTGCCACACCTGCCTGCTGTCGTTACTGTCCAGGCGTTCCTCAATCCTCCTCCTGTAGTCTGCTTTGGCCTCACGGATGCCTCTCTTCAGGTTAGCTCGGGCTGTGCTGTAGAGAGCTTTATCTCGAGATTTGAAGGCGATGTTCCTCTCCTTCAGCAGCTGCTGGACCTCCCGGGTCATCCAGGGCTTCTGGTTGGGGTAGACCCGAATGCGTTTGTCCACAGTGACAGTGTCTATGCAGTTTTTAATGTAGCACAATACACTGTCTGTGAACACCTCCAGGTCCTGATGTTCGAATAGCCCCCAATTGATCCTATCAAAGCAGTCCTGCAGCTGTTGGGTGGTACCCTCAGGCCAGGTGGTGACAGTTTTTGTGATGGTTGGAGCCGTTTTCTTGATGGGGGCGTATACAGAGATCAAAAGCAGGGGACAAATGGTCAGACTGGCCCAGGTGTGGTAGTGGTCTAGCCCTGTAGCCTAGTTTGATGTTGGTGTAGACCTTGTCCAGAGTCTGAGTTCCCCTAGTAGCACACTTAACATGCTGGTGGGATTTAGGGAGCGCTGCCTTTAAGTCTGCATGGTTGAAATCCCCTGCTATAACCTGCACAGCGTCAGGATACTTGCTCTGCTGAATGCTAATGCTGCCATGTAAAAGTCCAATAGCTGAGTTAGCATTGGCATCCGGTGGGATGTAAACAGAGGTTATCATGACCACAGTAAACTCTCTTGGGAGGTAAATGGGCCTACATTTAACAGTCACATACTCCAGATCTGGTGAGCAGTGGTTGTCTACAGTCACTGTGTTAGTACACCAGCTGTTATTCACGCACACACAGAGCTCCCCTCCTCTGCTCTTACCGGAGACAACTGTTCTGTCATGGCGCTGTGCTGTATAGCCTTCTAGCTCAATGGCTGTAGTCTGTAGCCTCAGTTCATCCATTTTGTTCGCGAGGGATCTGGCATTCGTGAGAAATAGGCTGGGTAGCGGTGGTTTGAGTGGCTGCCTCCGTAGCCTGGCTAGCGCACCGGCCCTGCAGCCTCGCTTCTGCCTTCTCTCTCTACGCCACCTTCGCCTCCTCCCTGCCGGGATGATGATCCACGGAGAGCCGGGGCTCCTCGCTAACTCCACCGGAATCTTGTGAAGACGGAGAAACTCGCTTGTAACACTCCGTTCGTAACATAGTCCGATCTTAAGGAGATCGTGCCGGCTAAAGGTGTTACTCGCCCGACAAAATGTACACAAAACAAGACATAATGCGTACATAAACAACCATACAAGGCACCGACCGGGTAGATACTGAGCTGCTGCAGCTGTGTGCGCCGCCATCTTCCACATTCGATTAAGTAGAAGTCCAGATATTTCGAAGATTTGTGAGCTCCTCACACAATCCAGCCTGGTTAAACCCAGGATGGATCGTTGGCAGGCCAGCCTAAATGTTTCCAATCGATGAAGATGTTCCATTAGAGGAGTCCACGTTTTGCAAACATAGAGAAGGGAGGGCATGACCTTAGCTGAGAAGACCCCAAACTTCTGGCGCGGTAAACCAAGTAGCTTCCACACAGCGTTATGCAGCTGATGAAATTATATTGTCACTTGGCTGATTCAGCTTGAGACCTCTGCTGTCAAGCTGGAGCCGGTCATGAGCACCCTGTCCAGGTATGGAAAACTCTCCACTCTGTCCACATCACCAATTGGGAGTTTTGGGGGTGGAGTGTTTGATGGCACAAAATAACCAGGCATGTGCTTAGTTTTGTTGTTGCTGATGGTAAGGTTCCACCTTTTAGTGGCCCGCTCCAGGTTCAGCAGCAGCGCCTCTAACTCCTCCTCTAAGTGAGCAGCAATCACCAGATCATCAGCATACATAACGTGGTTGACCAATAGGGAGCCATCTATTAACCGCACCAGGGCATCGATCAGCCATCAAAGACTTCACTAACTACGTGGTTGGAATAGATGTAAACTAATGTGAGAGTCAAATGACATCTCTGTCGCACCCCAAGGTGAACAGGGAATGGGTCCGACTCCGAGGCCTGCCCACCATCATGAAGGTCCTTAATTATTGTGAGCACAGAGTCAGGGACTCTGAAAGCAAAAAGAACAACCCAGAGCCCAGGCCTACTGATGGTATCATAGGCCTTTACCAGGTCAATAAATTTGAGATGAATGTCCTGTTGGAATTACCTACACCTCTGCTGTAGCAGACAGACAGAAAATATGGCATCTGTGCTGGAACACCCTGGCCTGAAACCACATTGGGGCTCTGCAAGCCTCTCCTCAGCGTGCCTGGCAAGGCGATGTTGAATAATCATTGCCAGGACCTTTCCCAGTACACTGAGGAGGGAGATGTCCTTGTAGTTGTTACAGGCTGTGCGGTCCCCCTTCTAAAAGAGGGGGGCCATCAGGGCATCCTTCCATTCCTGCGGAACCTGTTCAGTGGTCCAGACTGTTATTATGATGTCATGTAGAGCAGAGATTATCTCTGCTTGCAGCATTTCCTGGTCTAAGACTCTAGGTTCTCTTCTGTACTTCCTCAATAGATGGCACTTGAAGCAGTCACTCACAGCGGGTGACTACTTCTTCCAATATTTGAGTTTGCCTCATGATGTTTTCCAGGCTGAGGGATTTCCCCTTCCCCCAAGACTTACAGAAATGCTCAGAAAATCTGCAAACATATAGCTGGGGGTCAGAGATTTGATCACCGTTATTTCCCATAATGATAGTGATAGGTGTGGTGCTGCCAGTTACTTTATTGATGGAGTTAAAGAGTGATTTGTGATCACGGGGTATTGAGGCAGACTCCATCTCCTCAGTAACCTATGACCACCACCGATCCTTGCAGCGCCTCATGGCTATTTCGAAACTCCGAGCGAAGACTGCAGTAAGCCCACTCATTCTCTGATGTGGGATGCTGGATACGGTGGAAATGGGCCTGTCGCGTTTTCTGAGCCAGCAAGAACATCTCCTTTGTCAGCCAGGGTCTCTGTGGAGATTTGGACCGTGTACCAAAGCAGCTATTGCAGCTTTATGAGCCACGGGTCCTAAACCTCGCCAATTTCTCCTCAAGCATTAGGAGGCAGGGGGGAACGATGCCAACCCCAGCTGCAAGCGCTAAATTCTCACTTGCAACTTTCATCAGCTAGCTGAAACCAGGCCACTGTGGTTTTGAATGGGGTCCTGGGTGTACACCCACCACCGGAGTAGAAGAATGGCAGGCGCATCTTACAGATGACAAGCCGATGGTCAGTTGGGCAGATCAGCTCGATGGTAGGTGCTAGTGTCAAGGATATCCAGTAGATGTGTTTGGTTACACCTGGCGTGCATCCGTGATGCTGACAGATGCACCCATGCTCGAACAGCGTGTTGGTAATTATAAGCACATGGGTTGTACAGGAGTCTAGTAGCCTACTATTGTTATGGAGCTGATCTGGCCCATGCCTTCAAATCACTCCAGCCAAGTTGTCAGCATCATGACCGACTCGGGAATTAAAGTCACCCAACAGGATGACTCTATCCTGAGGGGCCACTTTAGCTAGCACCTGTGACAGGAGCTCATAGAAGGCATCTGACTCATCAGCCTTGCCTGCATCCCTCGACGGATGTTCGTCTTCGGCGGGGGTATAAGTAACCACGACCACCACTCCTCGTCTCCGGTTGATGGAAGGCGTGCCCAAAGTAGCCTGGGGCTTAGAGCATCCCACACCTCACCACCACGCTCCCACGTCCCCTTGATTATTTTGTTCAGAAGAAGAGCCACACCCTGTTGTTTGGCAGTCTCCTGCCCCGAGTAGAGGACTGTCCACCCCTAATGGTGGCAGGCGCCAGAACCGGTCCACCATACCTCCTGAATACCGCAGAGATCCAGGCGGTAGTGGTCCAACTCCCGCTAGAGGAGTGGCAGCCTCTCCTCCGCAGTGAGCGTTCGAACATTCCACGTGGCCACCCGCAGTGGCTTTTTGCTGTTTCTGGAGGAACCCCGAGGGTAAGGTTTCAGTTTCCTGGCTCCACCAAATGGGGTTTGGCCAGGAGACGTCATAGACGCCTGTCCCCCGGTGCACAAGCTTAGCTAGATATTTTTTGTTCGTAGTGTCATGCTAATCTGTTTGAAGGTGGAGGGGTTACCAGCCCCTCGTACCCGTTCAGAGGCCCTCTTGGCTGCTGTGGTGGCTACAAATGCCATGAGGGGAATTAGTCCTCCCCCCATGGCACTGCTCACAGCGTTCCTGTCCGGCACCACCGAGGAGGTAGGGGGTTGTTTTGCCGGATACAGAAGCACACACACAGATGCACACACACAGAAACACACACAAAGATCCACACACAAATCTCCCATGTAGCCTCTAACAGACCGTAGGGGCAATTGCTGTTAGCGAGCACCTATAAACACAGAGGCAAATATCACCCATGTAGCCTCTAACAGACTGTTGGGGCAAGTGCTGTTAGTAGAGGGCAGTAGCCCCGATGAAGGCTGGCACTGTGGGACACCAGGAGGTGAGTGAGTGGACGAGTGAGTGAGTAGCTGCATGAGTAGCTGAGTGAGTTAACTAGTGAGTGAGTAGCTGAGTGAGTGGCTGAGTAAGTGAAAAGCTGAGTGAGTGAACTAAATAGTAAGTAGCTGAGTGAGTGAGTAGCTGAGTAAGTGAGGTGCTGAGCGAATTAACTAGTGAGTGAGTGAACCATTGAGCTAACTAGTGAGTGAACTAGTTGGTCAGTGAACTAGTGAGTGAACTAGTGAGTTAACTATTGAGTGAGTTAACTAGTGAGTGAGTTAACTAGTGAGTGAACGAGTGAGTTAGCTTTTGAGTGAGTTGACTAGTGAGCGAACCAGAGAGTGAACTAGTGAGTAGTAAGTCTAACCGATGGTTGCTTGCGTTCTCCTTCACCAGGGTGATGACATCACGGGTGTTGGACACTTCCCCATCGGTCAGCACCATCAACTATGACATCACAACATCACAACACCATTAACTATGAAATCACATCATCACAACACCATGAACTATGACATCATAACACCGTCAACTATGACATTACATCGTCAAAGCAACATAAACTATTACATCACAACACCGTCAACTATAACAGTACAACCTCCCTACTATACACTACACTGCTATACAGTACACTACTATACACAACACTATGATACAATACTATACGCTAATATACACTACACACTACTATACACTCCCTACTGCTATACACTACACTACTATATAATACACTACTATACACTGCACCACTATACACTGCACTATACACTACACTATGTAACACTACACTATTATACACTACTTCACACGATATACTACTATACACTGTCACTACTATACAATACTATAGACTAATCACTACTCGGCACTATACACGACTTTACACTACACTACCATACACTACACAATTATAAACTACTAAACACTATGATACACGATACACTGCGATACACTACTATACACTACGATACACTATACACTACTATACACTACACACTACTATACACAACACTGCTTTACACTGCACTACTATAAACTACACAAATATACACTACACACGCCACGAAGGGACGTGGGTGGGGAGGGGAGGGCTAAGTTAAGCCGCCTTTTGTTATGCTGTTATGCTGTTGGCAGAACGAATTCTTCGGCAGTGGCTGATCATTGTCTCAACACAGCAGGTTATCATGACATTGTTTTCTCCGATATCAAAGTACTACGCAAACCTCCCAGTTAATTACCAAAGATTTCTCCATGAAGCCATCCAAATATAAAACAAACATAGACACAACTTCAACCGAGAGGATGGCTTTAAATTGAGCAACCATTGGAAAGATGTCATCAACCAAGTCAAACTTTAGCTGCCTTATAATTGTACAGCCGTTTCCGTTTCTACCAGTGGGTTGTACTCGCTCTCGTGCAGCGCGCCATCGCTCCCCCCGAACCCCCTGCAGGATAACAAAAGGCGGCTTAACTTAGCCCCTCCCCCTCCCCACCTACGTCCCTTCCTGGCTCCTCCCCCCCCCCCCCCTTAACCTGTGTATATAATCCCGGGTGTCTCAGAGCTCCTCACTTGATACAGATATTCTGCTGTGACTGTTCCACCTGAAGACGGAAGCTTGTGTTGCCTCCGGAACGTCGTGATTTAATTTAGTTGTTTTCATTTATTTTATTTTACCTACTATACACGACACTAGTATACACTACTATACACGATATACTACTATACACTACACTAGTATACACTACACTATACACTACACTACTATACACTACACTAGTATACACTACACTATACACTACACTACTATACACTACACTAGTATACACTACTATACACTACACTACTATACACTACACTAGTATACACTACTATACACGATATACTACTATACACTACACTAGTATACACTATACACTACACTACTATACACTACACTAGTATACACTACACTATACACGATATACTACTATACACTACACTAGTATACACTACTATACACGATATACTACTATACACTACACTAGTATACACTACACTATACACTACACTACTATACACTACACTAGTATACACTACTATACACTACACTACTATACACTACACTAGTATACACTACACTATACACTACACTACTATACACTACACTAGTATACACTACACTATACACGATATACTACTATACACTACACTAGTATACACTACTATACACGATATACTACTATACACTACACTAGTATACACTACTATACACTACACTACTAAACACTACACTACTATACACTACACTAGTATACACTACTATACACTACACTACTATACACTACACTAGTATACACTACTATACACGATATACTACTATACACTACACTAGTATACACTACTATACACGATATACTACTATACACTACACTAGTATACACTACTATACACGATATACTACTATACACTACACTAGTATACACTACTATACACGATATACTACTATACACTACACTAGTATACACTACTATACACGATATACTACTATACACTACACTAGTATACACTACACTATACACGATATACTACTATACACTACACTAGTATACACTACTATACACTACACTAGTGTGTAGAAGGGCTTGTTGCTGGCAGTGAAGGGTATCTGCAGTTGCAGCAGCCCTGACTGACATCAGGTCACGTGATAGACCAGAGAGAGGGATGTAGGGGAAAGGTTACAGAAGGGCCACGTGAGGGCAGCGCAGGAACCCGCTGGTAGGTTCTAGAAAGGGGGCGTGGCCGGGGCGGAGCGAGGCCACGCTGGGAGCATAAAAAGTGACCCCGAACGGGAGGTCGGCGCTGGCGTTTGGAGGGATCCGGTCGTGCTGCTGGAGTCTTTGTGGCCGTCTCCGTCATCACCATCTTGGTGCCGTCAGTCAAGCAGTCTGCCAGCTGTCCTGACTAGGAGCTGTAAAGGCTGTTAGTAAAGAGAGTGCCTCCTACTCTTAGTGTCTCTGAGTCAGTCACTACACTAGTATGCACTACTATACACTACTGTACACTAGTCACTACTATACACTATTCACTACTATACACTACTATGCACTATTCACTACCATACACTACTATATACTATACACCACTTCACATTACTTTACACTCTACACTACTAAACACTACACTGCTATATACTACACTAGTATACACTACACTACTACACACTACACTATACACGACACTACTAGACATTACACTACCATAAACTACTATACACAGCACTACTATACACTGTACTACTATACACTACTATATGCTGTGCTCAACTTGGTGGAAACAATCGGGGTTAAATTAGATACTCAACTAAGCGCTAAACCACTGAGGCCGAAGACAACCATAGCCGTTACCAGCACGGCGGTCGTTACACTCGGACTGTAAGCACGTTCGGATATATAAAGCTCAACTCACCTGAACAATGGATCTCTCCAAAGAGCTTCTTTGCACGACTCAACATTAGGCCACTCGAAGACACTGAAACTACTCCACCACCCCACTTGCTCTGGATCACAATGGACCGGCCGAAGCAAGGGGTGGTATCGGGCAGGACCGCGCCACTCGCCTGCCGGGGGTGTTCCGGCCGGCACGCCGAGCGGTAGATGGCCTCCAGAGGCTCCAGGATCTCGGTGCCCCTCAAGTCGGCGCTCATCTCCTTGACGAGCTTCAGCGCCTCCGCCATGCTCGCCTGTGAATACTTGCGGCTCTTCCTGGGCGGGGAGGGGAGGGGGGCGGTACAGAAAGCGGGATAGAGACGTCTGCTCATCACTGTGGCAAGTACAGTCTCCACTGCCTCCCTCTCTCTCCACTCCATCCCCCATTTACTCCCTCCCCCCTCCACTCGCTCTCTCATTCCCTCCCTCCACTCCCTGCCACCTCCACTCCCTCCCTCTCCATCGCACCTCCACTCCCTTCCACATCTCTCCGCTCCTTCCTCCTCCCTCCACGCCCTCCCAAACCTCCATTCCCTCCTCCACTCCGTCCACTTCCTCCCACCTCTCCTAGGGGTTGGGTGCTTGGGGCTGGGGGTGGCTCACGGGAAGAAGCTGTTGTAGCTGCTTCCGAATGCGTAGACGTTGAAGAAGCAGCCGAGAGGCAGACTCTTCAGCAGCAACATCAGCGTCTCCTGCATGGGGGAAGCATGACATTGACATGGGGGAAGCATCATGTTAACATTCATACGCACAGACCCACAGACTCGCCACACAGAGACCCACAGACTCACCATACAGACACCCACAGACTCATTACACAGACACACACACACAAATGGTCCCACAGCAGCGAGCCCACCTTGGCGCTGTGGATACGAGTCTCCCTCCCTCCTCTGCCGTCATTGACCATGGGGAATTCCATGCTGCCGGAGCAGTCCACCAGGAAGATGAACTCCCCCTTTTGAGTCAACGCCTTCGCCAGGGTGGTCGTCTTCCCTCGCGCCCCCTTGGCGGACTTTGTCTTTCCCGTGCCGAGAAAGAAGTTCAGCATGGCCACTGTGTCACTCATCAGAGTGGAGGCTGGGAGGGAGGAGGAGTAGGATGATGAGGAGGGGGTAGGATGAGGGGAGGAGGGGGGGAAGGGGGAGGGAAGGGGAGGGTGGAGAGAAGAGGATGGGGAGGGAGCGAAGGAGAGGCGGGGGCGGAGGATGGAGGGGGTCGCGTTTTTTTCAGAGCGTCTGCAAAATCGTGAAAACTTCAAACGTCCCATTGTGTTTTCCCTTACTCTTTTTGCGTCTCGCATTTGTGTAGCGTGAACGGTCTTCCATCGCACTACTCCTTGGTCATTTGCGGAGTGGGGTTTTGTCACCATCGGGTTCAATTTGTGCGCGTTGTATGAGGAATGCGGCGGTAGGCGGTAGACGCTCACCGAACGCCACCGGCATCTTCAGGGCTCTGCTTTCTGTCAGGCTGTGGCTGGTGTTCCGCCACGCCCAGCTCACCAGGTATTCCGGTGCCTTCCTGGAGCAGTGGGTGGCAGAGGATGCTGTGTTGCTTCGTACTGCTGGTTATGGTGGACTGAGCTGGGCCAACTCCTTGCGGCAGAAACTCGCTGTTTATAGATGTATCGCCCGCTCCTTTTTCTATCATGGGCACATTCATTTTATTTGGTGTAGGAGGTCATGGGTTCGATCCTGACCCGGGCGAGACATTAACTACCTCGCCTAGCCTGTAGGAGGTCGTGGGTTCTATCCCGACCCTGATGATATGTTGACTACCTCGACTGGTACGCGAGGGGGTCGTGGGTTCGATCGTGAACCTGACGATGGCGCTTGTAAATTTAGTTTTTGCGTGTCTCTCTCTCTCTATCTCCTTGGTGAGATGTTAACAACCGCACCTGGTACGCAGGAGATCGTGGATTGGATCTTGTCCCTGATGAGATGTAAACTACCTTGCCTGGTGAACAGGAGGCTGTTGGTTCGATCCTGATTAGATGTTAACTACCTTGGCTGATATACAGGAGTTTGTAGGTTCGATCCTGACCCTGACGATGCCTGTTGCATATTTGGAGTTTGTGCGTCTCTCTCTCCCCGTGGTGAGATGTTAATTACCTTGCCTGATATGCAGGAGGTCGTGGGTTGTTGTGAGGGCTTAGATACAGCGACGATAGTGGGAGGGGTTATGAGGTGACCTGCAGCGGGATGAGTGACTGGGTGAGTGACTGGGTAAGTGAGTGAGTGTATGGGTGAGTGAGTAACTGGGTGAGTAAATTACTGCATGAGGAACAGGTGGGTGGGTGAGTGAGTGAATAAATAAGTGACTGGGTGGGTGAGTGAGTGACGAGGTAGGTGAGTGACTAAGTGGGTGAGTTAGTGAGTGAGTGAGTGAGTGACGAGGAGAGTTACATGTCAGTGAGTGACCAAAATAACTTAGTCATTGCTGTAGCATGTCAACCCAACTACATTACTCTGAATTATCTAGGTGAGCGAGTGTGTGAATGAGCGATTGGGCAGGTGAATGAATCACTGGGTGACTAGGTGGCTTATTGACTGACACTTCACGTGGCCTGGCACAATTGACGTGGTTACGTCACCACCACTTAGTGAATAGCGGTTGTTGTGTTTCTGTGTGTGTGTGTCTGTGTGTTTGTGTCTCTGTGTGTATCTGTGTATTTCTGTGTGTGTATCTGCGTGTGCATCTCTGTGTGTGTCTCTGTGTGTGTGTGTCTGTCTGTCTGGCAAAACAACCCCCTACCTCCTTGTGGTGCCGGACGGGCAAAGCTGACGTGGACAGTGCTGTGGGGATGGATGGCCAATTCCGATTGGCCTTTCCCCACATGGCGTCTTTGACAACCACAGTGGCTAAATGGGGGCTCTGGACGGGTGCGAGGGTCTGGCAACCCCTCCACCTTCAATAATTTACCACTAAACCATGACTGAAATATCTAAATAATAAGCTTGTGCTGGACGCCTCGGGGGGACAGGCGTCTATGACGTTTCCTGGCCAAACCCCAATTGGCGGAGCCAGGTGATTGAAAAAAGACACTACGTGTGGCCACGAGGAATGTTCGAACGCTGACTGCAGAGGAGAGGCTGCTACTCCTATGTCGGGAGCTGGATTGGTACCGCCTGGATCTCTGTGGCATTCAGGAGGTCCGGTGGACCGGCTCTGGCTCCTGCAATCATGAGGGGTGGACAGTTCTCTACTCGGGGCAGGAGACTGCCAAACAACAGGGTGTGGCTCTTCTTCTGAACAAAAGAATGAAGGGGGCGTGGGAGCATGGCGGTGAGGTGTAGGAAGCTGTAAGCCCCAGGCTACTTTGGGCTCGCCTTCCCATCAACCGGAGGCGAGGAGTGGTGGTCGTGGTTACTTTTGCCCCCACTCAAGACGAACATCCGTGGAGGGATGCAGGCAAGGCCGATGAGACAGATGCCTTCTATGCCCTCCTGTCACAGGTGCTGGCAAAAGTGGCACCTCGGAATAGAGTCATCTTGTTGGGTGACTTCAATGCCCGAGTTGGTCATGATGCTGGCACCTGGTCTGGAGTGAATGGAAGGCATAGCTAATGAAAGTTGCAAGCGAGAATTTCATCATCGCTTGCGGCTGGGGTTGGCTTCGTCCCCCACTCCTCCTGATGTCGAGCGTAAATGGGCGAGGTTTAGGACTGTGACTCATGCAGCTGCAATGGCTGCATTGGGTAACCAGTCCAGACCTCCCCAGAGATTCTGGCTGACAGAGGAGGTGTTTAGGATGGTTGAGAAAAAGTGACAGGCCCATTCTCATCGGCTACAGCATCCCACATCAGAGAATGAGGAGGCTTACCGCAGCCTTCGCTCGGAGGTTCGGAGAGCCGTGAGGCACTGCAAGGATGGGTGGTGGTCGTGGGTTGCTGACGAGATAGAGTCTGCATCAATGGCCCGTGATCACAAATCCCTTTTTAACTCCATCAAAAAGTAACCTGCAGCGCCACACCTACTACCATCAATAGGGGAAAGAACGGTGTTCCAATCTCCGACCCCCAGCAACAGATTTGCAGATTTGCTGAGCATTTCTGTGAGGATCTGGGGGAAGGGGAATGCCTCAGCCTGGGAAACATCATGGGACAAAGTGGGGATGACCTTGCTGAGGCTGTGTGCCTCAATTATTTAAGGAGGCAGTCACCCCCTGTGAGTGGATGGCTGAGGTGCCATCCGTTGAGGAAGTACTGAAGGCGATCCAGAGTCTGAGACCAGAAAAGGCACCGGGCAGAGATGATCTCCCAAGCAAAATGCTAAGGGAGGGTGGCGTTTGTGCACAGACTGCCCTACATGACATCATAACAACATATTCTTATTCTTTGGTTCTTTCGGTAAAGTCACGTTGAATGAGAATAAAATAATAAATTGATAAAATAAAATAACACAATAATATTCTCACGACGTTTCGGCCACAACACAAGCGGCCTTCATCAGGTGAAGGCGACGAGACTGTCTGGAGGACAGCGCTGGAGTGAGAAAGCCACGCTGAGATCACGACCGTTAAGCTGTGTGAAAAGAAACAAAGCGCCTTGACAAAGAAATTAGCATAAAATTTAGCATTGAAATGGCTGAGTGATTAGCTTGTGACTGGTCACAGAAAAGGCTATGTTAAAGTTAAAGCAAACACATCTGCAAAGGCACTCCTTGACAAAGGAATTAGCATAGAATTTAGCATTGAAATAGCTAAGTTAAAGTATACACATCCGCAGAGGCACTCCTTGACAAAGGAATTAGCATAGAATTTAGCATTGAAATAGCTGAGTGATTAGCTTGTAACTGGTCACAGAAATAGCTATGTTAAAGTCAGAGCATATACATTCACCGAGGCACCTAGTACAAATCAAACAGGAGAATTTAGCATTGAAATAACTAGGCGAATTTAGCATTGAAATAACTGAGTGATTAGCTTGTGACTGGTTACAGAAATGGCTATGTTGAAGTTAAGGCCTACACATCTGAGCTATTCACAGTAACTGGGTATACAATACAATATATAATGAATATTATATAGTGAACCAATAAAAAATACTAAAATATTAATTACCTCAATGTTATCAATAAACTCTATATTCTCCAATCAGCTAAGCTACCAACAATAAGTCGATATATATCACAATGCTATTTGGCGAAAAATGGGTGGATTCTTACCCTCAACTTTAGCACCACGGATAGCTATGGGTCCTGTTCAGACGGACGAGTTCATCCATGGTCGGAACAGAGGAGGGGGAGAGAGACAGCTGCGAGGCGCTGTTATACTCCATGTTGTAAACCATACCATTAACCGTGTTGTGAGAGATATTAAGAGTCAATGCCAGCGAAAGAGCTGTGGTCTTAGAGTCGCGGCATTTTTTATTGGTTCACTATATAATATTCATTATATATTGTATTGTATACCCAGTTACTGTGAATAGCTCAGATGTGTAGGCCTTAACTTCAACATAGCCATTTCTGTGACCAGTCACAAGCTAATCACTCAGTTATTTCAATGCTAAATTCGCCTAGTTATTTCAATGCTAAATTCTCCTGTTTGATTTGTACTAGGTGCCTCGGTGAATGTATATGCTCTGACTTTAACATAGCTATTTCTGCGACCAGTTACAAGCTAATCACTCAGCTATTTCAATGCTAAATTCTATGCTAATTCCTTTGTCAAGGGGTGCCTTTGCGATGTGTATTCTTTAACTTTAACATAGCCTTTTCTGTGACCAGTCACAAGCTAATCACTCAGCCATTTCAATGCTAAATTATATGCTAATTCCTTTGTCAAGGCGCTTTGTTTCTTCTCACACAGCTTAAAGGTCGTGATCTCAGCATGGCTTTCTCACTCCAGCGCTGTCCTCCAGACAGTCTCGTCCCCTTCACCTGATGAAGGCCGCTTGTGTTGTGGCCGAAACGTCGTGAGAATATTATTGTGTTATTTTATTTTATCAATTTATTATTTTATTCTCATTCTACGTGACTTTACCGAAAGAACCAAAGAAGATGAATCCTTGCAGTCACGAAAGCTTCAAATCGAAATTTAATCGCCTCTACGGAGAGGGATTCCACACCACCTTAAGATCATTCAACAGACTCCGGGATAAGAAGGCTCAACTAATCGAGTCTCTCACCTTTCTGAAGAGATGCCACAACTCTAAGGTAATACCAACCGCATTTACACTAACCTCTGCTGTTGCAACTTCTCTCAATGCAAAACGAATTCTAGCTAGAACTAGCTTCGCTCTTATCTCGGAAAAAATCAGACTTACACGCACCGAACTCGATCAGTTAGACAAGACACTCTACAAATCACACTTAACATTGACAGCAACAATGTCTACATCGGATTGGGAACATGTGGACAATATGACTACCTCTTCGGCTGCCACTATGTCGACCAAATGTAGGGACAATTTGATTTCTAAATTCAATCACCTCTCCAGCAAAAAATCGGATCCACACACCGAAAAGATAGAGGTCAACAAAGTCGTAATTAATCACAGTAACAGTTCCATTTCTGATGGTCTGAAATCCGTTGAAGCTAAAGGTCTAAACTTTGCTGTCACACCGAGACACTTACTGGTTAATGATATCATTGCCCATGTCGACGTTGCACTCAAGGGCTTGAGTCACATCGCTGCAGACGTAGCAAGATCTGAAATCGCTGCAACCCTCAAAAACGCTAAGTTGCCACCCAGCAACATCAGCAAAGATGAACGTTTTGAATTATCTCAATTAAAAAAGAGAGATGATATTGTCGTCCTCTCAGCCGACAAGGGCAATGCCACTGTCATCATGGACAAAACAGAATATAACAACAAAATTAAAGAACTACTCAACGATGGCAACTATAAAAATAAAAAGAGATCCCACCAACAGCCTGGTTACCAAAACGAACAAAATCATCTCTGATTCAACAGCATTAATTGATGAGACCAAACAGTTATCGTTGAAACCCTCTGCTGCCAGACCACCAAGATTATATGGCCTTCCAAAGATACACAAAGAAGATACACCCCTTCGTCTCATCGTCTCTACTATCAACTCCCCCACCTATAAACTGGCACGTTTTCTTGCTGATATACTGCGACCTTTCACTGGAAAAAACACCTCTGCAGTACTAAATTCTACTCACCTGGTATCGACAATCAAAGGCATTTCCCTGTCCCCAGACGACCTGCTTGTCAGTTTTGATGTGGTGTCCTTGTTCACCAAAGTCCCGGTACCTGACACCATCGCTATCATTGAAGACCTGGTTCATCAAGGACTGCATACTGATGTACCCCCCCTGGTGAGACATTGCTTAACCAACACATACTTCACCTGGAATGGAACTTTCTACAAACAAACTGAGGGCACCCCAATGGGCTCCCCCCTATCTCCGGTTGTAGCCAACGTATTCATGGAAAAAATTTGAAACTGACGCCAACCAGACTGCCACTCTGCGCCCGACCTTATGGAAGAGGTACGTGGATGACACCTTTGTCATCTCGCCACATGGCCAGCCTGCTCTAGACCAATTCCGCGACCACATCAATTCCATATACCGAGCCATCAGATTTACCATGGAGGTCGAAAAAGATGGCAAACTACCCTTTTTGGATGTCTTACTTAAAAGGAGACATGATGGTTCAATGAGCCACTCTGTCTACAGGAAAGCTACCCATACAGATGCTTACTTGAAACCGGATTCCCACCACCATCCATCCCAAAAGAACTCCCTCATCAAGACTCTATACCATAGAGCCCAATGCATTTCCGACCAGGAACACATTACCAGTGAACTCAAGCACGTACACCAGGCTCTCAGGGCTAATGGTTACTCCGACTACACAATCCGCAAAGCCATCACTCCAGTCATGAAGAAGGATCCTCTTGTGGAGCCACTCAAAACCATCACCTTACCCTACATTGCAGGGGTCACTAAAAATATCTCCAAAATCCTGAATAAACACAAGATCCAGGTCCGATTCAACACAGTACATAAAATCCGTGATCTAGTTCCACCTGTAAAAGATGCTGTTCCAGACATACAGTACAATATCTCGGACCGCATCCGCGAACATAAAGCAGACTTGAAACACGGTAGAACGAACTCCTCTGCCGTGGCAGATCACTGTTATAATTCAGTGGGCTCACATGACATTGACTTCTCCAAGACGGAGGTTTTTTGCAAACCAACTGGCTACCATGAGAGATTCGTTCATGAGGCCATTCACATATACAAGCACAGAGACAATTTTAACCGAGAAGATGGATTCTGGCTTAGTAACCATTGGAAAGATGTTTTAAACCATTTCCATTCTTAATTAATTGTATTTTACGATGACCTTCAGACCGCAGCTCTTTCGCTGGCATTGACTCTTAATACCTCTCACACCACGGTTAATGGTATGGTTTGCAACATGGAGAATAACAGCGCCTCGCAGCTGTCTCTCTCCCCCTCCTCTGTTCCGACCATGGATGAACTCGTCCGTCTGAACGGGACCCGTAGCTATCCGTGTTGCTAAAGTTGAGGGTAAGAATCCACCCATTTTTCGCCAAATAGCATTGTGATATATAACGACTTATTGTTGGTAGCTTAGCTGATTGGAGAATATAGAGTTTATTGATAACATTGAGGTAATTTATAATTTAGTATTTTTTATTGGTTCACTATATAATATTCATTATATATTGTATTGTATACCCAGTTACTGTGAATAGCTCAGATGTGTAGGCCTTAACTTCAACATAGCCATTTCTGTGACCAGTCACAAGCTAATCACTCAGTTATTTCAATGCTAAATTCGCCTAATTATTTCAATGCTAAATTCTCCTGTTTGATTTGTACTAGGTGCCTCGGTGAATGTATATGCTCTGACTTTAACATAGCTATTTCTGTGACCAGTTACAAGCTAATCACTCAGCTATTTCAATGCTAAATTCTATGCTAATTCCTTTGTCAAGGAGTGCCTCTGCGGATGTGTATACTTTAACATAGCTATTTCAATGCTAAATTCTATGTTAATTCCTGTGTCAAGGGGTCCCTTTGCGGATGTGTATGCTTTAACTTTAACATGGCCTTTTCTGTGACCAGTCACAAGCTAATCACTCAGCCATTTCAATGTTAAATTATATACTAATTCCTTTGTCAAGGTGCTTTGTTTCTTCTCACACATCTTAAAGGTCGTGATCTCAGCGTGGCTTTCTCACTCCAGCGCTGTCCTCCAGACAGTCTCGTCCCCTTCACCTGATGAAGGCCGCTTGTGTTGTGGCCGAAACGTCGTGAGAATATTAGTGTTATTTTATTTTATCAATTTATTATTTTATTCTCATTCTACGTGACTTTACCGAAAGAACCAAAGAAGATGAATCCTTGCAGTCACGAAAGCTTTAAATCGAAATTTTACATATTCTTAGCTCTTTCGGTAAAGTCCCGTTGAAGGGAAACAATAAAATAATAAAATATATATAAAATAATAAAAATTCTCACGACGTTTTGACCATAACACAAACCGACACACCTGATGACGACCGTTTGTGTTATGGTCGAAACGTCGTGAGAATTTTTATTGTTTAATATATATTTTATTATTTTATTGTTTCCCTTCAAAGTGACTTTACCGAAAGAGCTAAGAATATGAATTACTGCAGTCACGAAAGCTTTAAATCAAAATCATAACAACAATCTGGGCCACTGGACAGGTTCCGCAGGATTGGAAGGATGCCCTGGTGGTCCCCCTCTTTAAGAAGGGGGACCGCACAGACTGTAACAACTACAGGGGCATCTCACTCCTCAGTGTGCCGGGAAAGGTCCTGGCAAGGATTATTCAACATTGCCGTGCCAGGCACGCTGAGGAGAGGCTTGCGGACTCCCAATGCGGTTCCAGGAAAGGGCGGTCCTGCACAGATGCCATATTTTCTGTCCATCTGCTACAGCAGAGGTGTAGCGAATTCCCACTAGATCTACATCTCTGTTTCATTGGCCTGGTCAAGGCCTATGATACCATCAGTAGGCTTGAGCTCTAAGTTGTTCGTTGTGCTTTCGGAGTCCCTGACCCTCTCCTCATGCTCATTAAGGACCTTCATGATGGTGAGCAGGCCCGGGTAAAACTACGTGGCCGGGAGTCTGAGCCATTCCCTGTACACCTTGTGGTGCGACACGGATGTCCTCTGGCTCCAACATAATTTAACATCTATTTCAACCACGTAGTTAGTGAAGCCTTCAGTAGCTGCACCGGAGGAATTTCCATCTGGTTCAGATACAAAGGGAGGCTGATCGATGCCCGGGTGCGGTCAAGGGATGGCTCCCTATTGCTCAACCACGTTATGTATGCCGACGACCTGGTAATTGCTGCTCACTCAGTGGAGGAGTTGGAGGCGCTGCTGCTGAACCTGGAGGTTGCCACCAAGAGATGGGGCCTTACCATCAGCCCCACCAAAACTAATCACCCCCCTCGTGTGCCATACCGGCCTTTATAGGTCTGCGCAAACAGCATCTGCCCCTACAGTCTGTTCAGGCTACACGGGGGATCTTTGTCTTTGTGTCTGTGTGCGTCTGTGTGTTTCTGTGTGTGTTTCTGTCTACATATGTGTGACTGTGTGTTTGATGTGCATCTCTGTGTGTGTGTCCATGTGTCTCCGTACCCTTGGTCGTGTCGCCTGCCTCCAGGAGTGTGAAGGGGCGGTGCTTCTGGACGGGGTGGACAAAAAGCTCCACGTCACGGTCCATCTTGAACCCTTCCCCCAGAGACACCTGGGCCCACGGTGGGGGTGGTGGTGGAGCAGCAGTGGGCAGGGGAGGGGAGGCAGGATGAGGGAGGGTGAGGGTGTTAGGGAGTGGAGGGAGGGATTTGGAGGGGAGGTAGAGGAAGGAAGGAGGCCATCACCGCTCATGGCCACCACATGGATCAATCAAATAACGCAACCCAGCACAACCCCAGCGCAATCCAGATCTATCTGATGCAATACAGATGACCATATACACCCACATAGGTCAAGAGTTTCATATAGAACCACTTACAGGAAGTTCCTGGCTTTGTCCATGGGAAAAAAAAACATATATTTCAAAACTTTTCCACTCTTAAAAATTAAACATATACATACACAAATACTATGCTATTATGAAAGGCCAGCATTCCATTTGTCCGTCAACAAAATTATGAGAGACTTTCATAAGTCCTGAATCTAAAAGTTATAGATAGTGGGGGTAAAAAGTTTATATAAAAGGTATACTAACGTTGTTGACCCCCATGGCCCAGATTATTTTTGCCCCCCCTCCGCCCCAATATTTTTTTACCTCCCCGCCCCCACCCAAATTTGTATTTATTTTGCACGCATATATACCTCCACACCGTACGTACAATATAATTAGTCCTATCTACTGACTCTATATTAGTATCTACTGACCAAAGTAGTATCTACTGACTATAGTAGTAGCTAGTGACTCTAAAGTAGTACCTGCTGACCATAATAGTATCTAGTAACGCTATAGTATTATCTACTGACTTTAGTATTGTCTACTTACTGTAGTAGTATCTACTGAGAGTAGTAGTATCTACTGACTCTATAGTAGTGCCTACTGATTCTACATTAGTATCTACTGACTCTACAGTAGTATTTACTGACTCTGTAGTAGCTACTGATTCTATAGTAGTATCTACTGACTAAAGTAGTATCTACTTACTATAGTAGTAGCTAGTGACTCTAAAGTAGTACCTGCTGACTATAATAGTATCTAGTAACGCTATAATATTATCTACTGACTTTAGTATTGTCTACTTACTGTAGTAGTATCTACTGAGAGTAGTTGTATCTACTGACTCTATAGTAGTACCTACTGATTCTACATTAGTGTCTACTGACTCTACAGTAGTATTTACTGACTCTATAGTAGTAGCTACTAATTCTATAGTAGTATCTACTGACCAAAGTAGTATCTACTGACTATAGTAGTAGCTAGTGACTCTAAAGTAGTACCTGCTGACTATAATAGTATCTAGTAACGCTATAGTGTTATCTACTGACTTTATTAGTGTCTACTTACTGTAGTAGTATCTACTGAGAGTAGTAGCATCTACTGACTCTATAGTAGTACCTACTGATTCTACATTAGTATCTACTGACTCTACAGTAGTATGTACTGACTCTATAGTAGTAGTTACTGATTCTATAGTAGTATATACTGCCTCTATCGTAGTATCTACTGACTTTACAGTACTATCTACTGACTATAGCTGCATCTACTGCAGCTATAGTCATATATACTGACTGTAGTTGTATGTACTGACTGGAGTAGTATATACTGACAATAGTAATAACTACTGATTCTCTAGCAGTATCTCCTGACTCTACAGTAGTATTTACTAACTATATAGTAGTGTAGTGACAAGATGCCATCTGGTGGCCATTGGGGCTAACTACGGGTATGGGTGCGCTATAGAATGACGCATTTGCAGGCGACCACAAAGGGGGGCGTAACTGGGCCAAGGAGATCGAATTGGAAGCTCCTGCAACTCGTAGAAGGAAATGTTGGCCGCGGATATTATTTATCCTTCAACTAGCCCTGGGGAGCACCCCTGGTTCTGGTTAAGAAGCACAATGGCAGTCTAAAGTTCTGTGTGGATTTTCGCAAACTTAATAAGGTTTCGGTGGCTGATGCATATCCACTCCAGCAAATGGATGACTCCCTAGATGCGTTATCCGGTGCACGTTTTTTTTTCGACACTGGACTTGTTATCGGGGTTTTGGCAACTTCCCCCTTATGGGGTTGCATTTGGCACCTGCCACTTTCGAGCGGCTTACGGAATTGGTCCTGGTAGAACTGCAGTGGGACTCCTGCCTCATCTACTTAGATGACATCATTGTGTTTAGTAGCACTTTTGAGGATCATTTGCAGCGGTTGCGATCTGTGTTCTCCAGGATGCGGTCGGCTAATCTCAAATTGAAGCCCACTAAGTGTCGTTTGTTGCAAACCTCTGTGTGATACAAAACGGCCTGCGTGCATGATTAGCCGACCTCGAAGTCTGTGGGTGAGGTGCGCAGTTTTGTAGGGTTTGCGTCATATTACCGATGATTTGTTACACAGTTCGCGATTGTGGCAAAACCTCTCCACACTCTGACCGCTAAGAACCAGAAAGTTAAGTGGGGGGAGGAGGAGGAGGCTGCTTTTGTGGCCCTTCATGATCGCCTTTCCAACATGCCTCCCCTTAACTATCCGGATTTCTCCCTGCCAACTATTCTGGACATGGACGCTAGCAACACAGGCATAGGGACTGTCCTGTCCCAGGTAAAAAAACGGAGTTGAGAGGGTGGTCACGTATGGCAGTCGCGTCCTTTCCACTGCAGAACAGCGGTACTGTGTCACCCACAGGGAACTTTTGGCCATGGTGTACTTCATACAACAGTACAGGCCTTGTCTTGATGGCAGGGATTTTGTTGTTCGCACGGATCATTCAGTATTCTCTGCGAGTGGACCAACCTTTCGGCCAGCTCTCACGCTGGCTGAAAATACTCCAGCAGTACTCTTTCCGAGTTGTCTTTGTCGTAAAGGGGTGCGACATTGTAACGCGGATGCATTGCCCCGCTTGCCCCTGATGGAATGTCGCGCGTGTTCGTCGGGCACGTGCCGCTGTAAACCGCCTGTGGCGGGGTCTCCAAACGTCGTGGCGGTGCTCGGTGAGGGGGAGCCCGCCGAATTGCTCGCACTGGGGGACAGCACTTTGAACCTCGTCTATGCCGAGCGGGGGCGGCTACAGATCGAGGAAGTGGAGGTCTGCAAGTCGTCCTTCATGAAGGACTCTTGATGAGGTGGGACAAGGGGCTGCACCGTCACTGCATTGTGGTTCCGACCGTCTTCCTGGGCAGGTTGACGAAGGGTTGCGCACGAGGAAAAGCTGTTGCACCTTCGGGGTGCGAAAGACGTTTTTGACTTTGCAGCGTGACTTTTATTGGCCGGGAATGTCAAGCGACGTGCACCATCTGGTAAACGGTTGCACGGATTGCGTGCCAGCAACCGCCACTGAGGAATTCTTAGTCCATTATGGCGGCTGGGATTCACGAGTTGGTCGCACTTGACATCCTGGGACCCTTCCCGTCCATGCGGAGGGGAAATACATTTCTCGTAGTAGGGGTTGAATATTTCTCTCAGTGGCCGACCAATCAGCCGCATCTATTGTCGACGCATTTTTTGCATGGCTATGTAATGGACAAGAAAGCCCCCGAGTAGCTTTACATGGATAAGGGCCGGGATTTATCATCGAAGCCGCTGAGTGAGGTGTGCGACACGCTAGGCACAATTGTTCTGCCCTCAACTGTATAATTGTTGTTGGTATTAGCCGGAACGGCTATCTTTTAAACATGGGGGGTGGGGGGGGGGGGGTGATGTAGTGACAAGATGCCATCTGGTGGCTATGAGGGCTAACTATGGATACGAGTGCGTTATAGAACTAGGCAAATGTAAGCGACCACAAGGGGCGCGTACCTGGGCCAAGGGTCAAGGAGAGGAACGAACTGGAAGCTTCTGGAACCCGTGAGAGAGTTCCAGAAAGAGGGGCGTGGCCGACAGCAGGTCGAAGGCCACGCCGGGTGAACATAAGGGAGAGACAATCGGGGGGCTCAGTGCTGTCGTGGGGGATCGGGTCCTGGCTGTCATCGCTGCCATCTCTTTGTCGTCATCGTCGCTGCATGGCCAGCCAGCTAAACAGTCTTCATCGCCGTCGCCGCTATATAGTCAGCCACCTATATAGTTGTACATCGCCTCTATCGCTGTATGGGTGGCTAAGCTATAAGTCAGACAGCGCTTATGTTACTCTGTGACCCTGTCCTTAAAGTATACAACAAAAAATAAGAAACCCTCTTGTCTTGGAAGTTGTCTCATTACAGCAGTATCTTACTGAATCTATCGTAGTATCTACTGACTCTATAGTAGTATCTACCAACTCTATAGTAGTATCTACCAACTCTATAGTAGTGTCTACGGTCTTTTGTAGTAACTGCACACATTGAGGTGCAGGGGGAGAAGAATATATGACGCTGTGTCAGGATTTACCTCAGCGTGAGCTTCTGCAGCAGTAACATTTTTTTTGGTATATTTAGCATTTTTAACGAATATAAGAAACCTCCCTCCCGTCGCAGCTCAACAAGCTTCATTGCCTTGCTAGGGGCAACCGCGAGTTAGCATTTCCACACATGTGCAGATGCGTGCTTTGGTGCACACTCAAACGTATCATTACGATCAGCGTACATTGTCACATTGGGCAAAAACAAATAGCAATGTTTCGTCCGAAGGCTTAGTGTGTTGTATCTGTGTACTTTGTTGAAACGTAAACCAAACAGTATGTTAGTTAAACGCGTGACAAGGATTGGCATGTACAAACAGACAGACCAAAAATTACGTTTATAGGTAAGATAGAGATCCATAGAGACCCATATAGGACCATAGAAACCCACAGAGATCCAGACACTCATATAAAACCGTAGAGACCCACAGAGACCCAGACACTCATAAAGAACCATAGAGACCCACAGAGACCCAGACACTCATAAGAACCATAGAGACCCACAGAGACCCAGACACTCATATACAACCATAGAGACCCACAGAGACCCAGAGATCATATACAACCATAGAGACCCACAGAGACCCAGACACTCATGAAGAACCATAGAGACCCAAAGAGACCCACATACTGAGGCGAGGTAGTTAACATTTCGTCAGGGTCATGATTGGTATCCACGACCTCTTGTGCACCAGGGGAGGTAGTTAACATCCCCTAGCAGGCACGTAGCCACCCTTGCCTGAGCCACGGAGTTGCCCGGACCCGAGTAGGAGACCGGCCCGAGGTCGCAGGCCGAGGTGATGGCAGCTATGCCTCCGGGAGCTTCGGCATGGAGACGGAAGGCCATTGAGTAGGGCAGCGGCTGGGAGCAGCTCACAAACGGCACGGAGGGAAGAGCGGAGTCCGCTGATGATGATGATGATGAGCCTGCCGGTGGGAGGGAGGAGATGCGGAGTGGAGGGAGCAGATGGAAGGGAGGGCGGAGATGGGGGTGGGATGGGGAGGAGATGGGGAGTGGAGAGAGGAGATGGGGAGGGAGGAGATGAGGAGGAGAGGGAGGAGATGGGGAGGGGAGAGAGGAGATGGGGAGAGAGGAGATGAGGAGGAGAGGGAGGAGATGGGGAGGGGAGGGAGGATGGGAGGAAGAGAGAGGCGTGTTCACACAGAGCTCCTGATTTCACCTCTACAACGTTTTTATTTTCACTCTCATTATTTTCGCCTTTTTTACGGAGAGTTTATCTCCCATCAGTGAGTTATTTGCGTTGAGTTGTAAGTTCAACTGCCTGGCAATAGATGGCGGTGGTGGTGGCATCTACATCTGCAGCTCGTGAAAAACCAGTGGCATTTACATCTGCAGAACACCAGTGGCATCTACATTTGCAGAAAATGAAGAAGCAGTGGAATCTATATCTGCAGAACGGAAGAATCAGTGGCATCTACAGTACGTGACTTTACAGAAAGCACGAAAGAGTATGCTCCTCTGGATTTTCAGAAGAGGTTTCCAGCAACGGCTGTCCTATGTCATGGCAGCTCTACACCCCCATTGTGGAACTTTCTCTGCGTCTTCTTCAACAAAAGCTCGCTGGCTTAACTTTGAAGGAGTCCAGTATGAGAGTGACTCTCACAGCATACGCCGCTGACATTCTGTTCTTCCTACGAAGCTTTAGTGACATTGAACGGCTACTGGAGTGCCTGGGAGGTATGCTCCCATGCGTCCTCCTCCAGGATGAGTTGGGAGAAGTGCAGCAACTCGTGGGGATGTGGAACGAGGCTCAGTTCCCTGAGTTGGCCAACGCCGTCGTGTGGAGCGAGGGATGCCTTCAACATATTGACGTCTGCCAAGGGCCTGGAGATAAGCTGCTTGAGAGAAACTGGGATATTTTGGAAGAAATGAGTGAGGACATGACTGTAGCATTGTGGGCCGTGCCTGTGTACAACCCTCACGTTCAGAGGCAAACCCCTGGTGGTGAAGAACCAGTTTGAGTTGGTCCACATTGTGGCACTGCTTTTTTCACCCTCGCTCCAGCCGCGTATTTGATCGGCAGCCGGCAGAGGATGGTAGCGAATTTATTTTGCTCGCATAGAAGGCACCGGGGCGTTGCTGCCGTAGTCTTAGCATTGCCACGGCGTTCGAGGCGGGCAGGATCTAATGTGCATATGGAGTCAACTGTCCACCTTTCGCTTGCAAGCCGTGCAAAGGTTTCGGTACACAGCCCCATCAACTGTGGGGTGTTCCACAGCATCCTTGTTTATAAGTCACCTGGTGGTGAGGGCTGAAGTTCAGCAAGCGGATATTCTATATTTGCATTACAGGTATCCCGCTAACGCAGATTGAAGAAGTGTCCTACAGTCCTGGGCTCTCTTAGTCACTACCCAAACAAATGAACACCCGGCCAGCATCAGACTTCGCTCGCGAAGCGCTTTGGTGGAATCATGACACGGGACGAAACTTTATCTTGTGGGTTTAGCCATAGAGAAGCGTCACGGTCGATGCGCATCTCACCAGGGTAGACGATCTGGCTGCAATGACGGGACTGCATTAAATAAGAATCGCCGCGAAACTTATAAACGAGGTGCGCAAGGCTCAGCTCAAAAGGAGTGGGAGCACGCATTCCCTGAGTGTTGATGACGTGTCAGCCCCTGGTAGTCGAGTGTCTCCAGAGATGACTGTTGAGTCGGCAAGTAAAGTACTCACTTTCTCTTTCGATTTAAAGCTTTCGTGACTGCAAGGATTCATCTTCTTCGGTTCTTTTCGGTAAAGTCACCAACACGTAGAATGAGAATAAAATAATAAATTGATAGAATAAAATAACGCAATAATATTCTCACGACGTTTCGGCCACAACACAAGCGGCCTTCATCAGGTGAAGGGGACGAGACTGTCTGGAGGACTCCAGCGCTGGAGTCCTCCAGACAGTCTCGTCCCCTTCACCTGACAGCGCTGTCCTCCAGACAGCCTCGTCTCCTTCACCTGATGAAGGCCGCTTGTGTTGTGGCCGAAACGTCGTGAGAATATTATTGTGTTATTTTATTTTATCAATTTATTATTTGATTCTCATTCTACGTGACTTCACTTTCTCTTCTCGCAGATCGGCCGTCGGGAAGGGCGCTTCTCAAATGTAGAACGGAAGAAACGGTATGCTCACGTGGTGCCCCTCAATAATAACCAGCAGGTACTGAGGTCGTGCAAAGGAACACGCTTGGAGGGACTCAAAGCGACCGTGTAACCCTCCTCACTGGGAGCTGTTCTCACCCATCATCTAAACGCCAGGGTGGCCTCAGCTGGAGTACTGCCCGTGTTACGGTGACCACAGGTAATTTTCTGGCACACTTCACGGGACGCCGAGCCAGAATGTTTGTTCCGTGGTGGATTCGAAACGGTAGCCCGTCGGCGTGTACATTGCAAAAGCCTCGACTCAATTTTTTAAGCTCCCACGCGACATCTTGCCAAAGTTTAGACTTAACTTCTCCTCCAACAATTATTTTTTTTTTGGGGGGGGATATGAAGGGAAAGCCGGCACCAAAGGTATGGCAGAGTGGACTTGGTGAACTCCATCACGAACAATGGGAAACTGGCGGCCTAAAGGGCTGGGAAATGGGCAATTGAAGGAAACGGCTTATACAGCAGCCACTGTCGCAACTTCAAGGGCCTGGTTTCTGCTCGAATTTGACTGGAATTTCGCCACACTCAGTTGATGGGGGGTAGGTTGGGGGGTGGTCGTGTGATCGTGTTAATCACTGTCATCAGAATCATTGGAAAGATTTGATAAACCATTTCAGGTCTTAATTGATCGTTCACGCTTACAGTGGCTTTCAGACAGCATACATTATAATTTTTCGTCTCCCCCCTTCCTCTTTTCAGAACGTAGATGGACTAGTCCTTCTAAATAAACTGACAAATCGCTGCGCGTGGCGCTGACGTTTTTTTATAAATAAATAAATACACCGTTTAAAAATAAATAAATTTATGCAAACCGACACACCTGATGACAACCGTTTGTGTTATGGTCGAAACGTCGTGAGAATTTTTTTTATTGTTTTATATATATTTTATTATTTTATTGTTTCCCTTCAACGTGACTTTACCGAAAGAGCTAAGAATATGAATTACTGCAGTCACGAAAGCTTTAAATCAACATTTCACTGTCATCAGGTTCACAATAGGCCGTGTCGGAGACTGAGCCAGCAAAAGGCTCACGTCCTGGTCTCTGTTGGTGAGTTCACAATGGCCACATTGCTATCACTGCTGTTATCACCGCTGAAGTAGAAGTGATCTCACCTGGCGGCGTGTAGCGAGGGTTGAGGACCGTGGGCAGGCAGAATCTCACCGCTCCGTCCGGCTCCACCGGCAACTCGCTCACAAACTCCACCCGCAGCTCAGCAACCTCGCCCGCCCCCAAGTTGCCCAGCACGCACTGGAACACGTCGCCCCGTTCCTCGGAGAGCAGGAAGGCCGTGCGGCCAGAGCTCATCGCATCGTCGTACACCTCCTTGGCCTGGGGAAACGATACACTCACACATTCACCCATTCACTCATTCACTCATTCACTCATTCACCCATTCACTCATTCACCCATTCACTCATTCAACCACTCACCCACCCAATTACACACTCACTCAGCCATCCACTAACTCACTCAACCACTCACTAAAGCATTCACTAGCGCACCCACCTGACCACTCACTCACAAACTCACCCACTCACACATTCACCCATTCACTCATTCATCCACTCACCCACCCAATTACACACTCACTCAGCCATCCACTAACTCACTCAACCACTCACTAAAGCATTCACTAGCGCACCCACCTAACCACTCACTCACAAACTCACCCACTCACACATTCACCCATTCACTCATTCAACCACTCACCCACCCAATTACACACTCACTCAGCCATCCACTAACTCACTCAACCACCCACTAAAGCATTCACTAGCGCACCCACCTGACCACTCACTCACAAACTCACCCACTCACACATTCACCCATTCACTCATTCAACCACTCACCCACCCAATTACACACTCACTCAGCCATCCACTAACTCACTCAACCACTCACTAAAGCATTCACTAGCGCACTCACCTAACCACTCACTCACAAACTCACCCACTCACACATTCACCCATTCACTCATTCATCCACTCACCCACCCAATGACACACTCACTCAGCCATCCACTAACTCACTCAACCACTCACTAAAGCATTCACTAGCGCACTCACCTGACCACTCACTCACAAACTCACCCACTCACACATTCACCCATTCACTCATTCAACCACTCACCCACCCAATTACACACTCATTCAGCCATCCACTAACTCACTCAACCACTCACTAAAGCATTCACTAGCGCACTCACCTAACCACTCACTCACAAACTCACCCACTCACACATTCACCCATTCACTCATTCAACCACTCACCCACCCAATTACACACTCATTCAGCCATCCACTAACTCACTCAACCACTCACTAAAGCATTCACTAGCGCACTCACCTAACCACTCACTCACAAACTCACCCACTCACACATTCACCCATTCACTCATTCAACCACTCACCCACCCAATTACACACTCACTCAGCCATCCACTTACTCACTCAACCACTCACTAAAGCATTCACTAGCGCACTCAACTAACCACTCACTCAAAAACTCACCCACTCACACATTCACCCATTCACTCATTCATCCACTCATCCACCCACTAAATAGCTCACTCACCCACTAGACCAGCCACTCACCCACTCAATAGCCCACTCATTCATCCACTCGCTCCCTCACCCGGTCACCCACTCACTCATCCACACAAACACCCACCCACTCACTCACGCACTCACTCATTCACTAGCGCACTCACCTAACCACTCACTCACAAACTCACCCACTCACACATTCACTCATTCAACCACTCACCCATCCAATTACACACTCACTCAGCCATCCACTAACTCACTCAACCACTCACTAAAGCATTCACTAGCACACTCAACTAACCACTCACTCACAAACTCACCCACTCACACATTCACCCATTCACTCATTCATCCATTCACCCACCCAATTACACACTCACTCAGCCATCCACTAACTCACTCAACCACTCACTAAAGCATTCACTAGCACACTCAACTAACCACTCACTCACAAACTCACCCACTCACACATTCACCCATTCACTCATTCATCCATTCACCCACCCAATTACACACTCACTCAGCCATCCACTAACTCACTCAACCACTCACTAAAGCATTCACTAGCGCACTCACCTAACCACTCACTCACAAACTCACCCACTCACACATTCACCCATTCACTCATTCATCCACTCACCCACCCAATTACACACTCACTCAGCCATCCACTAACTCACTCAACCACTCACTAAAGCATTCACTAGCGCACTCACCTGACCACTCACTCACAAACTCACCCACTCACACATTCACCCATTCACTCATTCAACCACTCACCCACCCAATTACACACTCATTCAGCCATCCACTAACTCACTCAACTACTCACTAAAGCATTCACTAGCGCACTCACCTAACCACTCACTCACAAACTCACCCACTCACACATTCACCCATTCACTCATTCAACCACTCACCCACCCAATTACACACTCATTCAGCCATCCACTCATTCAACCACTCACCCATCCAATTACACACTCACTCAGCCATCCACTAACTCACTCAACCACTCACTAAAGCATTCACTAGCACACTCACCTAACCACTCACTCACAAACTCACCCACTCACACATTCACCCATTCACTCATTCAACCAACTCCCACCCAATTACACACTCACTCAGCCATCCACTAACTCACTCAACCACTCACTAAAGCATTCACTAGCACACTCAACTAACCACTCACTCACAAACTCACCCACTCACACATTCACCCATTCACTCATTCATCCATTCACCCACCCAATTACACACTCACTCAGCCATCCACTAACTCACTCAACCACTCACTAAAGCATTCACTAGCGCACTCACCTAACCACTCACTCACAAACTCACCCACTCACACATTCACCCATTCACTCATTCATCCACTCACCCACCCAATTACACACTCACTCAGCCATCCACTAACTCACTCAACCACTCACTAAAGCATTCACTAGCGCACTCACCTGACCACTCACTCACAAACTCACCCACTCACACATTCACCCATTCACTCATTCAACCACTCACCCACCCAATTACACACTCATTCAGCCATCCACTAACTCACTCAACCACTCACTAAAGCATTCACTAGCGCACTCACCTAACCACTCACTCACAAACTCACCCACTCACACATTCACCCATTCACTCATTCAACCACTCACCCACCCAATTACACACTCATTCAGCCATCCACTCATTCAACCACTCACCCATCCAATTACACACTCACTCAGCCATCCACTAACTCACTCAACCACTCACTAAAGCCTTCACTAGCACACTCACCTAACCACTCACTCACAAACTCACCCACTCACACATTCACCCATTCACTCATTCAACCAACACCCACCCAATTACACACTCACTCAGCCATCCACTAACTCACTCAACCACTCACTAAAGCATTCACTAGCGCACCCACCTGACCACTCACTCACAAACTCACCCACTCACACATTCACCCATTCACTCATTCACCCATTCACTCATTCAACCACTCACCCACCCAATTACACACTCACTCAGCCATCCACTAACTCACTCAACCACTCACTAAAGCATTCACTAGCGCACCCACCTAACCACTCACTCACAAACTCACCCACTCACACATTCACCCATTCACTCATTCAACCACTCACCCACCCAATTACACACTCACTCAGCCATCCACTAACTCACTCAACCACTCACTAAAGCATTCACTAGCGCACTCACCTAACCACTCACTCACACATTCACCCATTCACTCATTCACCCATTCACTCATTCATCCACTCACCCACCCAATTACACACTCACTCAGCCATCCACTAACTCACTCAACCACTCACTAAAGCATTCACTAGCGCACCCACCTAACCACTCACTCACAAACTCACCCACTCACACATTCACCCATTCACTCATTCAACCACTCACCCACCCAATTACACACTCACTCAGCCATCCACTAACTCACTCAACCACCCACTAAAGCATTCACTAGCGCACCCACCTGACCACTCACTCACAAACTCACCCACTCACACATTCACCCATTCACTCATTCAACCACTCACCCACCCAATTACACACTCACTCAGCCATCCACTAACTCACTCAACCACTCACTAAAGCATTCACTAGCACACTCACCTAACCACTCACTCACAAACTCACCCACTCACACATTCACCCATTCACTCATTCATCCACTCACCCACCCAATGACACACTCACTCAGCCATCCACTAACTCACTCAACCACTCACTAAAGCATTCACTAGCGCACTCACCTGACCACTCACTCACAAACTCACCCACTCACACATTCACCCATTCACTCATTCAACCACTCACCCACCCAATTACACACTCATTCAGCCATCCACTAACTCACTCAACCACTCACTAAAGCATTCACTAGCGCACTCACCTAACCACTCACTCACAAACTCACCCACTCACACATTCACCCATTCACTCATTCAACCACTCACCCACCCAATTACACACTCATTCAGCCATCCACTAACTCACTCAACCACTCACTAAAGCATTCACTAGCGCACTCACCTAACCACTCACTCACAAACTCACCCACTCACACATTCACCCATTCACTCATTCAACCACTCACCCACCCAATTACACACTCACTCAGCCATCCACTTACTCACTCAACCACTCACTAAAGCATTCACTAGCGCACTCAACTAACCACTCACTCAAAAACTCACCCACTCACACATTCACCCATTCACTCATTCATCCACTCATCCACCCACTAAATAGCTCACTCACCCACTAGACCAGCCACTCACCCACTCAATAGCCCACTCATTCATCCACTCGCTCCCTCACCCGGTCACCCACTCACTCATCCACACAAACACCCACCCACTCACTCACGCACTCACTCATTCACTAGCGCACTCACCTAACCACTCACTCACAAACTCACCCACTCACACATTCACTCATTCAACCACTCACCCATCCAATTACACACTCACTCAGCCATCCACTAACTCACTCAACCACTCACTAAAGCATTCACTAGCACACTCAACTAACCACTCACTCACAAACTCACCCACTCACACATTCACCCATTCACTCATTCATCCATTCACCCACCCAATTACACACTCACTCAGCCATCCACTAACTCACTCAACCACTCACTAAAGCATTCACTAGCACACTCAACTAACCACTCACTCACAAACTCACCCACTCACACATTCACCCATTCACTCATTCATCCATTCACCCACCCAATTACACACTCACTCAGCCATCCACTAACTCACTCAACCACTTACTAAAGCATTCACTAGCGCACTCACCTAACCACTCACTCACAAACTCACCCACTCACACATTCACCCATTCACTCATTCATCCACTCACCCACCCAATTACACACTCACTCAGCCATCCACTAACTCACTCAACCACTCACTAAAGCATTCACTAGCGCACTCACCTGACCACTCACTCACAAACTCACCCACTCACACATTCACCCATTCACTCATTCAACCACTCACCCACCCAATTACACACTCATTCAGCCATCCACTAACTCACTCAACTACTCACTAAAGCATTCACTAGCGCACTCACCTAACCACTCACTCACAAACTCACCCACTCACACATTCACCCATTCACTCATTCAACCACTCACCCACCCAATTACACACTCATTCAGCCATCCACTCATTCAACCACTCACCCATCCAATTACACACTCACTCAGCCATCCACTAACTCACTCAACCACTCACTAAAGCATTCACTAGCACACTCACCTAACCACTCACTCACAAACTCACCCACTCACACATTCACCCATTCACTCATTCAACCAACTCCCACCCAATTACACACTCACTCAGCCATCCACTAACTCACTCAACCACTCACTAAAGCATTCACTAGCACACTCAACTAACCACTCACTCACAAACTCACCCACTCACACATTCACCCATTCACTCATTCATCCATTCACCCACCCAATTACACACTCACTCAGCCATCCACTAACTCACTCAACCACTCACTAAAGCATTCACTAGCGCACTCACCTAACCACTCACTCACAAACTCACCCACTCACACATTCACCCATTCACTCATTCATCCACTCACCCACCCAATTACACACTCACTCAGCCATCCACTAACTCACTCAACCACTCACTAAAGCATTCACTAGCGCACTCACCTGACCACTCACTCACAAACTCACCCACTCACACATTCACCCATTCACTCATTCAACCACTCACCCACCCAATTACACACTCATTCAGCCATCCACTAACTCACTCAACCACTCACTAAAGCATTCACTAGCGCACTCACCTAACCACTCACTCACAAACTCACCCACTCACACATTCACCCATTCACTCATTCAACCACTCACCCACCCAATTACACACTCATTCAGCCATCCACTAACTCACTCAACCACTCACTAAAGCATTCACTAGCACACTCAACTAACCACTCACTCACAAACTCACCCACTCACACATTCACCCATTCATCCATTCACCCACTCAATTACACACTCACTCAGCCATCCACTAACTCACTCAACCACTCACTAAAGCATTCACTAGCGCACTCACCTAACCACTCACTCACAAACTCACCCACTTACACATTCACCCATTCACTCATTCATCCACTCACCCACCCAATTACACACTCACTCAGCCATCCACTAACTCACTCAACCACTCACTAAAGCATTTACTAGCGCACTCACCTGACCACTCACTCACAAACTCACCCACTCACACATTCACCCATTCACTCATTCAACCACTCACCCACCCAATTACACACTCATTCAGCCATCCACTAACTCACTCAACCACTCACTAAAGCATTCACTAGCGCACTCACCTAACCACTCACTCACAAACTCACCCACTCACACATTCACCCATTCACTCATTCAACCACTCACCCACCCAATTACACACTCATTCAGCCATCCACTAACTCACTCAACCACTCACTAAAGCATTTACTAGCGCACTCACCTAACCACTCACTCACAAACTCACCCACTCACACATTCACCCATTCACTCATTCAACCACTCACCTACCCAATTACACACTCACTCAGCCATCCACTAACTCACTCAACCACTCACTAAAGCATTCACTAGCGCACTCACCTAACCACTCACTCACAAACTCACCCACTCACACATTCACCCATTCACTCATTCAACCACTCACCCACACAATTACACACTCACTCAGCCATCCACTAACTCACTCAACCACTCACTAAAGCATTCACTAGCGCACTCACCTAACCACTCACTCAAAAACTCACCCACTCACACATTCACCCATTCACTCATTCATCCACTCACCCACCCACTAAATAGCTCACTCACCCACTAGACCAGTCACTCACCCACTCAATAGCCCACTCATTCATCCACTCGCTCCCTCACCCGGTCACCCACTCACTCATCCACACAAACACCCACCCACTCACTCACGCACTCACTCATTCAACCACTCACCCACCCACCAACTCATTAATTCAACCACTCACGCACTCACTCACTCACCAACCCACTCACCTACTCACCAGACCAATCACTCCCCCACTCAATAGTCCACTCATTCAGCAACTCACTCATTCAACCACTCATTCATCCACTCACTCACTCACCCACTCAATAGCCCACTCATTCATCCACTCACTTACCCACTCAACAGCCTACTTCTTCACCCACTCAATCAACCACCTAATATGCACTGGATTACGTCCTCCCGCTCTTCATAGAGCAGGAAGGCCATGTGGCCGGAGCTCAGTGCATCGTGGTACTCCTCCTTGGCCTGAGAACACGATGGCATTCACTCACTCACCGGGTCATCCATTAACTCATCGACCCACCCACTCACTCATTCACTCGCCCACTCACTCGCTCACTCACTCACTAGCCAACCCACCCACTCACTAACTCATCCACTCACTAGCCCACTCAATCACCCACCCAATTACTCGCTCATCCACCAACTCACTCATCCATTAATTCAACCACTCAGCCATTAATTCAACCACTCAATCACCTGCTCACTCATTCATCCACTCACCCACTCATGAATCCACTCACCCACTCATTCATCCACTCACGCACTCACGAGCCCACTATGCCACTCATTAAACCACTCACTCACCAACCCATTTACCAACATACTCACTTGTTTATCTAGCAACCCACTTACATGTTTACTAATTTAACGACTCACACACCCACTCGTTTACTCATTCAAGCACACACGCACTAGCCCAAAAACACAACCACTCACCCACGCACTCACTCATTCAGGCACCCACTCATCCACCTACTCACTAGCCCACTATCAAAACTAATCACCCATCCACACACTCAATTATTCAACCACTAATTCATCCACTCACTCACCCACTAAAACAGCTTCTCATGCATCTACTCACCTGTTCACTCATTTAACCACTCCATCCACTGAATCACCAGCTCGCTCAATCATTCAACCACTCATTCATCCACTCACTTAGACACTCATTCAACCACTAACCCACCTACCCACCCTCATACACCCACTCGTTTACTAATTCAACCACTCACCCACTCACCCGCTTATCCACCCACCCACTCAGCCACCCACCCACTCAGCCACCCACTCACCCACCCATTCACCCACTCATTCACCCACCCACTCTCCCACCCATTCACCTACTCACCGACCCACTCACCCACTCACTCACTCATCCACCCACCCACTTATCCACCCACCCACCCATTCACCCACCCAAAGGCAAAGATCCACTGTCTACCCCTTACAGACTTTTGGGGCAAGTGCTGTTAGTGAACACCTATGAAGGCGGCACGGCACACGCCCGGCCACCTTTGTACTCACTTGAGGCTGAGTCGACCTAGGGGAGGCCCAGGACTGGTTCAGATAATCGTCACTGGTATTGGCTGTGATTGGGAATCGAACCTGGGCCGCCAGGTTCGGAGCACAGTGTAGCGATAACTGCTACACTACCGCTCCCCACCCATTCACCCACTCATCCACTCACCCACCCACTCACTCACTCGCTCACTCACACACCCATTCACCCACCCACTCACCCACCCATTCACCCACCCATTCACCCACTCACCCACCCATTAAACCACTCACCCACCCACTCACCCACCCATTCACCTACTCACCCACTCACCCACCCATTAAACCACCCACTCACTCACCCACCCATTCACCCACCCACTCACCCACCCATTCACCCACTCACCCACCCATTAAACCACTCACCCACCCACTCACCCACTCACTCACCCACTCACCCACCCATTAAACCACTCACTCACCCACTCACCCACCCATTAAACCACCCACCCACTCACCCACCCAATCACCAACCCACATACCCATCCATTCACCCACTCACCCACTCACCCACCCATTAAACCACTCCACCCACTCACTCACCCACTCACTCACCCACTCACCCACCCATTAAACCATTCACCCACCCACTCACTCACCCATTCACCCACCCACTTACCCATCCATTCACCCACTCACCCACTCACCCACCCATTAAACCACTCACTTACCCACTCACCCACCCATTCACCTACTCACCCCCCACTCACCCACTCACCCACTCACTCACCCACCCACCCACTCACCCACCCACCCACTCACCCACCCACCCACTCACCCACCCACCCACCCACTCACCCACCCACTCACCCACTCACCCACCCATTAAACCACCCACCCACTCACCCACCCACTCACCCACTCACCCACCCATTAAACCACTCACTCACCCACTCACCCACCCATTAAACCACCCACCCACTCACCCACCCATTCACCCACCCGCATACCCATCCATTCACCCACTCACCCACTCACCCACCCATTAAACCACTCACCCACTCACTCACCCACTCACTCACCCACTCACCCACCCATTAAACCATTCACCCACCCACTCACTCACCCATTCACCCACCCACTTACCCATCCATTCACCCACTCACCCACGCACCCACACATTAAACCACTCACTTACCCACTCACCCACCCATTCACCTACTCACCCACCCACTCACCCACTCACTCACCCACCCACTCACCCACCCACCCACTCACCCACCCACTCACCCACCCACTCACCCACCCACCCACCCACTCACCCACCCACTCACCCACTCACCCACCCATTAAACCACCCACCCACCCACTCACCCACTCACCCACCCATTAAACCACTCACCCACCCACTCACCCACCCATTAACCCACTCACCCACCCACCCACCCACTCACTCACCCACCCACCCACCCACCAACCCACCCACCATCTCCTTCTCCTTAATGACGGCGTCAATGTGTCGCCCGTTGAGGCTGGCGCTGAACGCGTGCACCGCCGAGTCGTCGTCCAGCGGGAAGAGGAAGGAGGCCTCCACGGGGAAGGCCTCGGCGTTGAGGTAGCTGAGCGTGGCGCGCACGGAGGCCACGAAGCCCTGCACGCTCGCCTCCACCGACACGGCCTTCAGCGGCACCGCTGGTGAGGAGAGGTCAGGTGAGGTCAGGTGAGGTCAGGTGAGTTGGTTAGGTGAGGTGAGGTCGGGTGAGGTGAGGTGAGGTCAGGTGATGTCACGTGAGTTCAGGTGAGTTGGGGTGAGGTGAGGTCAAGCGATTGGAGGTGAGGTTGTGGCGACAACTCACGCCCACTTAGTCACTGGCCCCACCCACTTACGGCATAGCCACGCCCACTCAGCCGCGAGCCCCGCCCATTGCTGCCCACACACTAACACGCAACAAAGACATCTATAATATAGTTGGTTTTTTTTTTGGGGGGGGGGGGGGGTTAAATCACGTAAATATAAATGTGTTGTTAAACAAGCCACCACCCGACACAGCCAATAAGTAAGGTTTGTCACATAAATAGAGCATGCCAATTCGTTACTGGAATGGCACAACGGTGTGTTGGAGAGTCAATCCACAACATTTACAATCTGAGTACGACGTTTCGCCAGTAATTACAACCGGAATCATCAGGCGACAGCCAGATTTGTGGAGAAATCTTCCTCCTTAAATAGAGGGATAGATTAACACGTAGCCTTTCACGATCAATTTTTATCCATAATACAGGATGCTTTGGGTTTCGATCGCGTGAAAATATAAATGTGTCGTGAAAACCCGACACAGCCAACTAGTGTAAGGGTTGTCACGTGAACAGAACATGCCAATTCGTCACTCGTACAGCACACCGGTGTGTTTTGAATGCCAAAACGAAATAAAATAACACGAGCATTGAAACTGCCCAAGTAATTAAAACAATAAAAAAAACCGAACATTGTGGGAGTAAATTTTGATTTAAAGCTTTCGTGACTGCAGTAATTCATATTCTTAGCTCTTTCGGCAAAGTCACGTTGAAGGGAAACAATAAAATAATAAAATATATATAAAACAATAAAAATTCTCACGACGTTTCGACCGTTTGTGTTATGGTCGAAACGTCGTGAGAATTTTTATTTTTTATATATTGTATTATTTTATTGTTTCCCTTCGACGTGACTTTACCGAAAGAGCTAAGAATATTGTGGGAGTAACTGATAAACTAGCCAGATGTTTGTAAAAACAAAATATCTGAGTCAGATTTGGCACGGTACATAAAATACAGAAATTATTCTCTGGTACAAAAGATGTATTACCGAAGCTATCAACAGAAGGTGTGTACAGGATTAACTGCACTTGTGGCAAATGTTATGTTGGGCAAATAGGACGAATGATCAGCACGTAACTAAAAGAACATCAGAGAAATATTAAATACTCCCAAATATATTTGTCAGCAGTAGCAGAACACGTGTGTCAACCAGGACACTGAATTGATTGTGATAATGTTGAAGTTATGTGCAAAACTAGCTACTACTGGCCAAGACTAGTTAGATGATCTATCGAAATTGAAAGAAATAAAAATAATTTTAACCGTACGGATAGCTACCGACTTAGTGCTGCGTGTAAGCGAATCGTCAAATAATACATCGTTTAAATACATGCCGATACAGGCCACCATACTTTAATAGGGATTACTGTTGGTAAGCCACTTTAATACACACAATGAACAGGAAGGACAAGATCAAAGGGCTCGCATAATGCGCATGTACAATTACGTTGACTCATTAATCCTCCCCCACCACATTGGGCAAGAGCGCAGAAATGTGGTCACCACATCTACGCCTCCTCTATATAAGGAACGAAACAGCTGGACTTCCCCACGAATCTGGCTGTAGCCTGATGGAGCTGGTTATAATTACCGGCAAAACGTCGTACTCAGATTGTAAGTGCTGTGGCTTGGCTCTCCAACACACCGGTTAGTGCTGTACTAGTGACGAATTGGCCACGTTCTGTTTACGTGACAAACCCTCACTAGTCGGCTGTGGGATAGATGTGATGGCGTCACTTCTGAGCTCTTCTTGTGTAAAGGCCAGAGAGAGAGAGTGGGGGTTAATAAATGCAGATCAATTACATTGGGTATCCATTGTTACTTTATGCATGCACAAACCCACGCGTTTAAAAAGACGAAGATCCTCGCGTATATCCTTAACAGACTGTTGGGGCAAGTGCTGTTAGTGAGTAGTGGCAGCAGCTATAAAGGCCGGCGCTGTGGCACACGAGGGGGTGGGTGGCCAAGAACCACTCTCGGCCGCCTTTGTGTCCCCAGTGGCGATGTTTACACGACGCACCAGGTACTCATTTGAGGCTGAGTCGACCTACGGGATGCCCAGGACCTTTTCAAATGATCGTCACTGATGAGGGCTGTGAGCAGGAATCGAACTCGGGTGGCCGTGTTTATAGTGCAGCGTAGTGCTAACCGCTACGTTACCACTCTACACATATACATGTAAATACACACACGAGTACACACATGCACACGTGAACATACACACACACATCGTGAGTACACACACACACTCATCTTGAGTATATACACACACTGATCCTGAGTACACACACACTCATCCTGAGTACACACACACACACTCAACTTTAGTACACACACACACACCGTTAGTACACACACACACACTCATCCTGAGTAGACACACACACTCATCCTGAGTACACACACACACACTCATCCTGAGTACACACACAGTCATCATGAGTACACACACACACACACTCAAGTTTAGTACACACACACACCGTTAGTACACACACACACACTCATCCTGAGTACACACACACTCATCCTGAGCACACACACACACTCATCCTGAGTACACGCACACACACACACTCATCATGAGTACACACACACTCATTCCTGAGTACACAAAAACACATCGTGAGTACACACACACTCATCCTGAGTACACACACACTCATGCTGAGTACACACACACACTCATGCTGAGTACACACACACTCATCCCTGAGTACACACACACTCATCATGAGTACACACACACTCATCCTGAGTACACACACACACTCATCCTGAGTACACACACACTCATCATGAGTACACACACACACACTCATCCTGAGTACACAGCCACACATCCTGAGTACACACACACACACACATCCTGAGTACACACACACTCACCCTGAGTACACACACACACTCATCCTGAGTACACACACACACTCATCCTGTGTACACACACTCACCCTGAGTACACACACACACTCACCTTGGGTATACACACACACTCATCCTGAGCGCACGCACACTCAACCTGAGTACACACACTCATGCTGAATATACAAACACCCATCGTGAGTACACACACACTCATCCTTAGTACACACACACTCATCCCGAGTACACACACACACTCACCCTGAGTACACACACACACTCATCCTGAGTACACACACACACATCGTGAGTACACACACACACTCATCATGAGTACACACACACATCCTGAGTACACACACACACACATCCTGAGTACACACACACACACATCGTGAGTACACACACACACTCATCATGAGTACACACACACACTCATCCTGAGTACACATACACTCATCCTGAGTACACACACACACACATCCTGAGTACACACACACACACACATCGTGAGTACACACACACACACATCCTGAGTACACACACACACACACTCATCCCGAGTACACACACACACATCCTGAGTACACACACACTCATCCTGAGTACACACACACACACACTCATCCCGAGTACACACACACACACATCCTGAGTACACACACACACATGCTGAGTACACACACACATCCTGAGTACACACACACTCATCCTGAGTACACACACACACTCATCCTGAGTACACAGCCACACATCCTGAGTACACACACACACTCACCCTGAGTACACACACACACACATCCTGAGTACACACACACACATCCTGAGTACACACATACACTCATCCTGAGTACGCACACTCACCCTGAGTACACACACACACTCATCCTGAGTACACACACACACACACTCACCCTGAGTACACACACTCACCCTGAGTACACACACACACACTCACCCTGAGTACACACACACACACTCATCCTGAGTACGCACACTCACCCTGAGTACACACACACACTCATCCTGAGTACACACACACACACTCACCCTGAGTACACACACACACTCATCCTGAGTACACACACTCACCCTGAGTACACACACGTGTACACACACACACGTGTATACACACACACACACGTGTGTACACCCAGACACTCACCTTTCTCTTGATACTCATGAACGAAGATGAGTCCACGATGCATGATTGCAGATGGAGATTCCTGCGTGTGTGTGTGGAGGGGGGAGAGAAACAGCGTTGGGAGGGCAACTCACTGGCACATACTAAGCTGAAAACTAAATGATTATTTTATTTTAACCAGGTAACGTCCCACTGAGCTGCTACGTCGCTCTTTTTCAGAAGCTCTGACCTGGCCACTACAAATGATATCAGCTCAACCAAGTCGTCTGACATCGACATCATGAGTAAATTACAGACGCATAGAGACCCATGTAGATCAAAGAGCTACATAGAGACCCACAGAGATACATAGAGACCCACAGATATACACAGAGACACTATAGAGACACATAAAGACACAGAGTTACATGGAAATACATCTAAAGACAGACACAGAGAGTTACATGCAGACCCACAGATATACATAGAGACGTATGAATACACGTAGAGAGACATAGGGACACACAGAGAGACACAGAGACACATGGAGAGAGACATAGGGACAGACAGAGAGATATTGAGATACATGGGGACATACTGTGATACATATAGACAGGCAGAGACACGGAGACGCATAGAGACCCATAGAGACACTTAGAGACCCACAGAGATACACAGACACACACCGAGATACATAGAGACACAAAGAGATTCGTAGAGACACAGAGCCACACAGAAATGCATAGAGACACACAGAGATATGCAGACACACATGAAGATACATATAAACACGTAGAAACATAGAGACCCACAGAGATACATAGAGGCGCATAGAGATACGTAGACATATATAGTGACACAGAGATGCACAGTCACGCAGACACACAGACACACAGAGATATGCAGACACACATGAAGATACATATAAACACATAGAGAGAATGAGACCAACAGATATACGTAAAGACCCACAGAGATTATACATAGAGACTCTCTAAGATACATAGAGACACAGAGCTACATAGAGACACTATAAGATACAGAGAGACACAGAGCTGCATAGAGACACATGGGGAGGCATTGTGACAGATACTCATAGGGACCCACAGACTGAACTTAAAAACTCAACTCAATTGTTACCAGATGAGGCCCCACTGAACAGCTTAAGTGCCTCTTTAGTGACAAGCGACGAGGCCACACCTCATGCCAGCTGCTCCACGCAGTGGCTTATCGTCATCATCGTCATCATCGTCACGTGGGAATGTAGAACAACAGCAGCAGCAGCAAAATTAAATAACCGTGGACGTTGATTCTTAACGTAGCGGGGGGGGGTGTTGAAACCGCAGTGACCACCACAGGGAAAGAGAGAGAGAGATAGACTCAGACTCCAAATATACAGCAGCAGCAGCAGGCGTCGTCAGGGTCGGGATCGAACCCACGACCTCCTGTATACCGGGCGAGGTAGTTAACATCTCAACTATACACACACAGAGAGACAGAGACCCCCCCCCCCCCCGTGTAGCCTCTGACAGACTGTATGGGCAAGTGCTGTTAGTAGCGAGTAGCAGCGCCTGTACACACAGAGACAAAGATGCCCCGTATAGCCTGCCACATGCTGTTAGGACAAGTGCTCAGTAGCACCTATGAAGGCCGGCACTCTGGCACACGGGAAGGTGGGTGGCCACACCACGCCCGGCCACCTTTGTCTCCCCCAGCGATGATGTTTACTAAAACAAAACTGCACCAGGTACTCATTTGAGGCCGAGTCGACCTAGGGGAGGCTCAGGACCAGTTGGTCAGATATCCGTCACTGGTGTCGGTGTTGGCCCATGAGAAAATGAAATCGAACCTGGATCTGTGCACGGTTCGTAGCGATAGCGTTGAGCTAACCGCTGCGCCACCACTCCCTGTGCCTTGACAAAGATCTCGCGGGTAGCCTCTGACAGACTGTTGGGGCAAGTGCTGTTAGTAGCTAGCAGCAAGCCAACACACCCCCTCTGTGTGTTCCACAGTGGCGGGGTACAGAGGCGCTGCTGTTACTCACTGCGACTAACAGCACTTGCCGCTACAGTCTGTTACAGGCTACACGGGGGATCTTTATCTTTGGTGGTGGTGGTGGTGGTAAGCAAATTTTGCCCCGTGAGAACTCGTTCACCCGTTATGACCTGCCCATAGACTAACACTACCCATAGACTAACACTACCCATAGACTAACACTGCCACAGACTAACACTGGACCCATAGACTAACACTGCCCATAGACTAACACTGGACCCATAGACTAACACTCCCCATAGACTAACACTGCCCATAGACTAACACTGCCCATAGACTCAACACTGCCCATAGACTAACACTGCCCATAGACTCAACACTGCCCATAGACTAACACTGCCCATAGACTAACACTGCCCATAGACTAACACTACCCATAGACTAACACTGCACCCATAGACTAACACTGCCCGTAGACTAACACTACCCATAGACTAACACTGCCCATAGACTAACACTGCACCCATAGAATAACACTGCCCATAGACTAACACTGCCCATAGACTAACACTGCCCATAGACTAACACTGCACCCATAGACTAACACTGCCCATAGACTAACATTGCCCATAGACGAACACTGCTCATAGACTAACACTACCCATAGACTAACACTACCCAGAGACTAACACTGAACCCATAGACTAACACTGCCCATAGACTAACACTGCCCATAGACTAACACTGCCCATAGACTAACACTACCCATAGACTAACATTGCCCATAGACTAACACTGCCCATAGACTAACACTACCCATAGACTAACACTACCCGTAGATTAATACTACCCATAGACTGACACTGGACCCATAGACTAACACTGCTCATAGACTAACACTGGACCCATAGACTAACCCTGCCCACAGACTAACACTGCCCATACACTAACACTGCCCATAGACTGACACTGGACCCATAGACTAACACTGCCCATACACTAACACTGCCCATAGACTAACACTGCCCATAGACTAACACTGCCCATAGACTAACACTACCCATAGACTAACACTACCCAGAGACTAACACTGAACCCATAGACTAATACTGCCCATAGACTAACACTACCCATAGACTAACACTGCCCATAGACTAACACTGCCCATAGACTAACACTGCCCATAGACTAACACTGCCCATAGACTAACACTGCCCATAGACTAACACTGCCCATAGACTAACACTGGACCCATAGACTAACACTGCACCCATAGACTAACACTGCCCATAGACTAACACTGCACCCATAGACTAACACTGGACCCATAGACTAACACTGGACCCATAGACTAACACTGGACCCATAGACTAACACTACCCATAGACTAACACTGCCCATAGACTAACACTGCCCATAGACTAACACTGAACATAGACTAACACTGCACCAATAGACTAACACTGCCCATAGACTAACACTGCACCCATAGACTAACACTGGACCCGTAGACTAACACTGCTCATAGACTAACACTGCCCATAGTCTAACACTGCACCCATAGACTAACACTGCCCATAGACTAACACTGCCCATACACTAACACTACCCATAGACTAACACTGCTCATAGACTAACACTGCCCATAGTCTAACACTGCACCCATAGACTAACACTGCCCATAGACTAACACTGCCCATACACTAACACTACCCATAGACTAACACTGGACCCATAGACTAACATTGCCCATAGACTAACACTACCCATAGACTAACATTGCCCATAGACTAACACTACCCATAGACTAACACTGCCCATAGACTAACACTGCCCATAGACTAACACTGGAGCCATAGACTAACACTGCCCATAGACTAACACTGCCCATACACTAACACTACCCATAGACTAACACTGGACCCATAGACTAACATTGCCCATAGACTAACACTGCCCATAGACTAACACTGCCCATAGACTAACACTGCCCATAGACTAACACTACCCATAGACTAACACTACCCATAGACTAACACCGCCCATAGACTAACATTGCCCATAGACTAACACTACCCATAGACTAACACTGCCCATAGACTAACACTGGACCCATAGACTAACATTGCCCATAGACTAACACTGCCCATAGACTAACACTGCCCATAGACTAACACTGCCCATAGACTAACATTGCCCATAGACTAACATTGCCCATAGATTAACACTACCCATAGACTAACACTGCCCATAGACTAACACTGCCCATAGACTAACACTGCCCATACACTAACACTGCATCCATAGACTAACACTGGACCCATAGACTAACACTGCCCATAGACTAACACTACCCATAGACTAACACTGCCCATAGTCTAACACTGCACCCATAGACTAACACTGCCCATAGACTAACACTGGACCCATAGACTAACATTGGCCATAGACTAACACAGGACCCATAGACTAACACTACCCATAGACTAACACTGCCCATAGACTAACACTGGACCCATAGACTAACACTGCCCATAAACTAACACTGCCCATAGACTAACACTGCCCATAGACTAACACTGCCCAAACACTAACACTGCCCATAGACTAACACTGCCCATAGAATAACACTGCCCATAGACTAACACTGCCCATAGACTAACACTGCCCTTAGACTAACACTGCCCATAGACTAACACTGCCCATAGACTAACACTGCCCATAGACTAACACTGCCCATAGACTAACACTGGACCCATAGACTAACACTGCACCCATAGACTAACACTGCCCATAGACTAACACTGCACCCATAGACTAACACTGGACCCATAGACTAACACTGGACCCATAGACTAACACTGGACCCATAGACTAACACTACCCATAGACTAACACTGCCCATAGACTAACACTGCCCATAGACTAACACTGAACATAGACTAACACTGCACCAATAGACTAACACTGCCCATAGACTAACACTGCACCCATAGACTAACACTGGACCCGTAGACTAACACTGCTCATAGACTAACACTGCCCATAGTCTAACACTGCACCCATAGACTAACACTGCCCATAGACTAACACTGCCCATACACTAACACTACCCATAGACTAACACTGCTCATAGACTAACACTGCCCATAGTCTAACACTGCACCCATAGACTAACACTGCCCATAGACTAACACTGCCCATACACTAACACTACCCATAGACTAACACTGGACCCATAGACTAACATTGCCCATAGACTAACACTACCCATAGACTAACATTGCCCATAGACTAACACTACCCATAGACTAACACTGCCCATAGACTAACACTGCCCATAGACTAACACTGGAGCCATAGACTAACACTGGAGCCATAGACTAACACTGCCCATAGACTAACACTGCCCATACACTAACACTACCCATAGACTAACACTGGACCCATAGACTAACATTGCCCATAGACTAACACTGCCCATAGACTAACACTGCCCATAGACTAACACTGCCCATAGACTAACACTACCCATAGACTAACACTACCCATAGACTAACACCGCCCATAGACTAACATTGCCCATAGACTAACACTACCCATAGACTAACACTGCCCATAGACTAACACTGGACCCATAGACTAACATTGCCCATAGACTAACACTGCCCATAGACTAACACTGCCCATAGACTAACACTGCCCATAGACTAACATTGCCCATAGACTAACATTGCCCATAGATTAACACTACCCATAGACTAACACTGCCCATAGACTAACACTGCCCATAGACTAACACTGCCCATACACTAACACTGCATCCATAGACTAACACTGGACCCATAGACTAACACTGCCCATAGACTAACACTACCCATAGACTAACACTGCCCATAGTCTAACACTGCACCCATAGACTAACACTGCCCATAGACTAACACTGGACCCATAGACTAACATTGGCCATAGACTAACACAGGACCCATAGACTAACACTACCCATAGACTAACACTGCCCATAGACTAACACTGGACCCATAGACTAACACTGCCCATAAACTAACACTGCCCATAGACTAACACTGCCCATAGACTAACACTGCCCATACACTAACACTGCCCATAGACTAACACTGCCCATAGAATAACACTGCCCATAGACTAACACTGCCCATAGACTAACACTGCCCTTAGACTAACACTGCCCATAGACTAACACTGCCCATAGACTAACACTGCCCATAGACTAACACTGCCCATAGACTAACACTGGACCCATAGACTAACACTGCACCCATAGACTAACACTGCCCATAGACTAACACTGCACCCATAGACTAACACTGGACCCATAGACTAACACTGGACCCATAGACTAACACTGGACCCATAGACTAACACTACCCATAGACTAACACTGCCCATAGACTAACACTGCCCATAGACTAACACTGAACATAGACTAACACTGCACCCATAGACTAACACAGGACCCATAGACTAACACTGCCCATAGACTAACACAGGACCCATAGACTAACACTGCCCATAGACTAACACTGCCCATAGACTAACACAGGACCCATAGACTAACACTGCCCATATACTAACACTGGACCCATAGACTAACACTGCACCCATATACTAACACTGCTCATAGACTAACACTGCCCATAGACTAACACTACCCATAGACTAACACTGCCCATAGACTAACACTGCCCATAGTCTAACACTGCACCCATAGACTAACACTGCCCATAGACTAACACTGCCCATACACTAACACTACCCATAGACTAACACTGGACCCATAGACTAACATTGCCCATAGACTAACACTACCCATAGACTAACATTGCCCATAGACTAACACTACCCATAGACTAACACTGCCCATAGACTAACACTGCCCATAGACTAACACTGGAGCCATAGACTAACACTGCCCATAGACTAACACTGCCCATAGACTAACACTGCCCATAGACTAACATTGCCCATAGACTATCACTGGACCCATAGATTAACACTGCCCATAGACTAACACTGCCCATAGTCTAACACTGCACCCATAGACTAACACTGCCCATAGACTAACACTGGACCCATAGACTAACACTGCCCATAGACTAACACTGCCCATAGACTAACACTGCCCATAGACTAACACAGGAACCCATAGACTAACACTGCCCATAGACTAACACTGCCCATAGACTAACATTGCCCATAGACTAACACTACCCATAGACTAACACTGCCCATAGACTGACACTGCCCATAGACTAACACTGCCCATAGACTAACATTGCCCATAGACTAACACTACCCATAGACTAACACTGCCCATAGACTAACATTGCCCATAGACTAACACTACCCATAGACTAACACTGCCCATAGACTAACACTTGACCCATAGACTAACATTGCCCATAGACTAACACTGCCCATAGACTAACACTGCCCATAGACTAACACTGCCCATAGACTAACACTACCCATAGACTAACACTGGACCCATAGACTAACACTGCCCATAGACTAACACTACCCATAGACTAACACTGGACCCATACACAAACACTGCCCATAGACTAACACTGCCCATACACTAACACTGCCCATAGACTGACACTGGACCCATAGACTAACACTGCCCATAGACTAACACTACCCATAGACTAACACTGGACCCATACACAAACACTGCCCATAGACTAACACTGCCCATACACTAACACTGCCCATAGACTGACACTGGACCCATACACAAACACTGCCCATAGACTAACACTGCCCATACACTAACACTGCCCATAGACTGACACTGGACCCATAGACTAACACTGCCCATAGACTAACACTGCCCATAGACTAACACTGTTCCATAACCTGCTGCACCTAGCCAGGCTCAGCAGTCAACCCATAGACAGCTGCATGGTCTGTGCCATGACCTCCTGCTCATGCACCTAGCCTGGCACAGCAGTCGACCCATAGACACCCCATGCCATTATTCGCATTGGGAATTCCAATCACCTTCCCCTCCCTCCCCAATCTCCACTCTCTCCCTCCTCTCCCTCCTCTCCTCTCTCCCACTTTCCTTTGTTTTACGATCAGAAGAATCGGCGAGATTGCTCGGGGTTTGTCGGCACTTCGCTTCGTTCATCATGTCGGGTGTTTTTTTCGTACGCTTTTGCGCTCCTTTTTAAGAATCAAAGATATCACGTGCTTTCCCCGCGTTACATCAATCCCATTGTGTTGTGCCCACTGTGTTCATTGACACCAACAAGGAAAAACATCACCCACAAACACACTTCACCAGACCCCCCTGCATTCGCCACATTACACAAAGCACCCTCGGTAGTCCGGCGTGTCAAGAAAGACGCGACACCCCCACCACCACCCCCGTCAACTGAGCGCACCGAAATTCCGGCCAAATTCTACCAAAAACCAGGGCCTTGAAGATGCGACAGTGACTGGATAGGCCGCTTCCTTCAATTAGCGCATTTTCTGGCCTTATAGATAACCAGTTTGGCGTCGTTCATGATGAAGTTTGTCAACCCCTTTATATCTTTAGTGCCCTCGTTCCCCCCCTCCCATCCCTATAAGGATCGCGTGTGGGAGAAATAAACACATTCTCCTGCGGAGGGAGCTGGTAGGAACGTTGGGTTGCTCGGTCAATGGCCAGGGTCAACGGCGGCACCACCACGTGGTGCATTCCGCACAATATGCCCGACTGTGAGGGCGGGCACAAGCCTGGCGTGAGTAGGTTAAACGTTGAGTTTTATAAGGGCACCACGGGGTGACCAGCCCCTCCCCACCCAGCCCCCACCCCTCCCACCCCCCCCACCCTGCCCCTCCCCACCCAGCCCCTCCCTACCCTCCCCTCTCCACCCAGCCACACCACTCCCACGTGGACAGACATCCACAGACATACACAATTCATCCCCTGCCTCCTGTGAATTAATCCCGGTTGGGCTTCCAGTCCAATACGTTTCCTACTACCAGTAAAATTATTTTTCGGTGGGATATTTAGTATCAACTTATCGAGTGAGTCTAGGCGCTTCACAGTGTAAGTCTTTGATGCTCCCACTGTTTCAAGCTCACCCGGGCATGCACAACATTCTGCATTTGACTCTATGAAAAGTACCAGAAATGTGTTTGTGGTCACAGTCCCCACGGACCAAATGCTCCCAGCTCAGATGACCCTTGGCGCTTGTACGGTGGTGGGATTGGAGTAAAACAGCCTTGCCAATAAGGCCTCACGGCAATCAATGCAGGGGGCATCATCTCCCTCCAAGCGTGGCCGTTGTGTGACATTATTATTATGATTATTATTTGTTGATGGTGTAAATTGAACCATTTGGGCGTACGGCTTCCTCCGGCTCAACATCTGAGAAGCAACCCCTCCTGGCACATTCCCCGAGGCGTGTAACCCAGTTGCCTGGCTGTGAAGAAGAGAGTTGAGTTGTGCCTCCTTGCTGGGACAACGTTCAGTTTTGGTGGCACTTAGCCACTGCCGGCCGACTCGTCACCAGCACTCACAGCAGGCGCGCTCCCCACCGCTGCTGTAGATCAAGATCATCGCACTCCATTCATTCACAGGCTTTGCAGCGAGTCTCACCGAGTCCATTCCGCCCATTGCAGTTATCTCAGTGGGGAGAAGCCACTGCCCCTCCGTGCCTGGTCTCACCAAATCGCCCACCCTCGCGAGACGTGCGTCTACCACGCGTTTCTCCATGGCAGGGCCCCGCAAGAGAGAGGGTAGTGCCACGTTGTGGTTCCTTAACAGTGGCTCGTGAGCGAATTCTGATGCGCACCGGGGTTTATTCAGTCGGCCAGTGGACAAGGACACCCCGGGAATGTAGGATACTCCTGTAGAAGTGGGGAATCTGCGCGAGTGGAATGCCTTTAATGTCCATGAAGAAGAGCTGCTTGCGGCACTGAAGCCCCCCGAAGTTATTGAGGGGGAAAAAAAAAACATGCTGTGGAACACCACACGGGTGACTGGGCCGTGTAGAAAAAAATAACACCTCTGTACGGCTTGTAGACGAAATGTAGAGAGCTGGCTCAGGTACACACACCAGGCCGCAGTGGCAAGGCCAAGACAACAGCAGCTTCCTATCTGACTAGAAGAAGGCAGCTATCAGTCTCTGAAGTTTTTTGCTATGAGGTGTGCGGGTGGAGTGAGGGAAAAGAAACGGTGCCACAAGGTGGATGCGACCAGCTGGTTCGCCACCGGGGGGGGTGGGGGGTTTTCCCTCTGAAACGTGGGAGACTTTCGCAGGCGTCCAGTCGTTTCCTCGCCTTCCCATCCAGGACATCCCAATTTTCTCGCAGTGGTTTTCCTCCAGGCCCCGGGAGCACGCCGAGATGGTGCAGACTTTCTCTCTCTTTGCTCCACGCTATCGTCTTGGCCAACTCAGGGAACCGGGCCTCGTCCCGCTTCCCAACAAGCAGCCCACTGCACTTCTCCCAGTTCATCCTGGAGGAGGAGGAGGACGCACGCGGTGGAGTAAACCTCTCGGCACTCGTGCAGCCGTACGATGTCATCAAAGCTCAGTAAGGAGAGGAGGATGTCGTCGGCATACCGCTGCGAAGGTCACTCTCATACCGGGCTCTTTTAGAGTTAGTCCGGCGAGTCGGCGTCGGAGAAGATGCAGAAAATGCTCCAGACGAGTGTGTGGAGCTGTCCTGACATAGGACAGCCTTTTGCCTGATACCTCTTCTGAAATCTACAGGAGCAATTGGTCCACCATTCACTTTAACCAGACACTGGGCCATGTTGTACAGCAAACTAATTAATCCTATGAAGCGGGTCCCAAAACCAAAAGCTTTCAGAGTGCCAAGAAGATACTGGTGATCAACCCTGTCAAAGGCTTTCTCTTGATCAAGGGAGAGAAAGGCAAGTGGAAAGTTCAAATGCTCCGACAGACTGATCAAATCTCTGACTAATAAAATCCCATCATGGATGGTCCTCCCTGGAACAGTGTATGCCTGGTCGTCGGCAATAACCTTAGCCAACATCCTCTTAAGCCTTGCAGACGCAGCTTCCGCAATAATCTTATAGTCTGTGCTCAGCACTGAGACTGGACGCCAGTTTTTGAGGTGCCTGAGGTCGCCCTTGTTTGGAATCAGTGTGAGCACGACCCTCCTCCAGGACCGAGGCATCACGTTGGTCTCCACCTCTTCATCCAGCACGGCTTTTGTAGTCTTTACGTATGGAGTGCCAAACATGGTGATAAAACTCCCCCGTCAGCCCATCAATCCCTGGGGATGTGTTCCTGGCCAGGGCACTCACAGCCATGCCCAGGTCGCTTTGTTTGACCTCTTCTTCGAGAAGGTCCCTGCCCTCTTTCACCCAAAGTAGGCACGGGTCCTTCCAGATTTCATTCTGGGCCACTGTGGATATATGTTCTGGAGAGAAGAGATTTCTATAGTACTGTGCTATTGTTGTAGCTATCTGATTATTGTTTGAAACCAGGACCGCCTTGTCATCAAACAAATGCTCCGTGGGTTTGCGTCCACCATTCTGTTTCCCCTAATGAGAAGAAAAAGTGTCGAGCTAGAGTCCATGTCAAGGGCATCTTTAAAACGAGAGCTTACAAATGCCCCTTTTTTCCTTTTCTGTCTGCAGCCCTTTTTAGACGTTCTAGGGTCTCCACGTATTCCTGCAGTAGGCCTGGATCGTCCCCAATCGTCCGCCTTTGCTCTAAATTATGGACCCTGTTCTCTAGCTCATACATTTCTTGGTCAATATTTTTTTGCGTTTCCCCAGGCATACAACTGACACCATTTTTTTGTTTGTTATATGTACGTTCCCCATGTCCCACCATTGTGCTAGGTTATTAAACCAATCTTTCCTTCCCTGCCACTCCACCCAGAATACCCCAAAAAGATCAGTGAAGGTGGCATCTTACAAAAGGGCATTATTGAAATGCAAGTATTATGATCCCCTTGGGACTCCCCGTATTTTCATTCGAAGTAGTATTAGGCGATGATCGGCCAGTGGTGCCGCCTGAATACTGGACGAAACTGCACTACTTTTAAGGTCTTTTGAGATGTAAAAACCGGTCAACTCTTGACTGCGACAGTGTCCTGTCAGCTCGGGTTCTTGTAAAGGTGAAACCCCGCTGCTTTGGCTGCTGCGTCCGCCACACATCTACGAGACTGCACGTGCTGAGCACGTGCCGCAAGGTGTTCAGGACACCGCCTTTCGACTGTTCGGTGCCAGTGCGGTCGAGGACATCGAGCGTAGAGTTGAAATCTCCTCCCAAAATCAGACATCCGTTATTTGGGGACGTTTTTGAGATAGCTCTGTAACGCATTGAACAAATTCAGTTTTTTTTCCCCCGCGTCATTGATGGGTGTGTAGATGTTTATGAGGTTGACAAAGATGTCATTAAGTTTGATTGTTACGTTGAGGGTTCTTCCCGGTACCACCTAAACCTGGTTAACTATGGTGCGTGTAAACCCCAGTGCAAATAACGTTGCCACCCCTGAAGAATAATGAGAAAGGTGACTGAAAAATCAAATCGCCTTTCCATTCTGTTTCCCATTCATTTTCCTCGCCGGTTGTAAGATGCGTCTCCTGCACAACGAGCACCGAGGCTTCGTGTTTTTCTTTTTTTTGCGAGAGAACGCACAAAGTGTCTCTTGAGTGCACCTCCACAACCATTCATATGAATTGCAGCGAACCTCAGCATTACGTGTCAGTGGAGTTGTCGCCAGGTGTGTGTTTTCCTTCCACGTAGTTATTTGTCTCAGGAAGTACCTGATCCTTTTTCTTTCCTTTCCAGATGACGACCTTCCCTGTCTCGTGAAGTCCTGCTCAACATGGAGTAGGGAGGCTATAATTCCCTCCACATGCTACCACCTTAACAGACCTGCAGTCACGCTTTCTTTCCCGAGCCGTGAACTTCATCTGAATAGTTCCGCAGCTCCGACTGTGGGAATGTTGGTGCCGCTTCAGTCAGCTCGGCAGATGTCGGGCTCACCCCACTTCCTGTGCTGAGGGTTTCTTCCACCTCCTCTCCTTGGCTTCCCTCCTCAGCCCCGGGGATTTGGGGATTTTCAGTCGTCGTGGTATCCTCTGTCGGTGCTATTGGGGTGATGCTGCTTGCCCCTCAGTAGACGGCCTTCCATTGTCCTCGTCTTGGTCACCCCCCCCCCCCCACACACAGCTTGGTCAGTTGAGTCCTGTTTGGGTTCATCCGTGCTCTTGGCTGCTCTTGTTTCCAGATAGCCCCCGGCCACCTCACTGGGCGCGTCGTCGAGGTCAGAAGTGCGACCCTCTTCACTTGTTTCCTTTGCCACTTCGTCATAGATTGCGTTTTCCTCCACTTCTATTTCAAGCTCCAGATTTGTTTTTGCAGGCGTTTCTGTGCTTGGTTCCTTCACTTGGTTTATTCCCTCGCGTGTCCCACCTGTAGGGACGTCTGGGATGGTGAAGACCCCGTCTTTGCCACCAGTGCCCTCCGTATCTATACCCCCAGGGCGCGGGTGTGATGTCCGACTCCATCTCTGGGAGATCTTTAAAAGGACCGACCTCATCCCTACTTGACTGGAGATAATGAAGCTGAATCCTCCGTAAATTTAATCTTCAGAGGCCCGGCTGTCAACGACGGCTGGGTAGCTGGCTGAGCCGCCTCAGTCTCCATGGCCAGTGGCTGGAGTTGGAGCGGTGTTCACTGCCATCTCGCATGAGCGCTGTGGTGAGGGGCTCTCTCCTGAGTCATTCGTTGGGTGTGCTTCATTATCACCCCGTCTTCGGGCCGTGTTTTTCTTTAATATGCCCCTCTGCTTTGCACAAGTTGCATTTGAGTACGTCCCTGCAGTAAAACAGCCTCTGGGCCCGTCCTCCGTTTGAGACCTTTAAGGAGCCCTCCTCAAGCTGCTCATTGGGCACCAACACGTAGACCCTCTGCCTTCTAAAAGACAAAACATGCCTCAAGCTGCCCACTGGGCACCAGCACGTAGACCCCCTGCCTTCTAAAAGACAAGACGTGCCACAAGCTGCCCATTGGGCACCAGCGTGTAGACCCCCTGCCTTCTAAAAGACAAGACATGCCACAAGCTGCCCACTGGACACCAGCATGTAGACCCCCTGCCTTCTGAAAGACAAGACACGCCACAAGCTGCCCACTGGACACCAGCATGTAGACCCCCTGCCTTCTGACAGACAAGAGATGCCTCAAGCTGCCCATTGGGCACCAGCATGTAGACCCCCTGCCTTCTGACAGACAAGACACACCACAAGCTGCCCACTGGGCACCAGCATGTAGACCCCCTGCCTTCTAAAAGACAAGACATGCCACAAGCTGCCCACTGGACACCAGCGTGTAGACCCCCTGCCTTCTAAAAGACAAGACATGCCTCAAGCTGCCCATTGGGCACCAGCGTGTAGACCCCCTGCCTTCTAAAAGACAAGACGTGCCACAAGCTGCCCACTGGGCACCAGCGTGTAGACCCCCTGCCTTCTGAAAGACAAGACATGCCTCAAGCTGCCCACTGGGCACCAGCGTGTAGACCCCCTGCCTTCTGAAAGACAAGACACGCCACAAGCTGCCCACTGGGCACCAGCGTGTAGACCCCCTGCCTTCTGAAAGACAAGACGTGCCACAAGCTGCCCATTGGGCACCAGCGTGTAGACCCCCTGCCTTCTAAAAGACAAGACGTGCCTCAAGCTGCCCACTGGGCACCAGCATGTAGACCCCCTGCCTTCTAAAAGACAAGACACACCACAAGCTGCCCACTGGGCACCAGCATGTAGACCCCCTGCCTTCTAAAAGACAAGACGTGCCACAAGCTGCCCATTGGGCACCAGCGTGTAGACCCCCTGCCTTCTAAAAGACAAGACACGCCTCAAGCTGCCCACTGGGCACCAGCGTGTAGACCCCCTGCCTTATAAAAGACAAGACACACCACAAGCTGCCCACTGGGCACCAGCATGTAGACCCCCTGCCTTCTAAAAGACAAGACGTGCCACAAGCTGCCCATTGGGCACCAGCGTGTAGACCCCCTGCCTTCTAAAAGACAAGACACGCCTCAAGCTGCCCACTGGGCACCAGCACGTAGACCCCCTGCCGTCTGACAGACAAGACATGCCACAAGCTGCCCATTGGGCACCAGCACGTAGACCCCCTGCCTTCTAAAAGACAAGACGTGCCTCAAGCTGCCCACTGGGCACCAGCGTGTAGACCCCCTGCCTTCTAAAAGACAAGACACACCACAAGCTGCCCATTGGGCACCAGCGTGTAGACCCCCTGCCTTATAAAAGACAAGACATGCCTCAAGCTGCCCACTGGGCACCAGGATGTAGACCCCCTGCCTTCTAAAAGACAAGACACACCACAAGCTGCCCATTGGGCACCAGCGTGTAGACTCCCTGCCTTCTAAAAGACAAGACGTGCCTCAAGCTGCCCACTGGGCACCAGCATGTAGACCCCCTGCCTTCTAAAAGACAAGACATGCCTCAAGGTGGGATTTGTGCAGCTCAAAGGTACTCGCTGTCGGTTGAAGATCAGCGTGCCCAACTTAGCCTGGTTTTCGTGGATGTCTTTATCAGGAATGTAGGGGTGGGGGGGGGGAAGTTGGATATGATTATGCGTGCCGATGGTGATGACAGTGGCTCCAAGGTGAGGTGCCAATCGTTAATAATCAGGCCCTTCTCCATGGTGGTGTTTGCCACCTTTTCAGACTCCATTAAGCAAATCACCTTTACGCTCATCATGGAGGCGTACTTCATTGAGCGTTCAGGCACGATGGTGCCGAGAATTTCTACGTATATTTCCATAGGGATATCTTTGGAAGCCGGGCAGCAGATTTTCAGCCTCGTATTGAGACGCCAGCTGCTGCTGGCGAAGAGGTTATATAAGTATTCTTAGCTCTTTCGGTAAAGTCACGTTGAAGGGAAACAATAAAATAATAAAATATATATAAAACAATAAAAAAAATTCTCACGACGTTTCGACCATAACACAAACGGTGAGAATTTTTTTATTGTTTTATATATTATTTTATTATTTTATTGTTTCCCCTCAACGTGACTTTACCGAAAGAGCTAAGAACATGAATTACTGCAGTCACTATAGCTTTAAATCAAAAGGTTATATAAGTATCGATTTAAAGCTTTCGTGACTGCAAGGATTCATCTTCTTTGGTTCTTTCGGTAAAGTCACGTAGGTGAAAATAATTTCTTTGTCAGAACACCTTGTTTGCTCGCACACAGTTTAAAGGTCCGCTGTCTGAGCGTGGTTGTGTTTCGCTAAATTCTCCTGTTTGATGAGTACTAGGTGCCTCGGTGAATGTATATGCTCTAACTTTAACATAGCTATTTCTGTGACCAGTTACAAGCTAATCACTCAGCTATTTCAATGCTAAATTCTATGCTAATTCCGTTGTCAAGGGGTACCTCTGCGGATGTGTATACTTTAACTTAGCTATTTCAACGAGCCATTTCAATGATAAATTATATGCTAATTCCTTTGTCAAGGTGCTTGGTCTTTTTCTTCTCACACAGCTTAAAGGTCGTGATCTAAGCGTGGCTTCTTCCACTCCAGCGCTGTCCTCCAGACAGTCTCGTCCCTTCACCTGATCAAGGCTGCTTGTGTTGTGGCCGAAACGTCGTGATTTTTTGTTATTTTATTTTCACCTACGTGACTTTACCCAATAGAACCAAAGAGTATAGGTTTTTACCCTTTTATCTGGCAACAAAACTGACACCTTTTTACAAGGGATCATGCCTTGCATTAACCGCAATACTTACCCCGAGCTCTCAATACTCTGTTGGTGCATTGTCTTTGAGTTGTGCGCCTTTTGGCGTCATCTAAAATAAGCTGTCTCTGGTGTGGACCAATCAATTTCAAGGCCAATGCATACATTATCAGAGTGCTGTTTTTTTTTGTTTGCATTTTGACCGCAAGTATTGTGGTTAATGCAAACATGATCCCTTGTCAAAAATAAAAAGGTGTCAGTTTCGTTGCAGATAAAAGGGTTAAAAACTATTAACATATCCAGGGCTGCCAGCTCATCAACCCGTGAAACCTCAGTGGACTGCGGGGGCAATCTTACAGGGGTGTGCCAGCGGCTTTCGACGTTCCCACTCAGCACATGAGGCAGTCAACTGCGCATACAGACGCCTTCATGCCTGGCCATAAATAGCGACACTTAATCGTTGCGAGCGTTTTCCGCTCCCTCAAACGTGGCAGGTGGCGGTGTGAACCTCCACCACCAACTGTTTCCGTATGGAAGTCGGCACGACCACACAGTACAGCTGCGCATCGATCTCCGAATGCACAAGCAGCCCCTTATAGTCTACAAATGCCACATTCTGTCGGGGGGGCGGTTTAAGGGTGTGTCATCTTCCATCAGCAATCGTCGCCAATCTTCCTGACCCAAATGTTTCGGGGAGCATCCGGGCCACCTTCCCATGTATACGCCAGTGTTGTCAGGCGCGTCGTGTCCGGCGAGGGTGGTTTGCGCCTGGGTGAGCCCCTAGCACAAGCGCAAGCCCACAGCTTCGAGCAGTCGTGACGAGGCATCTTCGTTTGCGCGGAGAGCCCCCTTCCTATGGTCCACTTCGTGGGATTGCCGTAATCTCTCGGTCCACCTGGCCATTTGTCTCGAAGGTTGGCAGATACGTAGTGAATATTGCAGCGCTGCGTGATCAGTTCGCACCGCAAATTTCCGCCCATGTAAAAATGTGGGCAGAACTAATGCACAAAGCGTACAACTGCCAGGAGTTCTCTCCTCGTAACGCAGTAGCATTGCTCAGCCGATGACAGTACCCGACTGCCATACCCTATAACGACCTCTCTGCCAGACTGCACCAGCGATAGGATGGCCCCGATGACCACATTGCTCGCATTCGTGTCTAATGCGAAGGGCGGCGAAATATTCAGGCTTTGCCAACAGTGGGGCCTCCGTAAAGAGTGTCCTCAGTTTTTTTTTTTAAAAGCCCTGTCCTCCTCTGTACCCCAGTGAAATTGCTGTGCCTTGGTCTGTGAGTGCAATTAGCGGTTTCACAATGGCTACGAAATCTTGCACGAATAGGCAGGAATAAGAAACAAAGTCGATACATCAGATATTAGGAGTGGGCCATTCCCTTACACAACGGATCTTATTGGGGTTCAGTAGCTACCACCACCGCGCTAACTATGTGACCTAAATATTTCACGGAGGGCTGTGCAAGGTGGAATTGAGAGGGTTTGAGTTTCAAATACGTGAAAAAAAAGTCTCAGGGCTTCCCGGCCAGGCGAGTTGAGGTGTCGATGTGGGCGCTATGGGTGGCGTTGCCACCGCTGCCTTAGCAGCCACTTTGTCCTCCCTCAACTGCTGTAGGAGTAGCATGACCACCTCGGTGAGGTCGTTGACTCGGTCCACCCATGGCCTTCTCCTTTCATGGGGTCGATGGCTCCCTGGAGTGTCGCTCCTCACTCCACGCCATTGTTCTACTGTCCGGGGGGGGGCGGCGTTCCGACAGCGTCTTTAAGCTGAGCTGTCTCCAAATCACGGACATCCTGGGCGCTGGGGGTAGAGGCGTGTTCCTCTCCATCTGTGCTTGAGTCTATCTCTGGGTCCTTCTTGTTACCGCGTCTGGGCATCATGCAATCCCACCGCTGCCACCAGTTGCAAAGAGTAGATCAGTCGGGTGAGCACCACGTCACTTTATTTGTCGCGCTCTCACGCGGAAGACGCCCTCCTCACTCCGATTCTGCCAAGAAAGCGTCCCGAGCCCCCGTCATGTTCCGCTGACATCACCCCCACTTTCTGGAGAGTTTCCTTCCTCTCTCGCCCCACCTTCCTCTCTCCTTTCCCCCTCACGACGTCACCCTCCCATGGGGTTCCTCCTCTCACGTAAGTATCTCTACAATTTTATGGGGGCAAATCTACGCCCAAATTACTGCATGTATGGTGCCTGAAATGTGAACAGGATTCATTCGAATCCCATTACAGCGTGGGATATGCCATCATACTCTCATTATATATTCAAAAGTAGTTGTGTTTTGTCGCTAGCTGGAGGGAGGGAGGGAGAGAGACCGACAGTCAGCTCCAAAGGACGTTCGGAGCTGCTTAGTTTAATGTAAAAAAAAATAATCCCGTAGTTTTGTTTTTTTATTGGTATTTGAATAGTTACCTGTTAGTAGGCATTGATCAGAAGACAATCCCTTTGCTGATAACAAAACTATGCACAGAGAGCAGAATTCGACACCAGTTCTGGTTTTGGTGTAGATAGGAGAAAGCTGCACCGGTTCTGGGTTCAGTAAGGGTTATGCACAGCTGAGTTGACTTGCCGAGGACTGGTGCCAGCAGTGTCAAGATCAGACTCAAAGCGAAGTTCTTCAATACAGTCTTTATTATGCATTTTGTTATATATTTTGTTATACATTTTACAATTTTACCCCCTTTTCAAGTCAAAGTGTTAATGTGTGTGTGGGTTAGTGTAAACGTATGTTACTTAACTTGTGTTTAATTTAACACGACGGGGGGTTTTTTTCCGCATATTTAAAAGATAATCTTACTCTTTGGTCTTTCGGTAAAGTCACGTAGATAGAAAAATAGTAAAAAAAAAAAAAGATCGCGACCTTTCGATCGCAACACACGCAATCGTCTTCAGGTGAAAAATACAGCGAGAGAGCTGCCGAAGCATCAGGGTGTGATATAGGCCTGAGATGGGTGCAGCCCTAGGGTGAGTGGGCGGGGCTAGAGATGGTATTTGCATGTCAATGTAAGATCGGAGGGCGCCCTGAGGTTGCGGGGGTGGCCATTGTATTGAGAGAGGTTCGCATTTCAATGTATTGTGAGAAAGAAGGGCGCTCTGAGGCTGTGAAGGCAGCCATTGTATCATGAAAAAGCGAGAGCCACCGCCACATCGAGGGATAGAAACATCGGTGACAGTGCTAGTACGACATCCAGCCTGTCAATGTAAAGACCTCCAACCTGGCAATGCAACTCAGAGAGTCGGAAATAACTGATAATATCGGCAGGTACGATGGAAACATCAGAGCCAGTTATGACTTAAACTGGTGAATAACGTCCTTTCCATGGATTGCTCAGTTTGTACCCACCGGTACTAGCTAAAGGGTTGAATTTCGCAGTCACCCCTAAACACATCCCAGTTGATGATATCATTGCCCAGGTCGACGTAGCCCTTAAAGGTTTGGGACATATTCCTGCAGACGTGGCGAGATCGGAAATCGCTGCAATCCTCAAAAACGCTAAGAAACCTATTAGCAACATCAGCAAGGATCGGCGCTTTGAGCTTGCTCAACTGAAAAAGAGAGATGACATAGTCATCCTTTCAGCTGACAGGGGCAATGCCACTGTCATCATGGATTAAATCACATACAGTAACAAAATCCAGGACGTACTGAATGATGGCAACTGTGCCAAAATCAATAGAGATCCTACCAACCTCCTGGTTATGAAAACCAACAAGATCATCACTGATGCGGCATCGTAAATCGAACCAACCAAGCGACTCTCTCTAAAATCCTCTGCTGCTAGACCACCCAGATTTTATGGCTTACCAAAATCCACAAAGAAGGTACACCACTCCGTCCTATCGTCTCCACCGTTGACTCACCCACCTACAAACTGGCCCGATTTCTGCCTGAGACCTTACAACCATTCACTGGTAATACCACCTCAGCTGTATTTAATTCAGCTCACTTGGTATCTATAATTAAAGACACCTCACTATCTCCAGGTGATTTGCTTGTCGGTTTCGATGTAGTTTCTTTGTTTACCAAAGTTCCTGTGCCTGACACCCATTGCAATCATTGAAGATTTGGTCCAACAAGGACTGAATGCCGATGTACCGGCCCTGGTGAGACACTGCCTCACCAACACTTACTTCACCTGGAATGGTACATTCTACAAACAAGTTGAAGGGACCCCAATGGGTTCTCCCTTATCTCCAGTTGTAGCCAATGTTTTCATGGGAAATTTTGAGACAGATGCCATCCAGGCATCCATCCTACGTCCTTCCTTGTGGATGAGGTACGTAGATGACACTTTAGTCATTTGGCCACATGGCCTGCCAGCATTGAACCAATTTTTCAACTACATCAATTCCATGCACCCAGCCATCAAGTTCACCATGGAGGTGGAAAAGGATGGCAAGTTACCATTATTGGATGTTTTAATAGAAAAGAGACCAGATGGCTTTTTGGGACACTCTGTCTACAGGAAAGCCACCCACACGGATGCCTATCTAAAACCTGACTTCCACCACCATCCAGCCCAGGAGAATTCCCTCATCAAAAGTCTACACCATAGGGCTCGTTGCATTTCCGATCATCACCACCTAGCCAGTGAACTGGAGCACGTACACCAAGCCATCAAAATGAATGGATGTTCGGACTGCACAATCCGTAAAGCTGTAACCCTAACCGTTGGGAGCGAACAATCTGAGGACCCAATCAAAACTATCACCTTGCCATACATAGCAGGGGTTACCAAACATATTTCCAAAATCGCGAACAAAAAAAGGATCCAGGTTTGATTCAACAGAGTACATAAAATTCATGATCTGATCCATTATGTGAAGTTTGTGATCCCAGACATGCAATACCCTGGTGTCTACAAACTAAGTTGGGGCTGCAGCAGCAGTTACATTGCAAAAACTAAGCGCCTTGTCTCAGACCGTGTTCGTGAACACAAGGCAGATCTGAAACACGGTAGGACCAATACCTCGGCCATGGGTGATCATTGTTTTAACGCTGTGGGCACACATGAAATAGATGTTTCCAAGACGAAGGTACTCTGCAAACCAACTGGCAATCAACAAAGGTTCGTTCATGAAACCATCCAGATATATAAACACAGGCACAATTGCAACCGAGAAGATTGGTACATACTGAACAATCATTGGAAGGACGTTATTGACCAGTTTAAGTCATAACTGGCTCTGATGTTTCCTTCCTACCTGCCGATGTTAGCAGTTATTTCGGACTCGCTGAGTTGCATTGCCAGGTTGGAGGAGGTATTTGCATTGACAGGCTGGATGTCGTACTAGCACTGTCACCGATGTTCATTTCCCTCGATGTGGCGGTGGCTCTCGTTTTTTCAGGATACAACAGCTACCTTCACAGCCTCAGAGTGCCCTTCGTTCTCACAATACATTGACACGCTAATCTCTCTCAATACAATGGCCACCGCCGCAACCTCAGGGCGCCCTCCGATCTTACATTGACATCCAAATACCTTACTCTAGCCCCGCCCACTTACCCTGAGGGCTACACCCATCTCAGACCTATATAACACCCTGCTACTTCAGCAGTTCTCTCGCTGTATTTTTTCACCTGAGGAAGATGGCTCGCATTGCGATCGAAAGGTCGTGATTTTTTTTAAATTATTTTTCTACCCACGTGACTTTACTGAAAGACCCAAAGAGTATGAATTCCTGCAGTCACGAAAGCTTTAAGTCGAGATAATCTTAGTGTTTTAAAGTTTTTAATGTGTTTTCATTCTCAGTTATTTAAACGGTTCTTGGATGTTTTTTTTATGATTCTCAGTTTGTTATGGGTGTTTTCGTTTTAAATTATATGTTGTTAACGGTTGTTCGTATTTCTATTCCATTTTTTACATTGTTTTCCAGTACACGGTCTTTTAAAAATAAATATCAGAGGAGACTATCACTCAAAGACAGGCAAATGCGTGTAATTTCGCCGTTCAAGTAGAAGCAGTTCAGAACGTTACAGCATAGTTAATGTGAGCAAACACGCAAACGCCGCTCTCCAAATCGAAGGAACCCACTGACTGAAATGGCAAAACCTCTCAAGCCCTCTCCAAATACACCCACTACGCAATGTGGGCAGGCTCCCTCTTGCTTGTGTAATGACCGAAGCAACAGAAAACTCGCCTAACACAAGCACACATGCGGACGAAACAGTCAGGAATTCAACCAAGGCCTCCAAATGGTGGAGGGAGGCCTCAAAGGCGATTGGTCAGGAGGTGAGATTCAAAGGGATTGGAGGAGTGATTCAAATGTAAGAGGCAGTAAATGAGGGTTGGCTGTAGGGGCGAAGGGCGACAACGGTTGGAGGAGGATGAGGAGGAGGAGGAGGAGGAGGAGGAGGAGGAGGAGGAGGAGGAGGAGGACGAGGATTGGCTGCAGGGAGTGGGATTGAGGGAAGCTTCCAGAAAGGGGGCTCGAGAAAAAATATAAAAGGGGACAGCGCATGGGGGAGGGGATGTTCAGTGGGCAAGGAAAGCCCACACGTCAAAAGCGAAACCCGGGCCTATCGATAGGTTCGTGTCCGCAATAGAGGCCCTAAGTAAGAATGCGAGCCAGATTCGTTGCACTTGCAAGTCGTTGCACGCAACATCCGCAGCTCGCAAGAGCACTGGCTTCTGAACTTCTCAGTCGTTACTCTTATGTTCTTTCGGTAAAGTCACGTGGTTGGGAATGAATCAAATAAAACAAATCACGACGTTTCGATCGCATAACACAAGCGGCCGTCAATCGTTTCCATGCAACGGAGATAATTATATTTCGATTTAAAGCTTTCGTGACTGCAAGGATTCATCTTCTTTGGTTCTTTCGGTAAAGTCACGTAGAATGAGAATAAAATAATGAAATAAAACAATAAAATTCTCACGACGTTTCGGCCACAACACACGTGGCCTTCTTCAGGTGAAAGGAACAAACCTGTCGGGACGACAGAGTTACAATGGGTTGTTCCTTTCACCTGAAGAAGGCCACTTGCGTTGTGGCCGAAACGTCGTGAGAATTTTATTGTTTCATTTTATTATTTTAATCTCATTCTACGTGACTTTACCGAAAGAACCAAAGAAGGAGATAACTTTGTCAATCGGTCGCCGCGTGTCGGGAATTTCAGCCGCTGCGGCGATGAAGGGTTCAACCGGCGGCGTGAAGTTGCTCGCTCTGAGCGCATTCAAGCTGTGGCAACCCATTCGCAAATAGTCGATCCAGCGTAGGTTGCACATGGAGGCGCGAACTACAATAGGGGCGCCTGGCGTGCAGGGAGTCGTGGGTTCAGCTCCGACCCCGACGATGCCTGCCGCTACATATTCGGAGTTTGCGTCTCTCCCGTGTGGTTTATCTCCAACTTTCACTCCTGTCGATTCCGAACATGTTGGAATGCATGAACAATAAACACAGGGGATGGCTTTAAAACGTCGTAGAATCTCCTGCAGATGCCACTGGTTTCCTCACGTTCTGCGGATGTAGATGCCGCTGTTTTTTTCACGTTCTGCAGATGTAGACATCGCCACCAGCGCCATCTATTGCCCGGCATTTGAACTTACAATTTTTCAGTCGGAACAGGCAACTGGACATATGGACAGGTTTGTTCGTATCTCTGAAAGTCTGCAAGTCGAATTTTTCTAAGTAGAAAAGTCCTCCTATTTGGCTGCTGCTATACATGTGCACAGGATGATGATGAGACCACTTCGTTGAGTTATCATTTGTGTCCAGGTCACTTATTGCAAAATATATCTGTATAGCTTAGTGGGTCTTACCAGGTCAAAAAAAGTTTTAGAATACAAAAAAAATGCCTGCTGACCTGAAGTCTACTTTGGAGGAATCTGTGATAACATTAAATGTCATCAAGGCTCAGCTTTTGAATTCAAGAAAATGTGCAGCTCTATGTGACGAGATTATAACTTAGATTTTTGCTGCGATAATTTCCACGTGATAAGCCCCACTTCGGTGGGGTGCTATAAATTGTGATGGCTCAGTGGGGCTTACCTGGTAAAATAAACAGTTTAGTTTTAGTATGGGTCTCTATTAGTATGGGTCTCTAACAGTATGGGTCTGTAATAGTATGGGTCTCTATTAGTATGGGTCTCTAATAGTATGGGTCTCTAATAGTATGGATCTCTATTAGTATTGGTCTCTAATAGTATGTGTCTCTATGAGTATGGGTCTCTATGAGTATGGGTCTCTGAAGATAGGTCTCTATGAGTATGGGTCTCTATGAGTAAGAGTCTCTATGAGTGTGGGTCTCTATGAGGGTGGGTCTCTATGAGTGTGGGTCTCTGAGTGTGTGGGTCTCTATAAGTGTGTGGGTCTCTATGAGTGTGGGTCTCTATGAGTGTGGGTCTCTATGAGTGTGGGTCTCTGAGTATGGATTTCTGAGTGTGTGGGTCTCTATGAGTGTGGGTCTCTATGAGTATGGGTCTCTATGAGTGTGGGTCTCTATGAGTGTGGGTCTCTATGAGTATGGGTCTCTATGAGTGTGGGTCTCTATGAGTGTGGGCCTCTATGAGTGTGGGTCTCTATGAGTATGGGTCTCTATGAGTATGGGTCTCTATGAGTATAGGTCTCTATGAGTATGGGTCTCTGTGAGTATGGTTCTCTATGAGTATTGGTATCTATGAGTATAGGTCTCTATGAGTATAGGTCTCTATGAGAATGGGTCTCAATTGGTATGGGTCTCTATGAGTATATGTCTCTATGAGTATGGGTCTCTGTGAGTATGGGTCTCTATGAGTGTGGGTCTCTATGAGTATGGGTCTCTATGAGTATGGGTCTCTATGAGTATGGGTTTCTATGAGTATGGGTCTCTGTGAGTATGGGTCTCTATGAGTGTGGGTCTCTATGAGTATGGGTCTCTATGAGTATGGGTCTCTATGAGTATGGGTCTCTATGAGTATGGGTCTCTATGAGTATGGGTATCTATGAGTATGGGCCTCTGTGGGTCTCTATGAGTATTGGTATCAATGAGTATGGGTCTCTATGAGAATGGGTCTCTATGAGTATGTGTCTCGATGAGTATGGGTCTCTATGAGTATAGGTCTCTATTAGTTTAGGTCTATATCAGTATGGGTCTCAATTGGTATGGGTCTCTATGAGTATGGGTCTCTATGAGTATATGTATCTAATAATATGAGTCTCTATGAGTTTGGGTCTCTATTACTATGGGTCTCTATTACTATGGGTCTCTATGAGTATGGGTCTCTATGAGTATGGGTCTCTGTGAGTATGAGTCTCTATGAGTATTAGTCTCTATTATGATGGGTCTCTATGAGTATGAGTCTCTAATAGTATGAGTCTCGATGAGTATGGGTCTCTATTACTAATGGCCTCTAATGGTATGTGTCTCTATGAATATGGGTCTCTATGAGTATAGGTCTCTGAGAATAGGTCTCTATGAGTATGGGTCTCTATGAGTATGGGTCTCTATGAGTATGGGTCTCTATGAGTGTGGGTCTCTATGAGTATTGGTATCTATGAGTATGGGTCTCTATGAGTATGGGTCTCTATGAGTATGGGTCTCTATGAGTATAGGTCTCTATGAGTATGGGTCTCTATTAGTATGGGCCTCTGTGGGTCTCTATGAGTATTGGTATCTATGAGTATGGGTCTCTATGAGTATGGGTCTCTATGAGTATGGGTCTCTATGAGTAAGAGTCTCTATGAGTGTGGGTCTCTATGAGGGTGGGTCTCTATGAGTGTGGGTCTCTGAGTGTGTGGGTCTCTATAAGTGTGTGGGTCTCTATGAGTGTGGGTCTCTATGAGTGTGGGTCTCTATGAGTGTGGGTCTCTGAGTATGGATTTCTGAGTGTGTGGGTCTCTATGAGTGTGGGTCTCTATGAGTATGGGTCTCTATGAGTGTGGGTCTCTATGAGTGTGGGTCTCTATGAGTATGGGTCTCTATGAGTGTGGGTCTCTATGAGTATGGGTCTCTATGAGTATGGGTCTCTATGAGTATGGGTCTCTATGAGTATGGGTATCTATGAGTATGGGCCTCTGTGGGTCTCTATGAGTATTGGTATCAATGAGTATGGGTCTCTATGAGAATGGGTCTCTATGAGTATGTGTCTCGATGAGTATGGGTCTCTATGAGTATAGGTCTCTATTAGTTTAGGTCTATATCAGTATGGGTCTCAATTGGTATGGGTCTCTATGAGTATGGGTCTCTATGAGTATATGTATCTAATAATATGAGTCTCTATGAGTTTGGGTCTCTATTACTATGGGTCTCTATTACTATGGGTCTCTATGAGTATGGGTCTCTATGAGTATGGGTCTCTGTGAGTATGAGTCTCTATGAGTATTAGTCTCTATTATGATGGGTCTCTATGAGTATGAGTCTCTAATAGTATGAGTCTCGATGAGTATGGGTCTCTATTACTAATGGCCTCTAATGGTATGTGTCTCTATGAATATGGGTCTCTATGAGTATAGGTCTCTGAGAATAGGTCTCTATGAGTATGGGTCTCTATGAGTATGGGTCTCTATGAGTATGGGTCTCTATGAGTGTGGGTCTCTATGAGTATTGGTATCTATGAGTATGGGTCTCTATGAGTATGGGTCTCTATGAGTATGGGTCTCTATGAGTATAGGTCTCTATGAGTATGGGTCTCTATTAGTATGGGCCTCTGTGGGTCTCTATGAGTATTGGTATCTATGAGTATGGGTCTCTATGAGTATGGGTCTCTATGAGTATGGGTCTCTATGAGTAAGAGTCTCTATGAGTGTGGGTCTCTATGAGGGTGGGTCTCTATGAGTGTGGGTCTCTGAGTGTGTGGGTCTCTATAAGTGTGTGGGTCTCTATGAGTGTGGGTCTCTATGAGTGTGGGTCTCTATGAGTGTGGGTCTCTGAGTATGGATTTCTGAGTGTGTGGGTCTCTATGAGTGTGGGTCTCTATGAGTATGGGTCTCTATGAGTGTGGGTCTCTATGAGTGTGGGTCTCTATGAGTATGGGTCTCTATGAGTGTGGGTCTCTATGAGTGTGGGCCTCTATGAGTGTGGGTCTCTATGAGTATGGGTCTCTATGAGTATGGGTCTCTATGAGTATAGGTCTCTATGAGTATGGGTCTCTGTGAGTATGGTTCTCTATGAGTATTGGTATCTATGAGTATAGGTCTCTATGAGTATAGGTCTCTATGAGAATGGGTCTCAATTGGTATGGGTCTCTATGAGTATATGTCTCTATGAGTATGGGTCTCTGTGAGTATGGGTCTCTATGAGTGTGGGTCTCTATGAGTATGGGTCTCTATGAGTATGGGTCTCTATGAGTATGGGTTTCTATGAGTATGGGTCTCTGTGAGTATGGGTCTCTATGAGTGTGGGTCTCTATGAGTATGGGTCTCTATGAATATGGGTCTCTATGAGTATGGGTCTCTATGAGTATGGGTCTCTATGAGTATGGGTATCTATGAGTATGGGCCTCTGTGGGTCTCTATGAGTATTGGTATCAATGAGTATGGGTCTCTATGAGTATGGGTCTCTATGAGTATGTGTCTCGATGAGTATGGGTCTCTATGAGTATAGGTCTCTATTAGTTTAGGTCTATATCAGTATGGGTCTCAATTGGTATGGGTCTCTATGAGTATGGGTCTCTATGAGTATATGTATCTAATAATATGAGTCTCTATGAGTTTGGGTCTCTATTACTATGGGTCTCTATTACTATGGGTCTCTATGAGTATGGGTCTCTATGAGTATGGGTCTCTGTGAGTATGAGTCTCTATGAGTATTAGTCTCTATTATGATGGGTCTCTATGAGTATGAGTCTCTAATAGTATGAGTCTCGATGAGTATGGGTCTCTATTACTAATGGCCTCTAATGGTATGTGTCTCTATGAATATGGGTCTCTATGAGTATAGGTCTCTGAGAATAGGTCTCTATGAGTATGGGTCTCTATGAGTATGGGTCTCTATGAGTATGGGTCTCTATGAGTGTGGGTCTCTATGAGTATTGGTATCTATGAGTATGGGTCTCTATGAGTATGGGTCTCTATGAGTATGGGTCTCTATGAGTATAGGTCTCTATGAGTATGGGTCTCTAGTAGTATGGGCCTCTGTGGGTCTCTATGAGTATTGGTATCTATGAGTATGGGTCTCTATGAGTATGGGTCTCTATGAGTATCTGTCTCTATGAGTATGGGTCTCTATGAGTATAGGTCTCTATGAGCATGTGTCTCGATGAGTATGGGTCTCTATTAGTATGTGTCTCTATGAGTATGGGCCTCTGTGGGTCTCTATGAAGATCGGTCTCTGTGGGTCTCTATGAGGATGGGTATCTATGGCTCTCTATGAGTATGGGGCTATGTGAGTGTGTGTGGGTGTCTATGAGTATGGGTCTCTATGGGCCAGGTCACTTTTGAAAAATAGCTACACGACTCCAAATATAGAGCAGGCGTGAGGGTCGGGGTCAAACACTTTACTTCCTGTAGACCAGGCGAGGTAGTTAACATCTCACCACGGGAGAGAGAGAGACACACACACTCCAAATATAGAGCAGGCTTCAGGGTCGGGGTCAAACACTTGACCTCCTGTATACCAGGCGAGGTGGTTAACATCTTACCACGAGAGAGAGAGAGACAGACACACTCCAAATATACAGCAGGCATCAGGGTCGGGGTCAAACACTTGACCTCCTGTATACCAGGCGAGGGAGTTAACTTCTTACCACGGGAAAGAGAGAGACACACACACTCCAAATATAGAGCAGGGGTGAGGGTAGGGGTCAAACACTTGACCTCCTGTATACCAGGCGAGGTGGTTAACATCTCACCACGGGAGAGAGAGAGAGAGACACACACACTCCAAATATAGAGCAGGCTTCAGGGTCGGGGTCAAACACGTGAACTCCTGTATACCCGGCGAGGTGGTTAACATCTCACCACGGGAGATAGAGAGACACACACACTCCAAATATACAGCAGGCATCAGGGTCGGGGTCAAAAACTTGACCTCCTGTAGACCAGGCGAGGTAGTTAAGATCTCACCACGGGAGATAGAGAGACACACACACTCCAAATATACAGCAGGCGTGAGGGTCGGGGTCAAACCCTCGACCTCCTGTATACCAGGCGAGGTAGATAACATCTCACCACGTGAGAGAGAGACACACACACTCCAAATATACAGCAGGCATCAGGGTCGGGGTCAAACACTTGACCTCCTGTATACCAGGCGAGGTGGTTAACATCTCACCACGGGAAAGAGAGAGAGACACACACTACAAATATAGAGCAGGCGTGAGGGTTTGGGTCAATCCCTCGACCTCCTGTATACCAGGCGAGGTAGTTAACATCTCACCACGGGAGAGAGAGCCACACACACTCCAAATATACAGCAGGCATCAGGGTCTGGGTCAAACACTTGACCTCCTGTATACCAGGCGAGGTGGTTAACATCTTACCACGGGAGAGAGAGAGACACACACACTCCAAATATACAGCAGGCATCAGGGTCGGGGTCAAACACTTGACCTCCTGTATACCAGGCGAGGGAGTTAACTTCTTACCACGGGAAAGAGAGAGACACACACACTCCAAATATAGAGCAGGGGTGAGGGTAGGGGTCAAACACTTGACCTCCTGTATACCAGGCGAGGTGGTTAACATCTTACCACGGGAGAGAGAGAGACACACACACACTCCTAATATACAGCAGGCATCAGGGTCGGGGTCAAACACTTGACCTCCTGTATACCAGGCGAGGGAGTTAACTTCTTACCACGGGAAAGAGAGACACACACACTCCAAATATACAGCAGGCATCAGGGTCGGGGTCAAACACTTGACCTCCTGTATACCAGGCGAGGTAGATAACATCTCACCACGTGAGAGAGAGACACACACACTCCAAATATACAGCAGGCATCAGGGTCGGGGTCAAATACTTGACCTCCTGTATACCAGACGAGGTGGTTAACATCTGCCCACCACCGTGGCACGCCTCGCCACAGAGCGGCAGCTAAAATTACGTAAAAATCGATCGGTGATCCCGTCGACTTCATCAATCGAACCACGAATCATTTCCAAATACGGGGGGTGGGGGGTGGTGAGATGTTAGCTACCTCGCCTGGTGTAACAGGAGACCGTGGGTTCGACGCCGACCCTGACGGTGCCTGTAATAAACGTGGAGCTCGCGTCTCTCTGTCTCGTGCCCGTGTTCAGAGCGTTTGGCTACCGCTAGAAATTTCCACGCGATGATGACCGGTTAAAAAAAAAAGAGCCCCTGTCCTTGAGCTATCAATTGCGATGTTCCCGGCCGCTTCTGACAAAAGAGCCACACAGCTCATTGAAGCCTTAAGGGGAACGTCCGGAAATGACGTCACGCACCTAGACATTTGTGACGATGTGTGACGATGTGAAGGGGGGGGGGGAGGGGGTGTTGAGAAATGTGACGTCACATCAAAATGCGCAACTTTATAAATAAATATAGACACAACACGTTTTACTTAAATAAATAGACTTTTTAAATAAATGTTTTATTATCCTACAACATCAGAGTGCAGCGCCACATTAAATGCGCGCTACGAATTTGAAGCATGTTTATATTTTTTTTTTGGGGGGGGGGGGGGGCGGGCAGAGCTTTGTGACGTGATATTTGAGGGGGGGGTCTGACTTTGTGTGACGCCGTGTGACGAGGGGGGGGGGGGTAAAAAATCGTCCAAAATCACGTGACGTCATGTATGGACGGTCCCTTACCTGGTAACAATAAAAAAAATATGTAGTTTCGTTTTTAGTTTAGTCTGTGTGTCTCTATGTGTATCTGTGTGTCTCTCTGTATCTCTGTGGGTCTCTATGTGTCTCTGTGTGGATCTATGTATCTCTAAGTATCTCTATGTATGTCTGTGTATCTCTACGTGTCCCCTGTGTTTCTCTGTGGGTCACTGTGGGTCTCTATCTATCTCTGTGTATCTCTATGTATCCCTAGGTGTCTCTGTGTGCCTCTATGCATGTCTACGTGTCTCTGTGTATCTCTGTGAGTCTCTATCTATCTCTATGTGTCTCTATGTATCCCTAAGTGTCTCTGTGCGCCTCTATGCATGGCTATGTTTCCCTGTGTATCTCTGTGGGTCTCTATCTATCTCTGTGTGTCTCTATGTATCTCTAGGTGTCTCTGTGTGCCTCTATGCATGGCTATGTTTCCCTGTGTATCTCTGTGGGTCTCTATCTATCTCTGTGTGTCTCTATGTATCCCTAGGTGTCTCTGTGTGCCTCTATGCATGTCTACGTGTCCCTGTGTATCTCTGTGGGTCTCTATCTATCTCTGTGTGTCTCTATGTATCCCTAGGTGTCACTGTGTGCCTCTATGCATGTCTACGTGTCCCTGTGTATCTCTGTGGGTCTCTATCTATCTCTGTGTGTCTCTATGTATCCCTAGGTGTCTCTGTGTGCCTCTATGCATGTCTACGTGTCTCTGTGTATCTCTGTGGGTCTCTATCTATCTCTATGTGTCTCTATGTATCCCTAGGTGTCTCTGTGTGCCTCTATGCATGGCTATGTTTCCCTGTGTATCTCTGTGGGTCTCTATCTATCTCTGTGTGTCTCTATGTATCCCTAGGTGTCTCTGTGTGCCTCTGTGCATGTCTACGTTTCCTTGTGTCTCCATGTATCTGCGTGAGTCGTTTTAGTTAAGCTTGGTCCTGAACCCGGATTAGAGTCACGGCTCCCTCCCTGGAGGATCACTGAAGCCCGACATTTTTTGTGGGGTGCTTCAAAGTCAAAGGGAAACCCCCAAGCGGTGGTCGCTTCCATCCAGGGGGGCAGCCGGATGTCGGCTGTGCAGAAGCAGTCCATCAGAATCGTTTTTTTTTAAATAACTGTCAGGAGGAATCCGATGAGCTGTCAAGCTCTTTCATCGCAACGCGGGCCAGTTAGGGCGCAGTGGTGGTCAGGAGGCTGCAACAACAAACACAGATAGGAGTGCAAAGTATAGGAAAGGTAAACAAATTACTTAAAATATAAATTATATCGAAACCATAGACCCACACAGAGACACACAGACTCATCACGCAGAGACCAATAGACTCATTAGACAGAGGCACAGACTCATTAGACAGAGGCACAGACTCATAACACAGAGACCCATAGATTCATCACGCAGAGACCCACAGACTCATCACGCAGAGACCAATAGACTCATTAGACAGAGACCCATAGACTCTGTGTCATGAGTCTGTGGTTCTCTGTGTGATAAATCTATGGTTCTCTGTGTGATGAGTATATGGTCTTTGTGTTATGAGTATATTGTCTCTCTTCTTTGGTTCTTTCGGTAAAGTCACGTAGAATGAGAATAAAATAATAAATTGATAAAATAAAATAACACAATAATATTCTCACGACGTTTCGGCCACAACACAAGCGGCCTTCATCAGGTGAAGGGACGAGACTGTCTGGTAGGACAGCGCTGTCCTACCAGACTGTCTCGTCCCTTCACCTGATGAAGGCCGCTTGTGTTGTGGCCGAAACGTCGTGAAAGAACCAAAGAAGATGAATCCTTGCAGTCACGAAAGCTTTAAATCGAAATATATGGTCTCTGTGTTATGAGTCTGTGCCTCTCTGTATGATGAGTCTCTGTGTCTCTCTCTAATGAGTCTATGGGTCTCTGCGTGATGAGTCTATGGGTCTCTGATGTTTAGGTTTCATAGAAAATGTAGTTTCCCGTCAAAGCGAAACGTAAAACTAGGCAACGCATTCAAATTCCCCAGAGTGAGCTACGAAGAGAGGTCTAGATTAGAGGGAAAAAACCCCGCCTCTTTGCCAATGTTGACAATATTGACGTGGCGTGGCACGGGCGTGACACGGACTGATGATGTGTGAATGGGTGAGTTAGTGGGTGGGTAAGTTAGTGGGTGGGTGAGTGGCACGGGCTAGAGAAGAGACGGACTTCGGGGTGAGTGGGTGGGTGAGTTAGTGAGTTAGTGGGTGGGTAAGTTAGTGGGTGGGTGAGTGGCACGGGCTAGAGAAGAGACGGACTTCGTGGGTAAGTGGGTGGGTTAGTGAGTGAGTTAGTGAGTGATTGAGTGAATGGCACGGGCTAGAGAAGAGATGGACTTCGCGGTGAGTGGATGAATCAGTGGGTGGGTGAGTGGCACGAGGTAGTAAAGAGATGGAGTGATGTGGTAGAAGACGATTTGGAGCTGAGTGGACTTGCCGATGACTGGTACCAGCGGTGTGAAGATCGGCCTCCGTGGAGGAGGAGGTTCGTGAAGGACGCTGCTACTGGGCAGTTGGAGGCGGTCGCCCTCCAGAAACAACGGAGGGCGGAGGAGCGACGCTCACAACAACGAGCGGAGCGTCGGGCCGCTAAATCACTGACATCCACAATCAAGGGGTTTTTTTTTTGGTGGTTAGATCGCGAAAGCATACACGCTGTGTCGTCAAAACCACCCGACATAGCGAATCATATCAGGCAGTGGTTCTTAACCTCTTACTTGCAGCTGCACCCCTGTTTCTCAATCGTCAAAAAAATAAATGTACGATAATGTCAATACATCAATAGAGTTTGATGAAACAAAGTAGTTGTAACTCACGTGCCCGTGCCTAATTTGTGTTTTCGATTATTTACCTCCTGAAAAGCAATCCGGCCAATGTCTCGCTACCCCCCCAGAAAGGGAACCCCGCAGCACCCCCAGCTGGGTGAGTGACGCACCCCACATTAAGAAGAAGAAGACACTGGCTTTAAGCGTTTGTGTCACGTGGTCATACACAACACGTGGCCAATTCGTTGCTCGGGTTGAGGACACCGACCGTTTGCTGCATCAACACGAGGCCGTGCCAATGTCCCAGCCAATCCCGCCTCTCCCCCCCCCCAGCCCCACGTTGTCGCTCGGCCAGCGGTCGTGGCGAGCCGAGGCCGGGGTCACCTCGTCCCTGACCCTCTGAGGGGGGGGGGGGGTGGGGCTCTACACACGAGGAGGGGGTTACTGGGTTGGGGTGTGGGGTTAAGGGGGCACGTGGAGGGATGAGAGTTACCCAACCCCACCACACGCGCCACGTGGATCAGCAGCAGATGAGCGCCGCGGTGGCTATGAGATGTTAGCTTCCTCGCCTGGTATACGGGAGGCCGTGGATTCGATCCCGACCCTGACGACGCCTGTTGTGTAGTTGTTGTGGCTATGAGATGTGAACTACTACCTCGCCTGGTATGCAGGAGGCCGTGGGTTCGATCCCGACCCTGTAGATGCCTGTTGTGTATAGTTGTGGTGGCAATGAGATGTGGACTACTACCTCGCCTGCTATGTGGGAGGCCGTGGGTTCGATCCCGACCCTGACGACGCCTGCTGTATAGTTGTGGTGGCTATGAGATGTGAACTACTACCTCGCCTGGTATACAGGAGGCCGTGGGTTCGATCCCGACCCTGACGACGCCTGTTGTGTAGTTGTGGTGGTGGCTATGAGATGTGAACTACTACCTCGCCTGGTATACAGGAGGCCATGGGTTCGATCCCGACCCTGTAGATGCCTGCTGTATAGTTGTTGTGGCTATGAGATGTTAACTACCTCGCCTGCTTTGCAGGAGGCCGTGGGTTCGATCCCGACTCTGATGCCTGCTGCTGTATATTTGGAGCTTACGTGTCTCTCTCTCTCTCTTCCCCCATGGTGAGATGTTAACCACCTCGCCTGGCATACAAGAGGCCGTGGGTTCGATCCCGACCATGACGACTGTTGTACAATTGGAGTTTGCGTGTCTACCCGTGGTCGCGTGGATTTTTCTCCTGGTCTCACGGTTTTTTTCCCCTCCACATATAGAATCAACGGTCACGCGTTTATTTATATTGATGATGTGGAACATATGAGGATTAAGTCCACGCACTTTAATGTACCAACATCTCCTGGCAGATGCCAGGGGTACGGCTTCCTACTCAACGCTGAATTATTATTATTATTCTGAACATTTACCGTACAAGTTACAGGGGCTCCTCTACTAGCGAATGAGTTAGGTTCCAGAGATATGTTCGTAAGTTGATCTGTCGACATTAAGGACCTTCATGATGGTGAGTGGGCCCGGGTAAAACTACGTGGCCGGGAGTCGGAGCCATTCCCTGTACACCGTGGGGTGCGACAGGGATGTCCTCTGGCTACCCACATTATTTAACATCTATTTCGACCACGTAGTTCGTGAAGCCTTCAGTAGCTGTACTAGTGGAATTTCCATCTGGAACAGATACAATGGGATGCTGATCGATGCCCGGGTGCGGTCAAGGGATGGCTCCCTATTGATCAACCATGTCACATATCCCGACGATCTGGTGATTGCTGCTCACTCAGAGGAGGAGTTGGAAGCGCTGCTGCTGAACCTGGAGCAGCCCCAGCAAAACTAAGCAACTGCCTGGGTATTTTGTACCATCAGACACTCCACCCACACAACTCGCAATAATTGATGGGGCAGTCGTGGAGAGAGTGGAGAGTTTCCCATACCTGGGCAGTGTGCTTATAACTGGCTCTGGTTTGACAGCAGAGTTCTCACTCCGAATCAGTTGAGCGGCAATATCCTTTTATGGGCTGTGTAACGCTGTGTGGAAGCTACCTGGTCTGTCGCTCCACACGAAGCTTCGAGTTTTCACGGTCACAGCCATTCCATTCTTGCCTGGCGGAGGAGCTCACCAATGGGATTTTGTCCAGATCTTTCAAGGATTTGTGAGCTCCTCACACAATTCAGCCTGGTTAAATCCACGTTTCGCAAGCGTAGAGAATGGAGGGCATGACTGTGACCGAGAAAAACTCGAAGCTTCGTGTGGAGCGAGAGACCAGGTAGCTTCCACACAGCGTTACGCAACCGATTAAAACAGGCACAGACACACAGACAGACACACAGACACACACACACACAGACACACACAGACACCCACACAATGACACACACACAGACACCCACACACACACAGTCACACACAGTCACACACACACAGTCACACACACAGTCACACCCACACACACAGTCACACACACACAGACACACACAGACACCCACACAATGACACACACACAGACACCCACACACACACAGTCACACACAGTCACACACACAGTCACACACACAGTCACACACACAGTCACACACACGCACACAGCCACACACAGTTACACAACCAGCCATAGAGGTATTGACAACGCAGCAAGAGGGAGATTGGCATCTCGCTTCCACGAGGATCGACTCGCCCTGCATCTCCCGGTCGGTCACTCCAACTCCTCGTGCGCACACACACAGAGAGGTCACCGCCTGGTCTCTCCGATCTCCAGTCTGTTGACCCTGGAGATCGGCTCAGCTCGGGCCCTGATAAGTCTTCCTATAATCCACCACAATGCCAAACGTCGTTCACAACAATTGTCTCTCGTTCGCTTATTCATCACCGGAGAATGTCACACCGCTGGGTCGGTGGGGACAGCGGTGGGGGAGATGAGTGAGTGGGTGGGTGAGTGAGTGGGTGAGTGAGTGAGTGGGTGGGTGGGTGAGTGAGTGAGTGGGTGGGTGAGTGAGTTGGTGAGTGAGTGAGTGGGTGAGTGGGTGAGTGAGTTGGTGAGTGAGTGAATGGGTGGGTGGGTGAGTGAGTGAGTGAGTGGGTGACTGAGTGGGTGGGTGGGTGAGTTGGTGAGTGAGTGAGTGGGTGAGTCAATGAGTGAGTGGGTGAGTGAATGAGTGAGTGGGTGAGTAGGTGGGTGAGTGAGTTGATGAGTGAGTGGGTGGGTGAGTGAGTTGGTAGGTGGGTGAGTGCGTGGGTGAGTGAGTTGTTGGGTGAGTTGGTGGGTGGATGAGTTGGTGGGTGGGTGGGTGAGTGAGTGGGTGAGTTGAGTGAGTGAGTGGGTGGATGGGTAGGTGGGTTGTGGGTGGGTGAGTTGGTGGGTGCGTGGGTGACTTGGTGTGTTAGTGAGTTGGTGAATGAGTGGGTAAGTGGGCGGTTGAGTGATTTGTTGAGTGAGTGGGTGGGTGGTTGTGTGAGTGGGTGGGTGGATAAGTGAGTGAGTGGGTGGGTGTGTGAGTTAGTGGGTTATTGAGTTAGTGGGTGTGGGTCTATGAGTTTGTGATTGGGTGAGTGAGTGAGTTAGTGGGTGAGTGAGTTGGTGAGTGAGTCAGTGGGTGGGTGAGTAGCTTAGTAGGTGGGTGGGTGGTTGAGTTGGTGGGTGAGTGAGTGGGTGACTGAGTTGGTGGGTGAGTGAGTTGGTGGGTGAGTGAGTGGGTAGGTGAGTCAGTGAGTTGGTTGGTGGGTGATTGGGTGGGTGAGTAGGTGAGTAGGTGGGTGGCTGGGTGAGTTGGTGGGTGAGTGAGTGGGTGACTGAGTCGGTGGGTGGGTGAGTGAGTTGGTGGGTAAGTGAGTGTGTAGGTGAGTCAGTGAGTTGGTTGGTGAGTGATTGGGTGGGTGAGTAGGTGAGTAGGTGGGTGGCTGGGTGAGTCGGTGAGTGAGTTGGTGAGTGAGTGGGTGAGTTAATGAGTGAGTGGGTGAGTAGGTGGGTGAGTGAGTTGATGAGTGAGTGGGTGGGTGAGTGAGTTGGTAGGTGGGTGAGTGCGTGGGTGAGTGAGTTGGTGGGTGGATGAGTTGGTGGGTGAGTGGGTGGGTGAGTGGGTGGGTGAGTCAGTGAGTGGGTGGGTCAGTGGGTGGGGCGATAAGTGAGTGGGTGGGTGAGTTGGTGAGTTGAGTGGTGAGTGGTGGATGGGTAAGTGGCTTGTGGGTGGGTGAGTTGGTGGGTGCGTGGGTGACTTGGTTTGTTAGTGAGCTCGTGAGTGAGTGGGTGGGTGAGTGAGTGGGTGGGTGGATAAGTGAGTGAGTGGGTGGGTGAGTGAGTGAGTTAGTGGGTGAGTGAGTTATTGAGTGAGTCAGTGGGTGGGTGAGTAGCTTAGTAGGTGGGTGGGTGGTTGAGTTGGTGGGTGAGTGAGTGGGTGACTGAGTGGGTGGGTGAGTGAGTTGGTGGGTGAGTGAGTTGGTAGGTGAGTCAGTGAGTTGGTTGGTGGGTGATTGGGTGGTGAGTAGGTGAGTGAGTAAGTGGGTGGGTGCGTGAGTTGGTGGGTGAGTGAGTTGTTGGGTTGGTGGGTGAGTTAGTAAGTGAGTGTGTGAATTAGTGGCTGAGTGAGTGGATGATTCAGTCGGTGAGTTGGTGAGTGAGTAGGTGGGTGAGTGATTTGTCGGGTGGATGGGTGGGTTGGTTGGTGGGTGGGTGAGTAGGTGGGTGAGTTGGTGAGTGAGTGTGTGAATTTGTGGCTGAGTGAGTGGATGATTCAGTCGGTGAGTTGGTGAGTGAGTAGGTGGGTGAGTGATTTGTCGGGTGGGTGGGTGAGTTGGTTGGTGAGTGGGTGAGTAGGTGGATGAGTTGGTGAGTGAGTGTGTGAATTAGTGGCTGAGTGAGTGGATGATTCAGTCGGTGAGTTGGTGAGTGAGTAGGTGGGTGAGTGATTTGTCGGGTGGGTGGGTGGGTTGGTTGGTGGGTGGGTGGGTGAGTAGGTGGGTGAGTTGGTGAGTGAGTGTGTGAATTTGTGGCTGAGTGAGTGGATGATTCAGTCGGTGAGTTGGTGAGTGAGTATGTGGGTGAGTGATTTGTCGGGTGGGTGGGTGGGTTGGTTGGTGGGTGGGTGGGTGAGTAGGTGGGTGAGTTGGTGAGTGAGTGTGTGAATTTGTCGCTGAGTGAGTGGATGATTCAGTCGGTGAGTTGGTGAGTGAGTAGGTGGGTGGGTGAGTTGGTGGGTGGGTGGGTGATTGGGTGGGTGAGTAGGTGAGTAGGTGGGTGAGTTGGTGAGTGAGTGTGTCAATTAGTGGCTGAGTGAGTGGATGATTCAGTCGGTGAGTTGGTGAGTGAGTAGGTGGGTGAGTGAGTTGGTGAGTGAGTAGGTGGGTGAGTGAGTTGGTGGGTGAGTGTGTGAATTAGTGGCTGAGTGAGTGGATGATTCAGTTGGTGAGTTGGTTAGTGAGTAGGTGGGTGAGTGAGTTGGTGGGTGAGTAGGTGAGTAGGTGGGTGAGTTGGTGAGTGAGTGTGTCAATTAGTGGCTGAGTCTGCGGGATCAGGAGGGTATTGCTCCTGCTGCTGTCGGGCAATGCAAAAAAGGTACATTGTCCGAAACGTCGCACAAATGCACAAGATCCATTTCCTGAAACGTCCCATAATGCGTAAAGGTCCATTGCTTGCAACGTCACATAATGCACAAGGCCCGTTGCCTGAAACGTCGGACATTTCAGAGAGATCCATTGCTTGAAACGTCGCACAATACACAAGGTCCGTTGCCTGAAACGTCGCTTATTGTCTCGGTATATTTATTTATTTCTTCCTTTCTGCGGAGGCCACACGCGGCGATGCCTGGCCGCATGGCGCCGAGTGGTGCGGGATGATGTCACAATGGCCAGAGACGTCACGTGACCAGCACGTGGCACCGTTTTGGCGACGTGCACGTTTATCCGTGGCCGCCAATCCGAAAGGCCACCAAAAGTCACGAAAGACAAAGCTCCCCCGAGTAGCCTCCAACAGAGTGTTGGGGCAAGTGCTGTTAGTAGTGAGCTCCTACACACACACACACAGACAAAGCTCCCCCGAGTAGCCTCCAACAGAGTGTTGGGGCAAGTGCTGTTAGTAGTGAGCTCCTACACACACACACACAGACAAAGCTCCCCCGAGTAGCCTCTAACAGTGTTGGGGCAAGTGCTGTTAGTAGTGAGCTCCTATACACACACACACATACAAAGCTCCCCCGTGTAGCCTCTAACAGTGTTGGGGCAAGTGCTGTTAGTTGTGAGCTCCTATACACACACACACAGACAAAGCTCCCCCGAGTAGCCTCTAACAGAGTGTTGGGGCAAGTGCTGTTAGTAGCGAGCTCCTATACACACAGACACAGACAAATATCCCCCATGTAGCCTCTAACAGTGTTGGGGCAAGTGCTGTTAGTAGTGAGCTCCTATACACACACACAGAGACAAATATCCCCGTGTAGCCTCTAAAAGTGTTGGAGCAAGTGCTGTTAGTAGCGAGCTCCTATACACACACACAGACAAAGCTCCCCCGAGTAGCCTCCAACAGAGTGTTGGGGCAAGTGCTGTTAGTAGTGAGCTCCTATACACACACAGACACACAGACAAAGCTCCCCCGAGTAGCCTCCAACAGAGTGTTGGGGCAAGTGCTGTTAGTAGTGAGCTCCTATACACACACACACAGACAAAGCTCCCCCGAGTAGCCCCTAACAGACTGTTGGGCCAAGTGCTGTTAGTAGTGAGCTCCTATACACACACACAGACAAATGTCCCCCGTGTAGTCTCTAACAGACTGTTGGGGCAAGTGCTGTTAGCGAGTGAGCTCCTATACACACACAGACAAATATCCCCCGTGTAGCCTCTAACAGTGTTGGGGCAAGTGCTGTTAGTAGTGAGCTCCTACACACACACACACAGACAAAGCTCCCCCGTGTAGCCTCTAACAGACTGTTGGGCCAAGTGCTGTTAGTAGTGAGCTCCTACACACACACACACAGACAAAGCTCCCCCGAGTAGCCTCTAACAGACTGTTGGGGCAAGTGTTGTTAGTAGTGAGCTCCTATACACACACACAGACAAAGCTCCCCCGAGTAGCCCCTAACAGACTGTTGGGGCAAGTGCTGTTAGTAGCGAGCTCCTACACACACACACAGAGACAAAGCTCCCCCCGTGTAGCCTCTAACAGACTGTTGGGGCAAGTGCTGTTAGTAGTGAGCTCCTATACACACACAGACACACAGACAAATATCCCCCGTGTAGTCTCTAACAGACTGTTGGGGCAAGTGCCGTTAGTAGTGAGCTCCTATACACACGCACACAGATAAATATCCCCCGTGTAGCCTCTAACAGACTGTTGGGGCAAGTGCTGTTAGCGAGTGAGCTCCTATACACACACACAGACAAAGCTCCCCCGAGTAGCCCCTAACAGACTGTTGGGGCAAGTGCTGTTAGTAGCGAGCTCCTATACACACACACAGAGACAAAACTCCCCCGAGTAGCCTCTAACAGACTGTTGGGGCAAGTGCTGTTAGTAGTGAGCTCCTATACACACAGACACAGACAAATGTCCCCCGTGTAGCCTCTAACAGTGTTGGGGCAAGTGCTGTTAGTAGCGAGCTCCTATACACACACAGACACAGACAAAGCTCCCCCGTGTAGCCTCTAACAGACTGTTGGGGCAAGTGCCGTTAGTAGTGAGCTCCTATACACACGCACACAGATAAATATCCCCCGTGTAGCCTCTAACAGACTGTTGGGGCAAGTGCTGTTAGCGAGTGAGCTCCTATACACACACAGACAAAGCTCCCCCGTGTAGCCTCCAACAGAGTGTTGGGGCAAGTGCTGTTAGTAGTGAGCTCCTATACACACACAGACACACAGAGACAAATATCCCCGTGTAGCCTCTAACAGACTGTTGGGGCAAGTGTTGTTAGTAGTGAGCTCCTACACACACAGAGACAAAGCCCCCCCGAGTAGCCTCAAACAGAGTGTTGGGGTAAGTGCTGTTAGTAGTGAGCTCCTACACACAGACACAGACAAAGCTCCCCCGTGTAGCCTCCAACAGAGTGTTGGGGCAAGTGCTGTTAGTAGTGAGCTCCTATACACAGAGACACAGACACAGACAAAGCTCCCCCGTGTAGCCTCTAACAGTGTTGGGGCAAGTGCTGTTAGTAGTGACCTCCTATACACACACAGACAAATATCCCCCGTGTAGCCTCTAACAGTGTTCGGGCAAGTGCTGTTAGTAGTGAGCTCCTATACACACAGAGACAAAGCTCCCACAGAGACAAAGCCCCCCTAGGTAGCCTGTGTCACAAGCCCTTGGGGCAAGTGCCGTTAGCGATAGCAGCGTCTATGAGGGGCTGGGTGGCCAGCACCACGTGCACGCGGACGCTTTGTCTCTCTCACTCACTCACACTCACTCACTCACACTCACTCTCGCTCACTCTCACTCACTCACTCACACTCAATCAGACTCACTCACTCACACTCACTCACTCACACTCACTCACACTCACTCACACTCACTCACATTCACTCTCACTCACTCACACTCACTCAATCACTCAAAGTCACTCACACTCACTCATTCACACCCACTCACACTCACTCATTCACTCAAACTAACTCACTAACTCACTCTCACTCACACTCATTCACACCCAGTCACAATCATTCAATAACTCAAACTAACTCACTCACTCACTCTCACTCACTCTCACTCACTCACACTCACTCATTCACTCTCACTCACTCACACTCACTCACTCACACTCACCCAGTTACATGCTAATTTATCTGTAAACTCCTTTGTCAAGGCGCTCTGTTCCTCCCACACAGCTTAAAAGACTCAAGCTTGGCAGGGTTCACTCAAGCGCTGTCATCCGGACAGTCCCGTTTCTTCACCTGAGGAAGGCTACTTGTGTTCTGGCCGGAACGTCGTGAGAATTTTATTCTGTTGTTATTATTTTTATTATTTTATCTCCATTCCACGTGGTGGTGACTTTACCGAAAGAACCCGGAAGATGAATCCCTGCAGTCACGAAAGCTTTAAATCGAAATAAAAGTAGTAATCAGTTATTAAGTACGTGTTTCCTCTACAGTGAGGGAAAAAAGTATTTGATCCCCTGCTGATTTTGTACGTTTGCCCACAGACAGTCTATAATTTAATGGTAGGTTTATTTTAACAGTGAGGGACAGAATAACAACAACAAAATCCAAAAAAACGCATGTCAAAAATGTTATAAATTGATTTGCATTTTAATGAGGGAGATAGGTATTTGACCCCTCTGCAAGACATGACTTAGTACTTGGTGGCAAAAGCCTTGTTGGCAATCACAGAGGTCAGACGTTTCTTGTAGTTGGCCACCAGGTTTGCACACATCTCAGGAGGGATTTTGTCCCACTCCTCTTTGCAGATCTTCTCCAAGTCATTAAGGTTTCGAGGCTGACGTTTGGCAACTCGAACCCTCAGCTCCCTCCACAGATTTTCTATGGGATTAAGGTCTGGAGACTGGCTAGGCCACTCCAGGACCTTAATGTGCCTCTTCTTGAGCCACTCCTTTGTTGCGTTGGCTGTGTGTTTTGGATCAATTTCATGCTGGAATACCCATCCACGACCCATTTTCAATGCCCTGGCTGAGGGAAGGAGGTTCTCACCCAAGATTTGACGGTACATGGCCCCGTCCATCGTCCTTTTGATGCAGTGAAGTTGTCCTGTCCCCTTAGCAGAAAAACACCCCAAAAGCATAATGTTTCTACCTCCACGTTTGACGGTGGGGATGGTGTTCTTGGGGTCATAGGCAGCATTCCTCCTCCTCCAAACACGGCGAGTTAAGTTGATGCAAAAGAGCTCCATTTTGGTCTCATCTGACCACAACACTTTCACCCAGTTGTCCTCTGAATCATTCAGATGTTCATTGGCAAACTTCATACGGGCATGTATATGTGCTTTCTTGAGCAGGGGGACCTTGCGGGCGCTGCAGGATTTCAGTCCTTCACGGCGTACTGTGTTACCAATTGTTTTCTTGATGACTATGGTCCCAGCTGCCTTGAGATCATTGACAAGATCCTCCCGTGTAGTTCTGGGCTGATTCCTCACCGTTCTCATGATCATTGCAACTCCACGAGGTGAGATGTTGCATGGAGCCCCAGGCCAATGAGATTGACAGTTATTTTGTGTTTCTTCCATTTGCGAATAATCGCACCAACTGTTGTCACCTTCTCACCAAGCTGCTTGGCAATGGTCTTGTAGCCCATTCCAGCCTTGTGTAGGTCTACAATCTTGTCCCTGACATCCTTGGAGAGCTCTTTGGTCTTGGCCATGGTGGAGAGTTTGGAATCTGCTGGATTGATTGCTTCTGTGGACAGGTGTCTTTTATACAGGTAACGATCTGAGATCAGGAGCACTCCCTTTTAGAGTGTGCTCCTAATCTCAGCTCGTTACCTGTGTAGTGGAGTACGAAGGTGCGTTGTGGAAACAGCGTGATTACATTATCACACAGACCGTACGAATTATCTTGGGTCAGTCTGCAGTGAAGGCGAATACAGTGCAGGTTATGTTGGGGCAATTAAGCTGGGGTAGCCGTGGACGGCTGTGATTAGTTGGTGCTGTTGCCGGGGCTGGAGGGGCGTCTGGAAGTCTGGCGAGAAACAGGTGATGGTCACGCGGAGCGCCGGTTGAGACGCGGGTTAATTAATTGGGGGTGTAATGAGAGCGGGTATAAGAGCGGGAGTCGGAGTCAACAGAGGGGAGTTGAGTTGAAGGGAGTTGAGCTTGGAGATGGGTTGAAGTTGGAGTTGGGAGCTGGACGAGGCAAGACGTGGAGTTTGGAGGAGAGTTTGGAGACAGAATTGGAAACAGAGTTTGGAGACAGAGTTGGAGACGGAGTTTGGAAACAGTGTAGAGCAGAGCTGAAGAAGAGAAGAGCTAGCAGTAGAGAGAGCGTAACGATAGCGGAGCTGGAGACGAGAATAGCTAGCAGTAGTGGAGAGAGCGGAGCGGTAGCGGAGCTGAAGACGCTGAGTGCGAAGTCGCTGCATGCTGAGTTGCTGAGTACGGAGTCGCTGAGTGCGGAGCACGCGAAGTAATCGTGGGTAGTGGAGAGACAAAGGTGGCGAGCGAGTGGAGTGAAGCACGGCGAGCGAGCTGTGGCGACCAGGATACTGTGGAATGTGGAGGACATGCTGAGAGTTGTAAATAAAGCGGTGTTCGAAGAAAGACAGAAGTTGTCCGAGTGAAATCGAACACTACACCTGTATAAAAGACACCTGGGAGCCAGAAATCTTTCTGATTGAGAGGGGGTCAAATACTTATTTCCCTCATTAAAATGCAAATCAATTTATAACATTTTTGACATGCGTTTTTCTGGAATTTTGTGTTATTATTCTGTTTCTCACTGTTCAAATAAAACCTACCATTAAAATTATAGCCTGATCATTTCTTTGTCAGTGGGCAAACGTACAAAATCAGCAGGGGATCAAATACTTTTTTCCCTCGCTGTATAAGGAATTGTAAGATGTATTACGTAATAATACGCTTCCAGGCAACACTAAGCGTGTAGCTGTCAGAGCGGTTGAAACTATTGCTGTTTTTTATCAATTTCAATGTATTCTCGAATTAGTCTTGAAAATACTCACCCGACGTTATGGACATGCCATGCGTGATGACAAGCAGAGTCACAAGGTAAAGTACACGCCTTCCGATTGGTTGTTTGATGGGGCAGGAAATTGAGGGTGATTGGAGGAAGAAATACAAACGTGGAAAGCACGCATTCTGATTGGTTGCTTAATGGGGCCTGAAGGGTGATTGGTTGGGGGGCAGGAAATTGAGGGTGATTGGAGGTAGAAATACAAACGTGGAAAGCACGCCTTCTGATTGGTTGCTTAATGGGGCCTGAAGGGTGATTGGTTGGGGGGCAGGAAATTGAGGGTGATTGGAGGTAGAAATACAAACGTGGCTAGAGCAGGAAGCGGAGGATGATTGACAGGGAGGGACTGGTTGGAATCCGTTGGGATAGGTGGGAAGGTGATTGGCTGGACGGGAATGCGGGAGGTCAAGGAGCCTTGACCTCCCTTTAGGGATTTGTAAGTGGGGGGAAGCGAGAGAGAGAGAGTTGGGAATGCTTGGAGTGAACTGAATCCTTGCAGACCCATGAGTGCCTCGTGCCTTAGAAAGTAAAGACTCCTGCTGTTGAAGGCTGCTGTGTCGGGTGTTACTACAGATGCACAAACTTTGGGCCCCACTCTGCCCACTGTCTGCATTTTGGTTTAACACGTAGGCTTTCATGCCCAATATTATCCGTAACATTGCATTAGTGTGAAACGTCACGGTACTAGCAATGTAAACGCTGTGGGTTTACTCTGCGACACACAACCGCTGTAATGATGGGGCCTGAAGGGTGATTGGTTGAACTGGTAACTAATTGCCATGTTTTGTTTCGTTGACAAATCTCAGGAATGTGGTTGTGTCGGGCGGTGGCGGCTGAAACGACACATTTTTATTCACACGATTTCTGTATTTTAGCTGATCGGTGTTGTGAGCAGTGTTGCTCCTCCGCCCTCCGTTGTTGTTGGAGGGCGACTACCTCCAACTGCCCAGTAGCGTCCTTCACGAGCCTCCTCCAGAGAGGCCGATCTTGACACCGCTGGTACCGGTCATCGTCAAGACCCCTCAGCTCCACGTCCTCCTGTACCACATCACTCCATCTCTTCTCTAGCCCGTGGCACGCCCATTTAGCTCCCTCTATCCGGCCAAACAGAAACTTCTTGAGCATGCAGTGGCTGGGCATGTGGGCTACATGACCCAGCCAACACGGGCTTTCCTGCTGGAGGAGCTCACTGATGCGGATGTGTCCAGGTCTTTCAAGGATGTGTGAGCTACTCACACAATCCAGCCTGGTTAAACCCATGATGGATCATAGGAAGGCCAGCCTGAATGTTTAAAACCAGTGCAGATGTTCCTTTAGAGGGCTCCACACCTTGCATTCTTCGAAAAGGGAGAGCATAACTGTGACTGAGGAGACCCGAAGCTTTGTTTGAAGCGACAGGTCGCTTCCATTCAACTTTGGCAGCTGATGAAAAGATAATGCCACTCGAGTGAGTCGGAGAGACCTCGGCTGCCAAACCGGAACTGGTCAAAAACACGCTGCCAAGGTATGGCAACATCTTTCCCTCTCTACACAACTGTCCCATCACTCATGGGGAGTTGATGGAGTGAAGCATTTGATGACATAAAATACCTAGATAGGTGTTTTTTTTTTGTCGGGCTGACGGTAAGGCCCCCATCTCTTAGTGGCACGCTCCAGGTTCAGCAGCAGTGCCTCCTTCTCAGAGTGGACAGCAATCACCAGATCATCGGCGTACGTAACATGGTTGACCAAGAGAGAGGCATCCCTTTTTCCGCAACCGGACATCAATCAGCCTACAAATTTATCAGTACCCGATGGAAGTTCCACTGGTACAGACATGGTAAGCTTCTCGAACTGCGTGGTTGAAGGTGCTTCAAAATAATGTGGGAGCCAGGGGACATCCTTGCAGCTACCCCAAGGTGAATATAAAATGGCGCTTACACTCGGCCATGCAACTTTAACTGAACCTGCCCACCATCGTTGAAGGTCCTTAATGATCATGAGCAGGTGATCTGGGACTCAAAGGCACGAAGAATAACCCAGAGCCCTGGCCTATTAATGGGATCCTAATCCTTGACCAGGTCAATAAAGCAGATATGTAGGGCCTTGCCCGGCAATGTTGAATAATCCTTGCCAGGAGCTTTTTTTCCGGCACGCTGAGGAGGGAGATGCTCCTGTAGTTGTTTCAGTCTGTGCAGTCCCCCTTCTTACAGGGGGGGGGGAGGGGGGGGCGCCAGGCGATCCTTCCAATCCTGCGTCCTACGGAACTCGTCCGGTGGTCCAGACTGTTATTATGATGTCATGTAGGGCAGTGTGCACACAAACGCCACCCTTCCACAGCGTTTCGCTTGAAAGGTCATCTCTTCCCGGCACTTCACCTGGTCCCCAGCTCCGGATCGCCCTTCGAACTTCCTGAACAGATGGCACTTGGGCAAACCACTCACGAGGAGCGTCTGCTTTCTTCAATGTTTGAGGCTCAGCAGCCGGTGATACCGGTTGAGCTGACGGGGGGTTTCCTTCCCCCAAAACGTCAAAGAAAGGCTCAGAAAATTTTGATTTAAAGCTTTCGTGACTGCAGTAATTCATATTCTTAGTTTTTTCGGTAAAGTCACGTTGAAGAGAAACAACAAAATAATAAAATATATATAAAACAAAAAAATTTCTCACGACGTTTCGACCATAACTCAAACGGTCAAACCTGAAGATGACCGTTTGAGTTATGGTCGAAACGTCGTGAGAATTTTTTTGTTTTATATATATTTTATTATTTTGTTGTTTCTCTTCAACGTGACTTTACCGAAAAAACTAAGAATATAAACGCTCAGCATTTGAAGCTTTCGTGACTGCAAGGATTCATGCTCTTTGGTTTTATTCGGCAAAGTCACGTAGGTAAAATAAATTAAAATAAAATAAAACAATTAAATCACGACGTTTCGGAGGCAACACAAGCTTCCGTCATCAGGTGTAACAGTCACAGCAGAATATTTGCACTTGACACAGATATTCTGCTGTGACTATTCCACCTGAAGACGGAAGCTTGTGTTGCCTCCGAAACGTCGTGATTTAATTGTTTTATTTCATTTTGTTTTATTTTATCTGCGTGACTTTACCGAATAAAACCAAAGAGTATAAATGCTCAGCATTTATCTTAGCCACTATCTTCTTTGAGCTGTCATTTGTGATCGCCAGAGGTCGCTTCTGAAAAAGAGCTAAACAGCTCAGCGCGGCCTTACATGGTAAACAATTTTTTGATATAGTTTAGTTCAGCACTTGCCCCCCCACACACACACACAGCCATGTTGAATACCACCTGGGGCCTCTTTGTCTTTGGCTTTGATGTTCATCCGAGAGCCTGTGAATGATTAGCTCCTGGCAATCATTAAGCGCCTATTATCTCGTCCGTGGGATCCATGCTCATACCAAAGACAATGATCCCTATCCCATATAGCCTTCGCAGGTTGTTGGGGGCAAGTGCTGTTCGTGACGAGCAGCAGCATCAGCAGCACGCCCGGCCGCCTTTGTCTCCCCCAGTTGCTGGTGTTGTGTATACACACTCGCGCACGGACACCGCACAGGACCCAGGCCCTCGGAACCACGCCCAGCCGCCTTTGTTTCTCTCTCTCTCTCTCCCCAGACCTGTAGCCTCTAAGAGACTGTTGGGGCAAGTGCTGTTAGTAGGGAGTAGCAGCAGTGCCTGTGGTAGCCGGCACGGTGGCACGTGAAGGGGTGATGTTGTATACACACCGCTCCAGATACTAATTTAGGGCTGAGTCGACCAAGAGGAGGGCCGGGACCGGCTTAAGATATTCACCGTCGCTGATGTTGGTCGAGTTAGATAGCGCGGTGCGACGTGCTAACCGCAGCGCCAACATTCCCCACGCATAGGCAATTCGCGAACAGGGGGTAGCCGTGTTGGTAGCCGAGCGGTGAGAATCGAGTGGGCTGCCGTGATTAATACTGCGGCTGCTGTTCATGAACCTGTAAATATACTACTGCTGCGAGTAGGTGAGTGGGTGCGTGAGAGGGTGAGCTGATGAGTGAATGGATGAGTAAGTCGGCGGATGAGTGAGTGAGTGTGTGAGTGGGTGGGTATGTGAGTCGGTTGAGTGCTCATAGCCACCACAGCAGCCAATGGGGGCTCTGGATGGATGCATGGGCCCGTAACACCTCCACCTTCTATTTAATTACCACAAAACCATGATGTTAAAATGTAACTAAGATTGTGCGGGAAACCCCACGGGGACAGGCGTCTGGGACGTCTGGTCGAGCCAAGAGACTGAATCTCTACCCTCGGGGTTCCTTTAGAAACAACAAAAAGCCACTGCGGGTGGCTACGTGGAATGTTCGAACGCTCACTGCGGAGGAGAGGCTGCCACTCCTCTGTCGGGAGCTGGACCGCTACCGCCTGCATCTCTGTGGCATTCAGGAGGTCCGGTGGACCGGCTCTGGCTCCTGCCACCATGAGGGGTGGACAGTTTCCTACTCGGGGCAGCAGACTGCCGTACAACGGGGAGTGGCTCTTCTTCTGAACAAAGAATGAAGGAGGTGTGGGAGCGTGGCGGTGAGGTGTGGGAAGCTGTAAACCCCCGGCTACTGTTGGCTAGCCTACCCATCAATAGGTGGCGAGGAGTGGTGGTGTTGGCTGCTATCGCCTCCACCAAAGATGAACATCAGTGGAGGGATGCAAGCAAGGCCGATGATTCAGATGCCTTCTATGACCTCCTGTCACAGGTGCTGGATAAAGTGGCCACTCAGCATAGAGTCATCCTGTTGGGTGACTTCAATGCCCGAGTGGGTCATGAAGCTGGAATCATTGTAAGGCATAGGACAGATCTTCTGAATAACAACGGGAGGAGGCTGCTCGACTTCTGTGCAGCCCATGGGCTTGGAATTACCAACACGTTGTTCTGGCATTGGCGCATCCACACAGCATCACGGATACGCACCGGGTCCAAGCAATAAATTATGCTGGACTATATAGTGACGGAACAGCGGATGTGGGAGTATATCCATGACAGCAGGACTGACCGTGGAGCTGATCTGCCCACTGACCATCTGCTTGTAATTTGTAAGATGCACATGCAATTCGTCCACTCTGGTGATACGGTGTCCAACTAGGACCCCATTCAAACCAACGGTGGCCTGGTCTCAGCTCGCTGATGAAAATTGCTACCCAGAATTTCATCATTGCTTGCAGCTGGGACGAGGTTTAGGACTGTGGCTCACGCACAGAGATCCTGGCTGACAGAGGAGGTGTTCCGGCTGGCTGAGAGAAAGGTACAGGCTCACTCCCACCGTATACAGCATCCTATTTCAGATAATAAGTAGGCTTACCACAGCCTTCGCTCGGTGGTTCGGAGAGCCGTGAGTTGCTGTAAGGATGTGTGGTGGGAAAGGGTTTCTGAGGAGATGGAGTCTGCCTCAGTAGCTCGCAATCATAAATCACTCTTTAACTCCATCAAAGTAACTTGCGGCACCACACCTATCACCACCCCTAGGGTAAAGTAAGATGATCTGATCTCCAACCACCAGGAACATGTTTGCAGGTTTGCTGAGTATTTTTGTGAGATCTTGGGAAACGGGAAATCCCTCAGCCCAGGAAACATAATGTGGCAAAGTGGGGATGACCCTGCTGAAGCTGCGGTGCCTCAAATATTGGAATACGTAGTCACCCCCTGTGAGTGGCTGGCTCAAGTGCCATTTGTTGAGGAAGTACTGAAGGCGATCCAGCGTCTGAGACCAGGAAAAGCGCCGGGCAGAAATGATCTCCCAAGCGAACTGCTGAGGGAGGGTGAAGTTTCTGCACAGACTTCCCTATATAACATCATTACAACAGTCTGAACCACTGGACGGGTTCCGTGGGATCGGATGGATGCCCTGGTGGTCCCCCTTTTTAAGAAGGGGGACCGCACAGACTGTAACAGACTGTAACAACTACAGGGGCATCTCACTCCTCAGTGTGTCGGGAAAGGTCCTGGAACTGATTTTTCAACATCGCCTTGCCAGGAACCCTGAGGAGAGGCTTGCGGAGCCCCAAAGTGGTTTCAGGAAAGGGCGGTCCTGTACAAATGCCATATTATCTGTTCTCGTACGACAGCCGAGGTGTAGGGAATTCCAACAAGACCTACATCTCTGTATTTTGACCTGGTCAAGGCCTATGACACCATCAATAGGGCTGGGCTGTAGGTTGTTCATCGTGTTTTCGGAGTCCCTGACTCTCTGCTCAAAATAATTAAGGGCCTTCATGATGGTGAGCAGGCCCGGGTTAAAGCTACATGGCCAGGAGTTGGAGCCATTCCCTGTTCACTTTTTTTTCTAACCACATAGTTCGTGAAGCCTTCAATGGCTGTAACGGAGGAATCTCCATATGGTACAGATACAATGGGAGGCTAATCGATGCCCAGGTGGGGTCGAAGGATGGCTCCCTATTGGTTTATCATGTTGCGTATGCTGATGATCTGGTGATTGCTGCTCACTCAGAGGAGGAGTTGGAGGCGCTGCTGCTGAACCTGAAGCGGGCCACTAAGACGTGGGGCCTTACCATCAGCCCCACCAGAACTGAGCACCTGCCTGGATATTTTTTTACCATTGGACACTCCACCCCACAACTCCCAATTGGTGACGGGAACAGTTGTGGAGAGAGTGGAGAGTTTCCCATACCTGGGAAGCGTGCTTATGACCAGCTCCGGTTTGACATCAGAGGTCTCACTCCGAATCAGTCGAGTGGCGTTAGCTTCTGATCGGTTGTGTAACGCTGTGTGGAAGCTACCTGGTCTGTCGCTCCGCACTAAGCTTCAGGTCTTCTCGGCCACGGTCATTCCCTCCCTTCTCTATCCTTGTGAAACGTGGACCCCCCCCTAATGGAGCTTCTTCTCTGGTTAGAAATATTCAGGCTGGCTTGCCTACGATCGATCCCAGGTTTAACCAGCTCCTCCGGCAGGCAAGGCTGCGTTGGCTGGGTCATGTAGCCCGCATGTCCAGCCACCGCATGCTTGAACAGCTTCTGTTTGGCCAGATAGAGGGGGCTAAACGGGCGCGGCACGGGCTACAGAAGAGATGGAGTGATGTGGTACAGGAGGACGTGGAGCTGAGTGGACTTGCCGATGACTGGTACCAGCGGTGTCAAGATCGGCCTCTGTGGAGGAGGCTCGTGAAGGATGCTACTGGGCAGTTGGAGGCAGTCGCCCTCCAACAACAACGGAGGGCGGAGGAGCGACGCTCACAACAACGAGGGGGCACAGGTGGTGCATCAGCCAGTCATCTCAGTCAGTCGACCCGTGGCACCTGGGTCTGCCCCGTGACCTCCTGCCAGCGGGCGTTCGACACTTCATGTGGCCTCAAGGTGCACATGGCCTGGCACAGGCGTCGTAGTGATGTCACCACCACTTACTGGCGAATGGCGGTTGTTGTTGTTGTTGTGTGTGTATCTGTGTAACTCTGTGTGTCTGTGTGTCTCTGTGTGTGTCTCTGTGTACCTATGTGTGTCTGTGTGTGTGTGTTTACATGTGTGCATGTATGTCTGTGTACCTTGTGCGGTGTAGTAAACATCGCCACTGGGGGGGGGGGGGGGGTGGGGAGACAAAGGCGGCCGGGCGTGGTGCTGGCCACCAACCCCCTCGTGTGCCACAGTGCCGGTAGCCCTCATAGTGTGCTGCTGGCTGCTCGCTACTAACAGCACTTGCCCCGACAGTCTGCTAGAGGCTACACGGGTAATCTTTGTCTCATTGGGGTGCTGATGGATGGCTGCGGAGTCTTCGAGGGAGGGAGCGAAGGCCTCTGATTGGGTCCGCCGGGTCCCCAAACCTCTCCCCTCCTCTCTTCACCCCCCACTCGCACGTCCCTCGGGGTGAATTTAAGAGGCGGCGCTGCATCGGCGACTCCGGCAGAGACCAGAGGACCAACTCTCCTCCATCTCTCCCCATCTCTCATCCCACTGCGCGCAGTGCTCCCCCAGATCTTCCAAGCGTCCACAGGTGAGCTGAGCAGCTGTGGACTCTTGTGTCTCTCTGTGTCTCTCTGTGTCTCTGTGTCTCTGCCTTGTCTCCTGTCTCTGTGTCTCTCTGTGTCTCTGCCTTGTGTCTGTGTCTCTGTCTCTGCCTTTTCTCCTGTCTCTGTGTCTGTGTCTCTGTGTCTCTGTGTCTCTCTGTGTCTCTGCCTTGTCTCCTGTCTCTGTGTCTCTGTGTCTCTCTGTGTCTCTGTGTCTCTGCCTTGTGTCTCTGTGTCTCTGCCTTGTCTCCTGTCTCTGTGTCTCTGTGTCTGCCTTGTGTCTGTGTCTCTGTGTCTCTGTGTCTCTGTGTCTCTGCCTTGTCTCCTGTCTCTGTGTCTCTGTCTCCTGTCTCTGTGTCTCTGTGTCTCTCTGTGTCTCTCTGTGTCTCTGCCTTGTCTCCTGTCTCAGTGTCTCTGTGTCTCTGTCTCTGCCTTGTGTCTGTGTCTCTGTGTCTCTCTGTGTCTCTGCCTTGTTTCTGTGTCTCTGTGTCTCTCTGTGTCTCTGCCTTGTGTCTGTGTCTCTGTGTCTCTCTGTGTCTCTGCCTTGTGTCTGTGTCTCTGTGTCTCTGCCTTGTCTCTGTGTCTCTGTGTCTCTGCCTTGTCTCTGTGTCTCTGCCTTGTCTCTGTGTCTCTGTGTCTCTCTGTGTCTCTGCCTTGTGTCTGTGTCTCTGTGTCTCTGTCTCCTGTCTCTGTGTCTCTGTCTCGTGTCTCGGTGTCTCTGTGTCTCTGTGTCTCTGCCTTGTCTCCTGTCTCTGTGTCTCTGTCTCCTGTCTCTGTGTCTCTGCCTTGTCTCCTGTCTCTGTGTCTCTGTCTCCTGTCTCTGTGTCTCTGTCTCCTGTCTCTGTGTCTCTATGAGTCCATATATCTACGTGTCTCTATGTGTCTGTATGGGTCTCTATGAGTCTCTATGTATCTATGTGTATCTTATTGATTCTGTATGAGCCTCTATGAGTCTCTGTGAGTCTCTGTGGGTCTCTGCTAGTCCATATTAATCTCTATGAGTCTCTATGTGTCTATATGGATCTCTATGAGTCTCTATGTATCTATGTGTATCTAATGGGTTCTATGAGCCTCTATGAGTCTCTGTGAGTCTCTGTGGGTCTCTGCGAGTCCATATTAATCTCTATGAGTCTCTATGTGTCTGTATGGGTCTCTATGAGTCTCTATGTATCTATGTGTATCTAATGGGTTCTATGAGCCTCTATGAGTCTCGGTGAGTCTCTGTGGGTCTCTGCGAGTCCATATGAATCTCTATGAGTCTCTATGTGTCTGGATGGGTCTCTATGAGTCTCTATGTATCTATGTGTATTTAATGGGTTCTTTATGAGCCTCTATGAGTCTCTGTGAGTCTCTGTGGGTCTCTGCGAGTCCATATGAATCTCTATGAGTCTATATGTGTCTGTATGGGTCTCTATGAGTCTCTATGTATCTATGTGTATTTAATGGGTTCTCTATGCGCCTCTATGAGTCTCTGTGAGTCTCTGTGGGTCTCTGCGAGTCCATATGAATCTCTATGAGTCTATATGTGTCTGTATGGGTCTCTATGAGTCTCTATGTGTCTATGTGTATCTAATGGGTTCTGTGAGCCTCTATGAGTCTCTGTAAGTCTCTGTGGGTCTCTGCGAGTCCATATGAATCTCTATGAGTCTCTATGTGTCTGTATGGGCCTCTCTGCATCTGTTGTGAGTCTCTGTGGGTTCCTATGAATAATTTTCTAAAATATTTACGCGATCTTACACAAACAAATGTCTTATGGACCATGCGGTTTATCCTGCATCCTTGTAAAATATATATTTGTTTGTATTTCCCCCTTGTTATGGAACGTTGCAGGATTAACGTTGAGATTTCTAAGGTCTGAATTGGTCTGTAATAAGGTAGGGCACTGATTCGGGGTTGACGGGTTTGTCGGTGATGGTTTTAGAAATGAAATCCGAAGCCCTTAGCCACGGTACTTCTGGCAAACATCCACCCATAGCGCCCCCCCGGTCTCTGGAAACATTTGACCCCGCGACCTGGAGAGCAGTGGAGAATTGTATATTTCAGCGATCTAACCTAAAAAAATAATAATAACAACCTGCATTATGGATGCAATGATATTGATCACGAAAGCCTACGTGTTAAACTGAACCGTGTGGGTTGACAGATATGCACCTAAAATGTTGACTTAAAGCTATTCGTGACTGCGGGAATTCACATTCGTTGAGTCTTTCGGTAAAGTCACGTGGATAGGTTAACATGAGGTTAAGATTAAAAAAAAACACGTTTTTTTTGTAAAAAAAAAAATTGAACCTATCTACGTGACTTTACCGGAGAAAAAAAATCAACGAATATGAATGCAACTCCACGTTAAATATTCTACCAGTGAAAGGTACCCAGCGAGCTGAATGGCTTGTTGTGGTCAGAAGCCCTCCTGCCTATCGCAAACGGTGCCTCGGCCAAGTTCGTTGCTTATCACGTGGAGATTCATGGCAACCCATACACTCCAAACGCGAGGTGACATTGATTGTGAATGTGTGGAGGGTAACAAAGCCCGGAGGACCCGGAGAAAAAAAATCCACACAGTGACCACCTGGGGAGAGAGAGAGAGAGCGAGAGAGAGAGACGCAGACTCCAAATGTACAGCAGAAGGCATCGTCAAGGTCGGAATTGAGCCCACGACCTCCTGTGTACCAGGCGAGGTAGTTAACATCTCATCAGGGTCGGAATTGAGCCCACGACCTCCTGTGTACCAGGCGAGGTAGTTAACATCTCATCAGGGTCGGAATTGAGCCCACGACCTCCTGTGCACCAGGCGAGGTAGTTAACATCTCATCAGGGTCAGAATTGAGCCCACGACCTCCTGTGTACCGGGCGAGGTAATTAACATCTCATCAGGGTCGGAATTGAGCCCACGACCTCCTGTGTACCAGGCGAGGTAGTTAACATCTCATCAGGGTCGGAATTGAGCCCACGACCTCCTGTGTACCAGGCGAGGTAGTTAACATCTCATCAGGGTCGTAATTGAGCCCACGGCCTCCTGTGTACCAGGCGAGGTAGTTAACATCTCATCAGGGTCAGAATTGAGCCCACGACCTCCTGTGTACCGGGCGAGGTAGTTAACATCTCATCAGGGTCGGAATTGAGCCCACGACCTCCTGTGTACCAGGCGAGGTAGTTAACATCTCACCAGGGTCGGAATTGAGCCCACGACCTCCTGTGTGCCAGGCGAGGTAGTTAACATCTCATCAGGGTCGGAATTGAGCCCACGACCTCCTGTGTACCAGGCGAGGTAGTTAACATCTCATCAGGGTCGGAATTGAGCCCACGACCTCCTGTGCACCAGGCGAGGTAGTTAACATCTCATCAGGGTCAGAATTGAGCCCACGACCTCCTGTGCACCAGGCGAGGTAGTTAACATCTCATCAGGGTCAGAATTGAGCCCACGACCTCCTGTGTACCGGGCGAGGTAATTAACATCTCATCAGGGTCGGAATTGAGCCCACGACCTCCTGTGTACCAGGCGAGGTAGTTAACATCTCATCAGGGTCGGAATTGAGCCCACGACCTCCTGTGTACCAGGCGAGGTAGTTAACATCTCCTAGCCACTGCTGTGGGTCAAGCCGGACAGCCGCGTCAGGAGCAAGCAAGTGGAGGCTCGTCATCATCATCGTCATCATCATCGTCGTCGCCGTCGCCGTGATGATGACGATGTCTCCTCCTTGGTGTGCCTGAATCGGAACGTTGTTATTGCGTCGTCACGTGGTCGTGCTACCCACTGCCACTGCCTGGGAAGTTTGTCTAACATTGTTGCATCGTAGGGCATCTGCTGCTGCTGCTGCTGCTAGTGGATTCCTATTCTTATGGGTTTAACATGTACAGTGAGGGCAAAAAAGTATTTGATCCCCTGCTGATTTTGTACGTTTGCCCACTGACACAGAAATGATCAGTCTATAATTTTAATGGTAGGTTTATTTGAACAGTGAGAGACAGAGTAACAACAACAAAATCCCAGAAAAACGCACGTCAAAAATGTTATAAATTTAGTTGCATTTTAACGAGGGAAATAAGTATTTGACCCCTCTGCAAAACATGACTTAGTACTTGGTGGCAAAAGCCTTGTTGGCAATCACAGAGGTCAGACGTTTCCTGTAGTTGGCCACCAGGTTTGCACACATCTCAGGAGGGATTTTGTCCCACTCCTCTTTGCAGATCTTCTCCAAGTCATTAAGGTTTCGAGGCTGACGTTTGGCAACTCGAACCTTCAGCTCCCTACACAGATGTTCTATGGGATTAAGGTCTGGAGACTGGCTAGGACACTCCAGGACCTTCATGTGCTTCTTCTTGAGCCACTCCTTTGTTGTCTTGGCCGTGTGTTTTGGGTAATTGTCATGCTGGAATACCCATCCACGACCCATCTTCAATGCCCTGGCTGAGGGAAGGAGGTTCTCACCCAAGATTTGACGGTACATGGCCCCGTCCATCGTCCATTTGATGCGGTGAAGTTGTCCTGTCCCCTTAGCAGAAAAAACACCCCCAAAGCATAATGTTTCCACCTCCATGTTTGACGGTGGGGATGGTGTTCTTGGGGTCATAGGCAGCATTCCTCCTCCTCCAAACACGGCGAGTTGAGTTTATGCCAAAGAGCTCCATTTTGGTCTCATTTGACTACAACACTTTCACACAGTTGTCCTCTGAATCATTCAGATGTTCATTGGCAGACTTCAGATGGGCATGTATATGTGCTTTCTTGAGCAGGGGGACCTTGCGGGTGCTGCAGGATTTCAGTCCTTCACGGCGTAGTGTGTACCAATTGTTCTCTTGGTGACTATGGTCCCAGCTGCCTTGAGATCATTGACAAGATCCTCCCGTGTAGTTATGGGCTGATTCCTCACCGTTTTGATGATCATTGCAACTCCACGAGGTGAGATCTTGCATGGAGCCCCAGGCCGAGGGAGATTGACAGTTCTTTTGTGTTTCTTCCATCTGCGAATAATCGCACCAACTGTTGTCACCTTCTCACCAAGCTGCTTGGCAATGGTCTTGTAGCCCATTACAGCCTTGTGTAGGTCTACAGTCTTGTCCCTGACATCCTTGGAGAGTTCTTTGGTCTTGGCCATGGTGGAGAGTTTGGAATCTGATTGATTGATTGATTGATTGCTTCTGTGGATAGGTGTCTTTTATATAGGTAACAAGCTGAGCTTAGGAGCACTCCCTGTAAGAGTGTGCTCCTAATCTCAGCTCGTTACCTGTATAAAAGACACCTGGGAGCCAGAAATCTTTCTGATTGAGAGGGGGTCAAATACTTATTTCCCTCATTAAAATGCAAATCAATTTATAACATTTTTGACATGCGTTTATCTGGAATTTTTGGTCTTATTCTGTCTCTCATTGTTCAAATAAACCTACCATTAAAATTATAGACTGATCATTTCTTTGTCAGTGGGCAAACGTACAAAATCAGCAGGGGATCAAATACTTTTTTTTCCCTTCACTGTAGGCTAAGGAGATGTTAACTACCTCGCCTGGTATACAGGAGGTTCGTGGGTTAGATCCCGACCCTGACGCCTGCTTCTGCTGTTGTACATTTCGAGTTTGTCTCTCTCCCCCGTGGTCACCGCGTGAATTTGTCTGCTGCTCAGCAACTACTTCTTCTTTTTAAGGTTTGTGGAAACTTTATTTTAAGTACAGCACCATACAGCGTTTTTCATGGTCTGCACCTCTTCCATTGATCTTAACACCAACTTCGAATCGTAATGTAATAACAGTAATCATGACAATTCACGTCTGCAATCCTTTTACACCTTTCTACTTACAAAAGTTTGATGGGAGGCTAGCCCGTTAGCTATTATTGTGAAATTCAAACATCAGCTGCATGTAGCGACAAATGATATGTGTTTATCTTCCCACCGCAAGATCTGACTATTACTAGCAACGTTGGCACACAAAGGCAGGAACTGATAACTAAAGTATAAACGGAGTGATTAGTTATTGACCAGCTCCACTAAAAGTGCCTTGAGAGCCTCCAAAGGACAACTTAATTTCCACAGAACATCTATTATATGCAGATGAGGTTTGGATAAATGTTGCATTGTCCAATTCCGATTTCGAATGGTATAAATTTTGGCGCTATCGTTTGCGATAGCCAGAGTCGCTTCTGAAAAAGCGTTGCACAGCACCTCAGCGGAGCCTCACCTGGTAACAATAAAACATTTCATTAGACCTGCTTTGCCAGTACCATAATGTAATAATAGGGTTTTTCCCCCTTTTTTCTGGCCACAAAACTGAAACCTTCTTACAAGGATTCATGTTACTGGATTAACCACAATACCTGCAGTCAAAAAATGCAAACAAAACACACACTATGATAATATATATGATGCATTGTCCTCGAAACTGATTGGTCCACACCAAGGGACGGCTTTCTTTTGAGCCTCGACCCAATTGGTGCTCGACCACGTGACGCCAGAAGGCGTCACCACAGCTCAAAGACAATGCCGCTAGCAAAGTAATGAGGGCTCGGGGTGAGCATCTACATCATCATTAGAACTCCTTTGCCAGTACCAAAATATAATAATAGGGTTTTTCCCCTTTTTTCTGGCAACTGAAACCTTGTTTTACAAGGATTCATGCCACTGCATTAACCACAATACCTGCAGTCAAAAAATGCAAACAAAAAAAACATGCTATGATAATATATGTGGCATTGCCCTTGAAACTGATTGTCAAGGGGCACCTCTGCGGATGTGTATACTTTAACTTAGCTATTTCAATGAGCCATTTCAATGCTAAATTATATGCTAATTCCTTTGTCAAAGCGCTTCGTCTTTTTCTTCTTCTCACACAGCTTAAATGTCGTGATCTAAGCGTGGCTTCTTCCACTCCAGCGCTGTCCTCCAGACAGTCTCGTCCCTTCACCTGATGAAGGCCGCTTGTGTTGTGGCCGAAACGTCGTGTGATTTTTTGTTATTTTATTTTTTACCTACGTGACTTTACCCAATAGAACCAAAGAGTATTGATCCTAGCAGTCACGAAAGCTTTAAATCTAGAATTGTAGTTTTGTTGCCAGAAAAAAGGGGGAAAACCCCTATTAATAAAACATTTGTTCGGTTCGAGTTTAATCCATGAAAGAGGTGATTTTTTTTAGGTTAGATCCCGCTAATATTATTATAACGAAAACGTACAATGCCCACCCCCCCCCCCCCCTGAAGCAATCGTTTTCAGAGCGCTAGATATGGACGTTGTGTCGTTAAACCGGCTACCACCCAACACAGCCAATTAGTTCAGGGTCGGTGTCACGTGACGCAGCACTGAGCGTTCAACGTTCGTGAGAGATTAAGCGATCCAGGATATAGGAATAGGTTTTACCCTTTTTTAACCGGCACAAAAACTGACACCTTTATTCAAGGCGTCGTGTTTGCAATAACCACAACACAAGCAGTCAAAATGCAAACAACAAAAAAGACAACTCTGATAATGATATTGGCACTGTCCTTGAATTTGATTGGTCCACACCCGAGACAGCTTTTCTTAGAGCCCTTTAGTCTCCATTGGTGTTGGACCAGAAGGCGCCAAAAGGTGTACAACTCAAAAACAGCGCACTATCAGAGTATTGAGGGCTCGGGGTGAGCATTTACATTATGAGACCTCCTTTGCCAGTAACAAGATATAGGAATAGGTTTTACCCTTTTAACTGGCACAAAAACTGACGCCTTTATTCAAGGCGTCGTGTTTGCAATAACCACAACACAAGCAGTCAAAATGCAAACAAAAAAGACAACTCTGATAATAATAAAAAAGACAACTCTGATAATAATATTATCAGAGTTGTCATATTTGTCTGCATTTTGACTGCTTGTGTTGTGGTTATTGCAAACATGATGCCTTGAATAAAGGTGTAAGTTTTTGTGCCAGTTAAAAGGGTAAAACCTATTCCTATATCTTGTTACTGGCAAAGGAGGTCTCATAATGTACATCGCGATCCAGTTTGACCACAAGTGTGCCTGTTCATAACCCGCGGGGAGTGGTGGTGCAGCGGTTAGCGCTCTGCTGATCTGCGCTTCGACCAACCCGGCTTCCACCCGAGTTCGCTTCCCGCTCAAGGCCACCACCAACAGCAGCAGTGATAGCGATTATCTGAACCGGTCCTGGGCCTCCCCTAGGTCGACTCAGCCTCCCCCGGGTCGACTCAGTACCTGGTGCGCTGTGTGAAACATCGCCACTGGGGAGACAAAGGCGGCCGGGCGTGGTGCTGGCCACCCACCCCCTCGTGTGCCACGGTGCCGGCCTTCATAGGCGCTCGCTAACAGCACTTTCCCCAACAGTCTTTTAGAGGCTACACGGGGGATCTTTGTGTCTGTGTGTGTGTGTAGGTGCTCGCTACTAACAGCACGTGTCTCTAAAGCCTGTTAGAGGCTAGACGGGTGATCTTTGTCTTTGTGTGTTTAACCTCATTCGTGCCAATGTAATTGTACAAACACACACGCAGACACCACCGCGCGTGTAATCATGAGCACGTTATTAGTGGCAGTGCCGTTGATTTCAATACGTGTGTGTGTGTGTGGCTTTTATGAGCTTAGGAAATTACGTCTTCAATTGCGGATGATAAGTGATTTAACAGGGCTGTATCGATTGTTCGACGACAAACTCCGATTTAGTTTGTTAAATATATCGGGGTGGAGAATCAACTTCTGTAGGTTATGGGCAGTCTCCCGTCTACGACGTTTTACACGATGGGAGTGCAAAGTATAGGAAAGGTCAACAAATCACCTAAAATATAAATACATCCAAAACATAGCCTAATATGTTTTGGGTGTATTTGAGGCCCAGACACTCATCACACAGAGACCCAGAGACTCATCATACATAGACCCATATACTCATCACAGACAAACCCATAGACTCATCACACAGAGACCAATAGACTCACACACATACCCATAGGCTAACACAGAGACCCATAGACTCATCACACAGAGACCCATAGACTCATCACACAGAGATCCATAAACTCATCACACAGAGACCCATAGACTCATCACACATAAATCCATAGACTCACACACAAACCCATAGACTCACACAGAGACCCATAGACTCATCACACAGAGATACATAAACTCATCACACAGAGACCAACAGACTCATTACATAGATACCCACAGAATCATCACACAGAGACCTATAGACTCTTTACACAGAGACCCATAGACTCATCATACAGAGACCCATAAACTCATCTCACAGGGACCCAAAGACTCATCACACAGAGACCCATAGACTCATCACACAGAGACCCAAAGACTCATCACACAAAGACCCATAGACTCATACAGAGACCCATAAACTCATCTCACAGGGACCCAAAGACTCATCACACAGAGACCCATAGATTCACCACAGCGAGACATAGACTTGTCACACAGAGACCCACAGATGCATCACACAGAGACCCATATAATCATTTCACAGAGTCACATAGCCTCATCACACAGATACCCATAGATTAATCATACAGAGACCCATAAACTCGTCCCACAGAGACCCATATATTCCTCACACCGAGACCCATAGACTCATACAGAGACCCATAAACTCATCACACAGAGACCCATAAACTCATCTCACAGGGACCCAAAGACTCATTACATAGATACCCACAGAATCATCACACAGAGACCTATAGACTCTTTACACAGAGACCCATAGACTCATCACACAGAGACCCATAGACTCATCACACAGAAATCCATAGACTAACACACAAACCCATAGACTCACACAGAGACACATAGGCTCATCGCACAGAGATCCATAAACTCATCACACAGAGACCTATAGACTATTTACACAGAGATCCATAGACTCACACAGAGACCAACAGACTCATCACACAGATACCCATCGACTCATCACACAGAGACCCACAGACTCATCATACAGCGACTAATAGTCTCATCGCACAGAGACCCACAGACTCATTACATAGATACCCACAGAATCATCACACAGGGACCTATAGACTCTTTACACAGAGACCCATAGACTCATCACACAGAGACCCATAGACTCATCACACAGAGACCCATAGACTCATCACACAGAGACCCATAGACTCATCTCACAGAGACCCATAAACTCATCTCACAGGGACCCAAAGACTCGTCCTACCAGGCAAGGCCCCAATGAGCTGTGTAACTCATTTTTCAGAAGTAACTTGGCCATCACAAGGGATAACAGCTCAACAAAGTGGCTTATCATCATTCTCATCATGTAGACATTTATAGCGGCAGGCAACTACTCTAATGCAGCGGTTATTAAACCCTTATTGTACCCATTTGGTTCTCAATCGTAAAAAAAGAAAAAAATGTGTAATGTTAATAGGTACCTAGGGTTTGATTAGACAAAAGTAGTTGTAACTTACGTGCCCGAGTTTAATTTTTTTTCTATGATTTACCTTCAATAATAAATCTGGCCGTGTCTCTCTGCCCGCAGAAAGGGCGATGCGCCCCAGGTTAAGAAGAAGCCGCTGAAATTTTGATTTAAAGCTTTCGTGACTGCAGTAATTCATATTCTTAGTTCTTTCGGTAAAGTCACGTTGAAGGGAAACAACAAAATAATAAAATATATATAAAACAATAAAAATTATCACGACGTTTCGACCATAACACAAACGACTTTACCGAAAGAACTAAGAATAAGAAGCCACTACTTCTCAATAAATAGGTCCCTGCAGGGTGGGCTGGTAGGAACATTGGAATTTTGCGCAATTGTATTTTTACACCCCAACAGCACGAGATTTCACTTCGTTAAAGTATTGAAAGGGGACGGACGGACGGACACATTAATCTATTGCAGGCTGGTACACTCAGTTTACAACTTCATTCCTACCAGTACAATAATAATATAATGTCACTGTGGGACAATTTACAACGCGGCTACTCGCCAATTAACGTCGCATATTTTGGTCGCGTAGCTCCGAACGCATTCGCGCGGAAATTCAGAATTCCGGTTTCCAAGTTGTCTTCGGGGATGGCGACTTTGTTGCCGTATTAACGCCCTCTTCGACCACGGCCGCCTCGCAAAATGACAAACAGCGCCAAAAAACACGGATCCCTAGTAGAGCTTTAACGGGCTGTTTGGGCAAGTGCTGTTGGTCGAGCAGCACCTATGAAGGCCGGCACGGCACACGAGATGGGGTGGGTGGCCAACGGCACGCGCGGCCGCACCAGGTACTCATTTGAGGCTGAGTTGACCTAGGGGAGGTCCAGGATGGGTTTAAATAATCGTCGGCGGTGTTGGCCGTGAGCGGGAACTGAACCGACTTCGCCAGGTGTTCGTAGCGCAGCTACGCTACCACTCCCATCACACGCACAGACACACGCGGCAAACATGTGTAAGTGGCGTCTTCTACATTTCTAATGTCTACGGAGGGAAGGGGGGGAAAGAAAAAAAACAACAGGGTCCGATTTCACGACCGATGGGGGATTCCTAAGGGGTCTGACGTCGTGACGTCGTACAAGCAAAATGGCGACCGCCGGTAAAGCACGGCCAGGAGGCCCAACGCTGAGTCGAGCGCGGTGCTTCAACCTCAAACGGGAGACCCTCGGGCCCGGCGCTACGGGCACGGCGCTACAGGCCCGGCGCTACGGGCCCGGCGCTACGGGCCCGGCGCTACGGGCACGGCGCTACGGGCCCGGCGCTACGGGCCCGGCGCTATGGGCCCGGCGCTACGGGCCCGGCGCTACGGGCCCGGCGCTACGGGCACAGCGCTACGGGCCCGGCGCTACGGGCACGGCGCTACGGGCCCGGCGCTACGGGCCCGGCGCTACGGGCCCGGCGCTACGGGCACGGCGTGCGTGATGGCACCGACAGATGGGGAATTGAAAAAGCCCCCCTCTATATCCTTAGCTCTTTCGGTAAAGTCACCACGTTGAAGGGAAACAATAAAAGAATAACATATATCTCCTTTGGTTCTTTCGGTAAAGTCACCACCACGTAGAATGAGAATAAAATAATAAATTGATCAAATAAAATAACACGATAATATTCTCACGACGTTTCGGCCACAACATAAGTGGCCTTCATCAGGTGAAGGGACGAGACAGAACGAATTCTTCTGCCGTAGCTGATCACTGTTACAACGCTGTGGGTGATCACGATATAATTTTCTCCGATACCAAGTTTATTTGCAAACCCACGGGTTTTTTATCAGAGATTTGTTCACGAGGCAATTCAGATTTACAAACACAGACACAATTTCAACCGAGAAAATGGTTTTAAATTAAGCAACCATTGGAAAGATGTTCTAAATGGAACCAAACAATAAACTAATTTTAAATGGTACAGTATATTTTTTCAAGTAGTGGTACCCCAAACTTTCGCAGCTGCTTAAATTCCCTTTTCACACCATCAATAGGTAAACTCCCCCTCCCCCCTCGCCGGTCTGCACATGTTCAACCCCTCTACACCGTTCATCATGCTAAGTCCGCCAATTGAATGCTAATTTTTACGCTAATTCCTTTGTTAAGGCACCTTAATTCCTCTCACACAGCTTAAAGGTCGCGGTCTGAGCTTGACTGTGTTTCACTCCAGCACTGTCCTCGAGAGAGTCTGGTCCCTTCACCTGATGAATGCCACTTGTATTGTGGCCGAAACGTCGTGAATTTTTAATTTTTATTTTTGTTGTTTTATATTTTTACGTGACTTTACCGAATAGAACCAAAGAGTATGACCATCCTCTTGGTTGAAATTGTCTGTGTCTGTATATATGGATGGCTTCATGAACGAATCTTTGTTGATAGCCAGTGGGCTTGCAAAGTACCTTCGTCTTAGAGAAATCAATTTCGTGTGAGCCAGCCGCATTAAAATTATAATAAGCTACGGCAGAAGTATTGGTCCTACCGTGTTTCAAATCTGCCTTATGCTCACGAACACGGTCCGAGACATGTCGCTTAGTTTTCCCCAATGTAACTGCTGCCGCAGATACAGCTTAGTTTGTAGACGCCGGGGTATTGCATATCAGGGATCACATCCTTCACAGATGGGATCAGATCACGAATTTTATGTACTGTGTTAAATCGGACCTGGGTCTTGTGTTTGTTCATGATTTTTGGAAATATTTTTGTTAACTTCTGCTATGTATGGCAAGGTGATGGTTTTGATTGGATCCTCAGATGGCTCCTTCCTCGTGGTTGGGGTGATGGCTTTGCGGATTGTGTGGTCAGAATATCCATTCGCCTTGAGAGCTTGGTGTACGTGTTTGAATTTACTGGTCAGGTGTTCATGGTCGGACATACATTGAGCTCTATGGTGTAACGTTTTGATTAGGGAATTCTTCTGGGATGGATGGTGGGAGTCAGGTTTTAGGTAGGTGTCAGTATGGATTACTTTCCTGGTCTCTTTTGGATTAGGACATCCAAAAAAGGTAGCATGCCATCCTCTTCTACCTCCATGGTGAATTTGATTGCTGGGTGTATGGAATTGATATGGTTGAGGAATTGGCCACGTGGCCAGATGACAAACGTGTCATCCACGTACCTCTTCCACAAGGACTAGCGTAGCGTGGATGCCTGGATGGCTTCCATCTCAAATTTTTCCGTGAAAATATTGCCAACAACCGGAGATAAGGGAGAACTCATTGGAGTGCCTTCAGTTTGTTTGTAGAATGTTCCACCCCAGGTGAAGTATGTATTGGTGAGGCAGTGTCTCACCAGGGCTGGTACATCAGCATTCAATCATTGTTGGACCAAATCTTCAATGATTGCAATCGTATCGGGCACAGGAACTTTGGTGAACAAAGAATCTACGTGGACACTAACGAGCAAATCGCCTGGGGACAGTGAGATGGCCTTAATTGACAATACCAGGTGAGCTAAGTACAGAAGAGGTGGTCTTACCAGTGAATGGCTGCAAGGTCTCAGACATATATCAGGCCAGTTTGTAGGTGGGTGAGCCGATGGTGGGACGAAAGGGTGTACACCATCGTCACCACGCAGAGCCCAGAGGCACATAGGGTGTTGCTGGAGGACGCCTAACCATTGATTTCGATTCTCTTTTGCAGGAAGCAACTTGCGGAGACATGGGGAAGATTCCGCATCTGTTCCTCCTGTGTGAGTGACATCACCCCATCAGCTACGGCTACGCCGCTACAGCTACACCCAGATGCCTGGTGTCACATATCCAGCTACAGCTACTCCGCTACAGCCACACCCAGATGCCTGGTGTCCCATAGCCAGCTACAGCTACTCAGCTACAGCTACACCCAGATGCCTGGTGTCCCCATAGCCAGCTACAGCTACTCCACTACAGCTACACCCAGATGCCTGGTGTCCCATATCCAGCTACAGCTACTCCACTACAGCTAAACCCAGATGCCTGGTGTCACATAGTCAGCTACAGCTACTCAGCTACAGCTAAACCCAGATGCCTGGTGTCACATATCCAGCTACAGCTACTCAGCTACAGCTACACCCAGATGCCTGGTGTCACATAGTCAGCTACAGCTACACCCAGATGCCTGGTGTCCCATAGCCAGCTACAGCTACTCCACTACAGCTAAACCCAGATGCCTGGTGTCACATATCCAGCTACAGCTACTCAGCTACAGCTACACCCAGATGCCTGGTGTCACATAGTCAGCTACAGCTACACCCAGATGTCTGGTGTCCCATAGCCAGCTACAGCTACTCCACTACAGCTAAACCCAGATGCCTGGTGTCAGATAGTCAGCTACAGCTACTCTGCTACAGCTACACTCAGATGCCTGGTGTCACATAGCCAGCTACAGCTTCTCCGCTACAGCTACACCCAGATGCCTGGTGCCACATAGCCAGTGACAGCTACTCCACTACAGCTAAACCCAGATGCCTGGTGTCACATAGCTAGCTACAGCTAAACCCAGATGCCTGGTGTCACATAGCCAGCTACAGCTACTCCACTACAGCTACACCCAGATGCCTGGTGTCCCATAGCCAGTTACAGCTACACCCAGATGCCTGGTGTCCCATAGCCAGCTACAGCTTCTCCGCTACAGCTACACCCAGATGCCTGGTGTCACATAGCCAGCGACAGCTACTCCACTACAGCTACACCCAGATGCCTGGTGTCACATAGCCAGCTACAGCTACTCCGCTACAGCTACACCCAGATGCCTGGTGTCACATAGCCAGCTACAGCTACTCCACTACAGCTACACCCAGATGCCTGGTGTCACATAGCCAGCTACAGCTACTCCACTACAGCTACACCCAGATGCCTGGTGTCCCATAGCCAGCTACAGCTACACCCAGATGCCTGGTGTCACATAGCCAGCGACAGCTACTCCACTACAGCTACACCTAGATGCCTGGTGTCACATAGCCAGCTACAGCTACTCCACTACAGCTACACCCAGATGCCTGGTGTCACATAGCCAGCTACAGCTACTCCACTACAGCTACACCCAGATGCCTGGTGTCACATAGCCAGCTACAGCTACTCCACTACAGCTACACCCAGATGCCTGGTGTCCCATATCCAGCTACAGCTACACCCAGATGCCTGGTGTTCCATAGCCAGCTACAGCTACTCCGCTACAGCTACACCCAGATGCCTGGTGTCACATAGCCAGCTACAGCTACTCTGCTACATCTACACCCAGATGCCTGGTGTCCCATAGCCAGCTACAGCTACTCCGCTACATCTACACCCAATGCCTGGTGTCCCATTGTCAGAGGGTCAGAGATGTATATGGAGACACATGGAGATACATAGAGACGCATAGAGACTCGGATATATACATAGCAATTCATAGAGATACATAGCGACGTAGATATATGCATAGTGACTCATAGAGATACGTAGAGAATCATAGATATACAAAGAGACTTATAGAGATACGTAGAGAGACATAGAGACTCATAGAGATCCATAGAGTTGTATATATAAAGAGTTAGAGATCTACATAGAGACATATAGAGTATCATATATATATAGATGCATACTAAAGATACTCATAGAGACACATGGAGATGCAAAGATACACATAGACTCATAGAGATACAAATAGATACGCAAAAATTCAGAGACATACAGAGACTCATAGAGATGTATAGCAACTAATAGAGATACGTAGAGATTGATAGAGACTCATTCATAAATGTACACAGAGATACCCAGACATACAAAGATTCTCATAGAGTATATATTCTTGGTTCTTTCGATAAAGTCATGCAGAAGGGAAACAATAAAATAATAAAAATATAAAATTATTATTTTATTGTTTCCCTTCTACGTGGTGGTGACTTTACCGAAAGAACCAAGAATTTGAATCCCTGCAGTCATGAAGCTTTAAATCAAAATATACTCGTAGAGGTTCGGAGATATACATAGAGACTCATATAGAGACTAATAGAGAGTCATAGAAATACAGAGATATATGGAGAATCCGAGACTCATAGAGATACATAGAGTTCATAATAAAGGTTTTTTTTAGGTTAGATCGCGTTATTTATAAATGTGTCGTAACCCTCCACCACCCGACACGGCCAATCAGCAAAAATGTGTCACGTTGACAAAAGACAATTAGTTCACTACTTTAGCCCACCGGGGTGTTGAAGAGTGAATCCACAACATTTACAGTTTGAGTACGACGTTTCGCTGGTAATTACATCCAGCATCATCGGGCAATTTGCCAGAATGGTAAAGCCCTCGCTTGCTCCCGGTCTTAAATAGATACATAGAGACTCAAACGTATACATAGAGACCCATAGAGACTCAGAGATATACATAGACTCAGAGATATACATAGAAAGTAGTAGATATACATAGAGATGCATAAAGATTCAGAGATGTACATTGAGACGTCCACCATTCTTCTTAGGCACTGCCGCTACTCGCTAACAACACTTGCCCCAACAGTCTATTAAGGCTACACGGGGGATCTTTGTCGTTGTGTGGCGTGCAGGCCTGGTGGCTGGAAGCTTCATCGTGTTCACCGAAGGTATGGACAGTCGCTGATCTATGATTTTCCCGGGTCTGACCCTGATGAGATGTTTACTACCTCCCCTGGTGGCCAGGAGATCGTGGGTTTGATCCCGACCCTGATGAGCTGTTAATGCCTCGCCTGATATGGAGGAGGTGGTGGGTTCGATCCCAACCCTGATGAGATGTTAACTACCTCGCCTGGTATGCAGGTGGCGGATTCGATCTCGACGCTAATGAGTTGTTAACTACCCCGCCTGATATGCAGGAGGTGGTGGTTTCGATCCCGACCCTGATGAGATGTTAAGTTACTCGCCAGGTAGACAGGAAGTCGTGGGTTCAATCCTGACCTTGATTATACGTTCACTACCTCGCCTGGGTATTCGGGAGGTCGTGTGTGCGTTCCCGACCCTGATGAGATGTTAACTACCTCGCCTGGTGGATAGGAGGTCGTGGGTTCTATCCGGGCCCTGATGAGATGTTAACTACCTCGCTTGGTGGATAGAAGGTCGTGGGTTCCATCCCGCCCCTGATGAGATGTTAACTACCTCGCCTGGTATGGAAAAGGTCGTGGGATCTATCCGGGACCTGATAAGTTGTTAACTACCTCGCCTGGTATGGAGGAGTTCGTGGGTTCAATCCTGATCCTGATAAGTTGTTAACCCCTCATCAGGGTTCAATCCTGATCCTGATGAGATGTTAACTACCTTGCCTGGTATGGAGGAGGTCGTGGGTTCAATCTTGATCCCGATGAGATGTTAACTACCTCACCTGGTATGGAGGAGGTCGTGGGTTCAATCTTGATCCTGATGAGATGTTAACTACCTCGCATGGTATGGAGGAGGTCGTGGGTTAAATCCTGATCCTGATAAGTTGCTAACTACCTCGCCTGGTGGATAGGAGGTCGTGGGTTCTATCCGGGCCCTGATGAGATATTAACTACCTCGCCTGGTGGATAGGAGGTCATTCACACCCACAGTGGCCTGGTCTCAGCTAGCTGATGAAAGTTGCAAGCGAGAAATGAATCATCGCTTGCCCCTGGGGTTGCAATCGCCCCCCCACCCCCCACACTTTCCGTGATTCCGAGAGGAAATGGGTTTGGGGTATGCAGTCCAGACCACCCTAGATACCCTGGGTATGCAGTCCAGACCACACCAGAGACCCTGGGTATGCAGTCCAGACCACACCAGAGACCCTGGGTATGCAGTCCAGACCACACCAGAGACCCTGGGTATGCAGTCCAGACCACACTAGAGACGCTGGGTATGCAGTCCAGACCTCACCAGAGACCCTGGGTATGCAATCCAGACCTCACCAGAGACGCTGGGTATGCAGTCCAGACCACACCAGAGACTTTGGGTATGCAGTACAGACCTCACCAGAGACCCTGGGTAGGCAGTCCAGACCTCACCAGAGACCCTGGGTAGGCAGTCCAGACCTCACCAGAGACCCTGGGTATGCAGTCCAAACCTCCCTAGAGACCCTGGGTATGCAGTCCAGACCTCACCAGAGACCCTGGGTATGCAGTCCAGACCTCACCAGAGACCCTGGGTATGCAGTCCAGACCTCACCAGACTACCTGGGTATGCAGTCCAGACCTCACCAGAGACCCTGGGTAGGCAGTCCAGACCACACCAGAGACGCTGGGTATGCAGTCCAGACCTCCCTAGAGACCCTGGGTATGCAGTCCAGACCTCACCAGAGACCCTGGGTATGCAGTCCAGACCTCACCAGAGACCCTGGGTAGGCAGTCCAGACCTCACCAGAGACCCTGGGTATGCAGTCCATACCTCACCAGACTACCTGGGTATGCAGTCCAGACCACACCAGAGACCCTGGGTAGGCAGTCCAGACCTCACCAGAGACCCTGGGTATGCAGTCCACATCTCACCAGAGACCCTGGGTATGCAGTCCAGACCTCCTCAGAGACCCTGGGTATGCAGTCCAGACCACACCAGAGACCCTGGGTATGCAGTGCAGACCTCACCAGACTACCTGGGTATGCAGTGCAGACCACACCAGAGACCCTGGGTATGCAGTCCAGACCTCACTAGATACCCTGGGTATGCAGTCCAGACCTCACCAGACTACCTGGGTATGCAGTCCACACCTCACCAGAGACCCTGGGTATGCAGTCCAGACCTCACCAGACTACCTGGGTATGCAGTCCAGACCTCACCAGACTACCTGGGTATGCAGTCCAGACCTCACCAGACTACCTGGGTATGCAGTCCAGACCTCACCAGACTACCTGGGTATGCAGTCCAGACCACACCAGAGACCCTGGGTATGCAGTCCAGACCTCACTAGACTACCTGGGTATGCAGTCCAGACCACACCAAAGACCCTGGGTATGCAGTCCAGACCACACCAGATACCCTGGGTATCCAGTCCAGACCTCACCAGATACCCTGGGTATGCAGTCCAGACCTCCCCAGAGACGCTGGCTTATGGAGGAGTTGTTCCAGCTGAAGGCCGACTCCCCTCGTCCACATCATCCCACGTTAGAGAATGAGGTTTACCGCAGCTTTCGCTCGGAGGTTTGGAGAACCATGCGGCGATGACGATGACGATGGCGGTAACCATGGTGATGACTGTGACGATGACTGTAACAATGACGATGTCGGTAACCATGACGATGACTGTGATGATGACTGTGACGATGACGATGACTGTGACGATGACGATGGCGGTGACGATGACTGTAACAATGACGATGGCGGTAACCATGACGATGACTGTGACAATGACTGTAACCATGACGATGGCGGTAACCATGACGATGACTGTGGCGATGACGATGACTGTGACGATGACGACGATCACAGTGATGGTAGCGGTGATGATGACTGTGACAATGACGATGACTGTGACGATGACGATGGCGGTGACGATGACTGTAACAATGACGATGGCGGTAACCATGACGATGACTGTGACGATGACGATGACTGTAACAATGACGACGGCGGTAACCATGACGATGACAGTAACAATGACGACGACTGTAACCACGACGATGACTGTGACCACGACGACGACTGTGATGATGACGACAATCACAGTGATGGTAGCGGTGATGATGACTGTGACGATGACGATGACAGTAACGATGACGATGACTGTAACCATGACGATGACTGTAACCATGACGACGACTGTGACCATGACGATGACTGTAACCACGATGACGATGACTGTAACCATGACGATGACTGTAACCATGACGACGACTGTGACCATGACGATGACTGTAACCATGACGATGACTGTAACCACGATGACGATGACTGTAACCATGACGATGACTGTAACCATGACGACGACTGTAACCATGACAATGACTGTAACCATGACGATGACTGTAACCATGACGATGACTGTGACCATGACGATGGTGGTGACAATGGCTGTAACAATGACGATGGCTGTAACCATGACGATGACAGTAACAATGACGATGACTGTAACCATGACGATGACTGTAACCATGACGATGGTGGTGACAATGGCTGTAACAATGACGATGGCTGTAACCATGACGATGACTGTAACCATGACGATGACAGTAACAATGACGATGGCGGTAACCATGACGATTACTGTAACCATGACGACGACTGTAACCATGACGACGATCACAGCGATGTTTGCGTTGACGATGACTGAGACCATTATTGAGGGCTAACGATCTCCCCCTCCTCCCCCCCCCCCCTCCTTCCCCCCCTCCTTCCCCCCTTCCCCCCCCACCCTCCCAGGCACCACGACCCAGTACAAACGCGTCTGCTATTTCACCAACTGGTCCCAGTACCGCACGCAGGCCGGTCGCTTCACCATGGACATGGTCGACCCCTTCCTGTGCACGCACATCATCTACGCCTTCGCCGGATTCAGCAACGACTTCAATGTGGTCACCACCGAGGACAACGACGTTCAGACGTTCGACACCATGCAAAGGCTCAAGCTGAGGTGAGTGGTGGGTGGGGTGGGGTGGGTTGGGGTGGGGTGGGGAGGGGACGGGACGGGTGGGGAGGGATGAGAGGGAGGAGAGGGATGAGAGGGAGGTGAGGGAGTGGATGAGAGGGAGGGAGGGGAGGGGAGCAGATGGAGGGAGGTGAGGGAGTAAGGGAGGGAGGGGATGGAGGATAGGGAAGGAGGGGAGGGAGTATAGGGAGGGTTGGGAGGGAGGGAAGAAGGGAGGAGGAGGAGGGAGGGAAGAGGAGGAGGAAGGGGGGAGGAGGAGGAGAAGGAGGAGGAGGGAGGGAGGAGGAGGAGGAGGAGGAGGAGGAGGAGGAGGAGGAGGAGGAGGTGGAGGAGGAGGAGGGAGGGAGGGAGGGAGGAGGAGGAGGAGGGAGAGAGGGAGCGAGGGAGGGAGGGAGGGAGCGAGGGAGGGAGGGAGGAGGAGGAGGAGAAGGAGGAGGAGGGAGGGAGGAGGAGGAGGAGGTGGAGGAGGAGGAGGAGGGAGGGAGGGAGGAGGAGGGAGGGAGGGAGGAGAGGGAGGAGGAGGGAGGGAGGGAGGAGAGGGAGGAGGAGGGAGGGAGGGAGGAAGGGAGGGAGGGAGCGAGGAGAGTTCCCCCGTGGGCGGCTGACCCACGCCGTGCCGGCCTTCAAGGAGCAGTGGGCGCTGGAGGAGGCCGTGTGCTCGGTGGCAGGAGACGGTAGGGGGGACATGGACATAGAGTAGGGAGAGAGAGGGGGTAGAGAGAGGGGGTAGAGAGAGGGGGTAGAGAGAGGGGGTAGAGAGAGGGGGGGTAGAGAGAGGGGTAGAGAGAGGGGGTAGAGAGAGAGGGGGTAGAGAGAGAGGGGGTAGAGAGAGGGGGGGTAGAGAGAGGGGGTAGAGAGAGAGAGAGGGAAGGGCTAAGAAGGAGGAGCAGAGCTTGAAATCTTTCGTGAAATCTTTAATTTAAACACGGGGGAGGGGATTGTACATAGAGCAAAGCATTGAACACAAAAACCGAAATGTTGAACGATGCAAAGTGCCGACTACACCTAGGAGATGGATGAGAGGGAGGGAGGGATATCAATAATTGCAAATCATCATTCATCAGCGTCATCAGTGGCATCAGCAGTCGCATGCTGAGCCATAAATCATCAGCAGCAGAATTATTCGTCACCAGCAAAAAAAAAAAATGATTATCACCATCGCCCGAATCTTCATTCTGCCACTGACACTCACGCGGCTGTTATTTGCTGTTTTTGCCGATCTTTCTTTGTGGCAGGAACCCTCAGCTGAAGTTCCTCCTCGCCATCGGAGGGTGGAGATTCGGCGTGGAGAAGTGGGTGAACGCACGAACCCCCACCCACTCCCAACCCAATCCTCGGACCTCCACTCCCCTTTCGCTATGTCCGACCCACCCCCCTCCACCACCCCCTACCGACTCATCCATGGGTCTCTATCAGGGGCGGCTGTAACACGATACAATGACAGGATGAATGATGGGTTTTGCTCACGCGTCGGGGAGCCAATCAGCATCAGGCGGTGGCTTTTATTCATCCGCAAATCGTCGGTTTCAGATCCAGGAATCGTGGCGCGGTCCACGAATCGTCGGTTTCGATCCGTAAATCACGCGGCATTCAAAATGTCGCAGCTTGATCCACCCTCGATCCACGCTCGATCCAAGCTAAATCACATACACGCAGGTATTCTTGATCCACAATCGATCTATGCTCGATCACATACACGCAGGTATTCAAAATATTGCAGCTTGATTTACCCTCGATCCATGCTCGATCACAGAGACCAACTCAAAATCCCATGGCTCGAACGCCGCTCAATCGATGCTCGATCGGTGCGCTTCATCGTTAACAAATAATTCGATTGCCATTTTAAATTGAGCGTTGGATCGTCAAACAATACCCCGGTTCCCGTTACAGTTTTACATTGTATGGGCAAATCCATGGCCAAATTACACCATATATGGGCCTGAAACATGACACACAATTGAGATTTTTTCATTCTTTCACGGATTAGTTTTTTTTCCTGTTCCTTTTATTCATTACAAATGTTGCGTGGTGCGGAACGACTCGAAGACGGAACTTTTAAGTAAGGGCTTGCGCCGGTTTATTAGCACAGGGGATAACGGTTTACACCAGAGGTAGGTGTCCCTACACTCGGTCCTTCGCTCGGACCTCAGGCTCTATCTGCTCTTAGCCTCGGCTATCTCTTGGGCTCTCTCGCCAGCGTTGGGACGGGGGTTGAGCCAACACCGCCCGACCGAGGTGGGCAGCACCCCAGTCTTACGGACGTCTCAGGGCCCTGCCCCTGGCTATGCCTTCGGCCCTCCTACTCGTAGAACCCGGACGAGGGGATCAGCCAACACCGTCCGGTCGCGAGCAGGAGAGACCTCCTTTCAGATGCTCTGCATCCACGGGGCACCCACAATGACCCCGCTTTCGTCACGGGGTCCCCCTTAAGTATCTCCCGTGACATGACGTCACGTCGTCACAATACTCCTCTGCACAAGCACACCTGCGGCATAGCGTGGACGAAGCCCCATATGGAACCCATCGAGACCCGCAGAGACGCATGTAAACCCATAGAGACTCGTCGAGATCCGCAGAGCCTCGCAGAGACCCAGAGACTCATATAGAACCATAGAGACCCACAGAGGCCCAAATACTCATATAAAACTATAGAGACCCGCAGAGATGCATGTAAACCCATAGAGACTCGTCGAGATCGGCAGAGACTCGCAGAGACCCAGAAACTCATATAGAACCATAGAGACCCACATAAACCCAAATACTCATATAAAACCATAGAGACCCACAGAGGCCCAAAGACTCTTATAAAACCATAGAGACCCACAGAGACCCAAAAACTCATATAAAACCATAGAGACCCACAGAGACCCAGAGCCTCATATAGAACTAGAGACCCACAGAGACCCACATGGACCCAGAAACTCATATAGAATCATAGAGACCCACAGAGACCCAAATACTCATATAAAACCATAGAGACCCACAGAGACCCAAAGACTCTTATAAAACCATAGAGACCCACAGAGACCCAAAAACTCATATAAAACCATAGAGACCCACAGAGTCCCAAATACTCATATAAAACCATAGAGACCCACAGAGACCCAAAGACTCCTATAAAACCATAGAGACCCACAGAGACCCAAAACCTCATATAGAACTAGAGACCCACAGAGACCCACAGAGACCCAGAAACTCATATAGAACTAGAGACCCACAGAGACCCACAGAGACCCAGAAACTCATATAGAATCATAGAGACCCACAAAGACCCAGAGACTCATACCCAAAGAGACCCATACTGAAACTAAACTATTTTATTTACCACATAAGGCCCGACTGAGCTGCTGTGTCGATCTTTTGTCGGAAGCACTGACCTGGCTTTCACAAACGATAGAAGCTCAACAAAGCATTGGCTGATATCAATTTCATCACGTGGAAATGTATGAGAGCAGCAAAATACTCTAAAGCAGGGGTCACCAAACTACGGCCCGCGATGTCAGCCCATCAGGCCCGCCGACGGTGCTTGAATTTGGTTGATGAAACGTATGGAACACGAGACGTTGTGGTGCAATTTAAATTTAAATATTATGTTTAGAATACCGGGAGATCTTCACGCGTGCGGAGACCTCCTGACTGCCATGTGCCTTAAATTTACTATTTTAAATTACTGCATCTAGATTTTCTCGTTTATCGTAATGTTTGCTTATTTCACGCCATCCCAAGTACTTCCCCGGCTCGTGGTAGCTCCGCCTACGCTCTGACGTTACCATGGTTTCCATGGCAACGTCATGGCAACGCGTTGCCGCGGTTTCCATGGCAACACACACAAACACGCATCTATCCCGCCCCCAAGTATTGAACAGGATGATTATGCAGCCCGCGCTCGCAATTCTATCGGTTATCCGGCCCGCTGTGAAGCAAGTTTGGTGACCCCCTGCTCTAAAGGCATATTTATACAGACTCACGACGAGCCATAGACCCACGGAGACTTATGGAGAGCCATATATCCATGGAGACCCACAGGGATTCAGAGACCCGTAGAGGATCATAAAGACCCATACTCATCAAGACCCAAACTTAAAAGTTACCGGGTCGTAAGGCCTCCAAAAGCTGTGCAGCAAATAATAGCAGCTCAAACAAGTGGTGGCTTACGATAGTTTCATAGTTGATAGTTCCATTTATTTGGTATAGCCCTGTGAGCCATTCGGCTCTTGAATCGGGTGCATCCGCAACAAACAAAAAACAAAAACACGAACAGGAAAACATCTTAAAGTGACTACGTGTGTTGACTGTGCAAACAGAAAATCCAGGAAAAAAACATCAAAATATTCCTGAAATAGCACCGTTACAACTAACGCTGTGTGCAAAAATCCCAGTGGGATGCAATCCAAACAACAACAACAACCACAAGAACTTAGATTAAGGCCATCAGTCTAACTGATGGCCTTAATCTAAGTCGCCACCACGTGGACATGTATAGCAGCAGCTGAAAAGTCTACACGAATAGAGACGTTGATTCTAAATGTAGAGGAGAAAAACACAGAGTACCCGGAGACAAAATCCACACAGAGAGAGAGAGAGAGAGACGTAGACTCCAAATATACAACAGGCATTGTCAGGGTCGGGATCGAACCCATGACCTCCTATATATCAGGTGAGGTAGTTGACATAATAATAAACAATGTGCTTTGTCTTTCGAACCGATTGGCCTACACCAGAGACAGCAGCCTAGTCTCGCTACCAGTGTCAGACCAGAGAACAACGCCAAAAGAGATGCATAGAGGACCAGAGGGTGCAATGTTAGTGATAGCCTGTTCGTGAGCGACGTACCGAGCTAGCGGGGCCGATGAACCACCGGGTGAGCGAGCGGGTGAACGAACGACCGGGTGGGCGAGTGGTGAGCGAGCTACTTGGGCGGGCGAACGACTGGCTGAGTGACTGAGCGGGTGACGTAGCGAGCGGTTGAGTGAGCGACCGGGTGGGCGAGCGGCGAGCGGGCTGAGCTGAGCGGGCGAGCGAGCAAGAGAGCGACCGGGTGAGCCGAGCGGGCTGAGCGGGCTGAGCGAGCTGAGCTGAGCGGGCGAGCGAGCAAGAGAGCGACCGGGTGAGCCGAGCGGGCTGAGCGGGGCTGAGCGGGCTGAGCTGAGCGGGCTGAGCTGAGCGGGCGAGCGAGCAAGAGAGCGACCGGGTGAGCCGAGCGGGCTGAGCGGGGCGAGCTGAGCTGAGCTGAGCGGGCTGAGCTGAGCGGGCGATCTTTTGCGCGACTGAGCGCAGGTTCTCCCGCATGGTGTCCTGCGCCGAGAACCGGAGAAGCTTCATCGCGTCCGCCATCGAGTTCCTTCGCCAGCACCACTTTGACGGCATCGACTACGACTGGGAGTACCCGGCGCAACGCGGCAGCCCAGCCACCGACAAGCATCTATTTACCCTTCTCATCCAGGTGACACGGAGGAGCGAGGGGAGCGGGGAGAGCTCCTCCCATGAAGCCTTTCGTTTCTTTCATCCCAGCCCACCATCTGTTTCAGGCCCGGAGCAGGTGGAGGATTTCTCCACAACTCTGTGGCTGTCCGCCTCGTGCTGATGCTGCTGCTCCTGGTTGTTGTTGTTGTTGTTGTGATTGCTGGCGAGAGGTCACCACTAATATGTGTAATACATTAGTAGGCACCGAGATTCCAAGGGGCGGGGGAAATTGTCATGCTTTTTGAATTGTCCACAATTTTGTAATGATCCTCGACCGTCCTGCCCGTCACAATCGAGAGTCCTGCTGCGTTTAAGCTCCTTCTGTTGATTTCATTTCAACCGCGTAGTCACAGATGGCCCCACTGCTGATGATGATGATGGAGGTGATGATGACGATGATGATGCTGATAGAGGTGATGATGATGATGATGGAGGTGGTGATGACGATGGTGATGCTGATGGAGGTTATGATGATGATGATGCGGATGGAGGTGATGATAATGCTGATGGAGGTGATGATGATGATGATGGAGGTGGTGATGATGATGATGATGCGGATGGAGGTGATGATTCTGATGCGGATGGAGATGATGATTCTGATGCGGATGGAGATGATGATTCTGATGATGATGGAGGTGATGATGATGGAGGTGATGATGATGATTCTGATGCGGATGGAGATGATGATTCTGATGCGGATGGAGATGATGATTCTGATGCGGATGGAGATGATGATTCTGATGATCATGATGGAGGTGATGATGATGATGATGCTAACCACGCCACGTGTGTGCCTGTGTGGCGTCTATAGGAGACTATGGCCGCGTTCGTGCACAACGCCCAGATCACGCGCAAACCACGACTCTTGATTTCCGCGGCCGTGGCCGCCGGCAAATCAACGGTGGCCGCCGCCTACGAGATCAACATGATCCATCCGTGAGTCGCTAGCCCAGAGGCAAAGGTCCCCCGTGTAGCCTCCAACAGACTGCAGGGGCAAGTGCTTTCGTAGTGACAACCCATACACACATAAAGATAAAAGTCCCCCGTGTAGCCTCCAACAGACTGCAGGGGCAAGTGCTTTCGTAGCGACAACCCATACACACACAAAGATAAAGGTCCCCCGTGTAGCCTCTAACAGACCGCAGGGGCAAGTATTGGTAGCGACAACCCATACACACAAAGATAAAGGTCCCCCCGTGTAGCCTCCAACAGACTGCAGGGGCAAGTGTTGGTAGCGACAACCCATACACACACAAAGATAAAGGTCCCCCCGTGTAGCCTCTAACAGACTGCAGGGGCAAGTGCTTTCGTAGTGACAACCCATACACACACAAAGATAAAGGCCCCCCCGTGTAGCCTCCAACAGACTGCAGGGGCAAGTGTTGGTAGCGACAACCCATACACACACAAAGATAAAGGTCCCCCATGTAGCCTCTAACAGACTGTAGGGGCAAGTGTTGGTAGCGACAACCCATACACACAAATATAAAGGCCCCCCCGTGTAGCTTGGGACAGACTGTAGGGGCAAGTGCTTTCGTAGCCAGTAGCACCTATATATATACACAGAGACAAAGGTCCCCCATGTAGCCTCTAACAGACTGTAGGGGCAAGTGTTGATAGCGACAACCCATACACACACAAAGATAAAGGTCCCCCCGTGTAACCTCCAACAGACTGCAGGGGCAAGTGCTTTCGTAGCGACAACCCATACACACACAAAGATAAAGGCCCCCCCGTGTAGCTTGGGACAGATTGTAGGGGCAAGTGCTTTCGTAGCCAGTAGCACCTATATATATACACAGAGACAAAGGTCCCCCATGTAGCCTCTAACAGACTGTAGGGGCAAGTGTTGATAGCGACAACCCATACACACACAAAGATAAAGGTCCCCCCGTGTAACCTCCAACAGACTGCAGGGGCAAGTGCTTTCGTAGCGACAACCCATACACACACAAAGATAAAGGCCCCCCGTGTAGCTTGGGACAGACTGTAGGGGCAAGTGCTTTCGTAGCCAGTAGCACCTATATACATACACAGAGACAAAGGTCCCCCATGTAGCCTCTAACAGACTGTAGGGGCAAGTGCTTTCGTAGCGACAACCCATACACACACAAAGATAAAGGCCCCCCCGTGTAGCCTCTAACAGACTGCAGGGGCAAGTGCTTTCGTAGCGACAACCCATACACACACAAAGATAAAGGCCCCCCCCGTGTAGCTTGAGACAGACTGCAGGGGCAAGTGCTGTTAGCAGCGAGCGGCACCTAATGCACACACAGAGACAAAGACCATCAACGGTGTAGCCTCTAACAGAGCATTCGGGCAAACGGTGGTAGCAAGCGGCACCAATACACGCAGACTTGACTTCGACAAGACTCTAAGGGCAAGTGCTATCAGTAGCCACGAGTAGCAGCAGCACTTATGGAGGCTGGCACTGTGGCACACAAAGAGGGGGTAGTTTGCCAGCGCCACGCCTGACCGCCTTTGTCTCCCCCCCCCCCACTGGTGATGCTTACCACACACGACCACACCAGGGGACGTATTTGAGGCTGAGTCGACCTAGGGGAGGCCCAGCAGCTCACCCCGAGCAAGCAATGTCCTGATAGTGGCGTTGCCTTTGTGCTGTTCGCCTTTTGGCGTCCTTTGGTCTCGCACTGTTTGAGACGAGGCTGTAAAGAAAGCCGTCTCTGGTGTGGACCAATCAGTTTCAAAGACAATGCACATACTGGCAAAGCACGTGGGATTTTTATTTGCAGGTTCATCACAAAGTATACGTGGTTAAATTTTGATTTAAAGCTTTCGTGACTGTAGGGATTCATATTCTTGGTTCTTTCGGTAAAGTCACCACCACGTAGAAGGGAAACAATAAAATAATAAAAATATAAAAACAATAAAATTCTCACGTTTCGACTGCAACACAACCGATGATGACTGCTGCTTGTGTTGCAGTCGAAACGTCGTGATAATTTTATTGTTTTATATTTTTGTTATTTTGTTGTTTCCCTTCTACGTGGTGACTTTACCGAAAGAATCAAGAATATATATGTGGTTAATGCAGAAATGATTCCTTGCATAGGTTTCAGTTTGGTGTTTTAACATCGTAACACAACTGTTTTATTGCCAGAAAGGGGGAAAAACGATTGTCGAAATTTAATACTGGCAAAAGGAGGTCTCATGATCCAATGTTATTATTCACACGTTGTTGTGTTTAGTTTGGTATTTCACCCACCGCGCTTCTGATCAGCATGGTTGGTTAAATTCGGTGCGAAAGAAGTTATATATGCACGCATATGTAAACTCACACAGATACCCACAGACTCACACAGAGACCCACAGACTCACACACAGACCCACAGACTCACACAGAGACTCACAGACTCACACAGAGACCCACAGACTCACACAGAGACCCACAGACTCACACAGAGAACCACAGACTCACACAGAGACCCACAGACTCACACAGAGACCCACAGACTCACACAGAGACCCACAGACTCACACAGAGACCAATAGACTCGCACAGAGACCCACAGACTCAGAGACCCACAGACTCACACAGAGACTCACAGACTCACACGGAGACCCACAGACTCACCACACAGAGACCCACAGACTCACCACACAGAGACCCACAGACTCACACAGAGACCCACAGACTCCCACAGAGACCCACAGACTCACACAGAGACCCACAGACTCGCACAGAGACCCACAGACTCACACAGAGACCCACAGACTCACACAGAGACCCACAGACTCACACAGAGACCCACAGACTCACACAGAGACCCGTAGATTCACCACACAGAGACCCACAGACTCACACAGAGACCCACAGACTCAGAGACCCACAGACTCACACAGAGACCCACAGACTCACACAGAGACCCACAGACTCACACAGAGACCAATAGACTCGCACAGAGACCCACAGACTCAGAGACCCACAGACACACACAGAGACTCACAGACTCACACGGAGACCAATAGACTCACACAAAGACCCACAGAGACTCACACAGATACCCATAGATTCACACATATGACCATGGACTCACACAGATACCATAAACTCACACAGAGAAACAGACTCATCACACAGAGACCCAAAGACTCATCACAGAGAGGCCGATAGACGAATCACACAAAGACCCATAGACTCACAAAATGACCCATAGACTCATCACACAGACACTCATATACTCGTCACACAGAGACCCATAAACTCACATAGAGAGACATGTAGACTCACACAGGGACCTATAGACTTACGTAGAATACCCATAGACTAACATACACCCATAGACTCATCACAAGAGACCTATCAACTTACACATAGAGACCTGTAGACTCGTACAGAGCCCTATAGACTCATGTAGAGACCCATAGACTCATCACACAGAGACCCATAGACGCATCACACAGAGACCCATAGACTCATCACACAGAGACCCATAGACGCATCACACATAGACCCATAGACGCATCACACAGAGACCCGTAGACTCTTCACACAGAGACCCACAAACTCACACAGAGACACATACACTCATCACACAGAGACCCATAGACGTATCACACAGAGACTCATACACTCATCACACAGAGACCCATTAACTCACAGAGAGATACATGTAGACTCACACAGAGCCCTGTAGACTCACGTAGAGACCCATAGACTAGCTTTACACCCATAAACTCATCACACAGAGACCTATCAACTCACACAAAGAGACCTGTAGACTCACATAGAGACCTAAAGACTCACGTGGAGATCCATAGACTCCCACACACCCACACACTCGTCACACAGAGACCCATAGACTCATCACGCAGAAAACTAAAAAACTCACACAGAGATACCTGTATACTCACATAGAAACCCAAAGACTCCCACAAACCCACAGACTCATCACGCAGAAACCCATAAATTCACAAAGAAATATATGTAGACTCACACAGAAACCCACAGACTCAGACGGAGACCCATAGACTTGTCACACATGTACATATAGACGTATCACCCATAATTCCATAGACTCATCACACAGGCATCCATAGACTCACACAGAAAACAACAGACTTATCACACGGAAATCAACAGACTCGCACACACACCCATAGATGCATCACACAGACACTCATATACTCGTCACACAGAGACCCATAAACTCACATAGAGAGACATGTAGACTCACACAGGGACCTATAGACTTACGTAGAATACCCATAGACTAACATACACCCATAGACTCATCACACAGAGACCCATCAACTCACCCAGCGAGACCTGTAGACTCACACAGACACCTATAGACTCACGTAGAGACCCATCGACTCATCACACAGAGCCCCATAGACTCACACAGAGACCCATAGGCTCATCGTACAGAGACCCATAGACTCACACAGATACCCATAGATTCATCACTCAGATACCCATAGACTCATCACACAGAGACCCATCGATTTATTACATAGAGACCCATAGATTAATCACCCAGAGACCCGTAGCCTCATCACTCAGAGACCCATAGCCTCATCACACAGATACCCATAGATTAATCATACAAAGACCCATAAACTCGTCCCACAGAGACCCATATATTCCTCACACCGAGACCTATAGATTCATCACACAGAGCCCCATAGACTCACGCAGAGACCAATAGGCTCATCACACAGAAACCCATTGACTCACACAGAGACCCATAGATTCATCACACCGAGACCCATAGATTCATCACACAGAGACCCATAAGCTCGTCCCACATAGAGAAAGAGAGAGACAGAGAGAAACAGAGAGAGACAGACAGAGAGAGACAGAGAGAGACAGAGAGAGACAGAGAGAGAAACAGAGAGAGAGAGACAGAGAGCCACAAACAGAGAGCTACAGCGAGAGACAGAGAGAGAGACATAGAGAGAGAGAAACAGAGAGAGAGACAGAGAGAGACAGAGAGAAACATAGAGAGAGACAGAGAGACAGAGAGAGACAGAGAGAGAAACAGAGACATAGAGAGAGAGAGACACACAGAGAGACAGAGACACAAACAGAGAGCTACAGAGAGAGACAGAGAGAGAGACATAGAGAGAGAAACAGAGAGAGAGACAGAGAGAGACAGAGAGAAACACAGAGAGAGACAGAGAGACAGAGAGAGACAGAGAGAGAAACAGAGACATAGAGAGAGAGAGACACACAGAGAGACAGAGACACAAACAGAGAGCTACAGAGAGAGACAGAGAGAGAGAGACATAGAGAGAGAGAAACAGAGAGAGACAGAGAGAGACAGAGAGAAACAGATAGAGAGACAGAGAGACAGAGAGAGAGACAGAGAGAGAAACAGAGACATAGAGAGAGAGAGAGACACAGAGAGACAGAGACACAAACAGAGAGCTACAGAGAGACATCGAGAGAGACAAAGAGAGACACAGAGACAGAGAGAGAGAGACAGAGACACAAACACAGAGCTACAGAGAGAGACAGAGAGACACAAACAGAGAGCTACAGAGAGAGAGAGACATAGAGAGAGAAACAGAGAGAGAGACAGAGAGAGACAGAGAGAAACAGAGAGCTACAGAGAGAGAGACATAGAGAGAGAGAGAGATATAGAGAGAGACATAGACAGAGAGAGAGACAGAGAGAGAGACATAGAGAGAGAGAGCTACAGAGAGAGACAGAAAGAAACAGAGAGAGAGACAGAGAGAGAGAGAGACAGAGAGAGAAACAGGGACATAGAGAGAGAGACAGAGAGACATAGAGACACAAACAGAGAGCTACACAGAGAGAGAGACAGAGAGAAACAGAGAGAGAGACAGAGAGAGAGACAGAGAGAAACAGAGAGCTACAGAGAGAGACAGAGAGAGAGAGAGACAGAGAGAGAGAGAGACAGAGAGACATAGAGACACAAACAGAGAGCTACAGAGAGACATCGAGAGAGACAAAGAGAGACAGAGAGACACAGAGACAGAGAGAGAGACAGAGATACAAACACAGAGCTACAGAGACAGAGAGAGAGACAGAGAGACACAAACAGAGAGCTACAGAGAGACATCGAGAGAGACAAAGAGAGACAGAGAGACACAGAGACAGAGAGAGAGACAGAGACACAAACACAGAGCTACAGAGACAGAGAGAGAGACAGAGAGACACAAACAGAGAGCTACACAGAGAGAGAGAGACGGAGAGAAACAGAGAGAGAGAGAGAGAGACAGAGAGACAGAGAGAGAGACAGAGAGACACAAACAGAGAGCTACACAGAGAGAGAGACAGAGAGACAGAGAGAGAGACAGAGAGACAGAGAGAGAGAGACAGAGAGACACAAACAGAGAGCTACACAGAGAGAGAGACAGAGAGAGACAGAGAGAGAAACAGAGACATAGAGAGAGACAGAGAGACACAAACAGAGAGCTACACAGAGAGAGACAGAGAGACACAAACAGAGAGCTACACAGAGAGAGAGAGACGGAGAGAAACAGAGAGAGAGAGAGAGACAGAGAGACAGAGAGAGACAGAGAGACACAAACAGAGAGCTACACAGAGAGAGAGACAGAGAGACAGAGAGAGAGACAGAGAGTCAGAGAGAGAGAGACAGAGAGACACAAACAGAGAGCTACACAGAGAGAGAGAGAGACGGAGAGAAACAGAGAGAGAGAGAGACAGAGAGAGAAACAGAGACATAGAGAGAGAGAGACAGAGAGACATAGAGACACAAACAGAGAGCTACACAGAGAGAGAGAGAGAGACAGAGAGAAACAGAGAGAGAAAGACAGAGAGAGAGACAGAGAGAAACAGAGAGCTACAGAGAGAGACAGAGAGAGAGAGAGACAGAGAGAGAGACAGAGAGACATAGAGACACAAACAGAGAGCTACAGAGAGACATCGAGAGAGACAAAGAGAGACAGAGAGACACAGAGAGAGAGAGAGAGAGACAGAGATACAAACACAGAGCTACAGAGACAGAGAGAGAGACAGAGAGACACAAACAGAGAGCTACAGAGAGACATCGAGAGAGACAAACAGAGACAGAGAGACACAGAGACAGAGAGAGAGACAGAAACACAAACACAGAGCTACAGAGACAGAGAGAGAGACAGAGAGACACAAACAGAGAGCTACACGGAGAGAGAGAGACGGAGAGAAACAGAGAGAGAGAGAGACAGAGAGACAGAGAGAGAGACAGAGAGACACAAACAGAGAGCTACACAGAGAGAGACAGAGAGACAGAGAGAGAGACAGAGAGACAGAGAGAGAGAGAGAGACAGAGAGACAGAGAGACACAAACAGAGAGCTACACAGAGAGAGAGACAGAGAGAGACAGAGAGAGAAACAGAGACATAGAGAGAGACAGAGAGACACAAACAGAGAGCTACACAGAGAGAGACAGAGAGACACAAACAGAGAGCTACACAGAGAGAGAGAGACGGAGAGAAAGAGAGAGAGAGAGACAGAGAGACAGAGAGAGACAGAGAGACACAAACAGAGAGCTACACAGAGAGAGAGACAGAGAGATAGAGAGAGAGACAGAGAGTCAGAGAGAGACAGAGAGACAGAGAGACACAAACAGAGAGCTACACAGAGAGAGACAGAGAGACACAAACAGAGAGCTACACACAGAGAGAGAGAGACGGAGAGAAACAGAGAGAGAGAGAGAGACAGAGAGACAGAGAGAGACAGAGAGACACAAACAGAGAGCTACACAGAGAGAGAGACAGAGAGACAGAGAGAGAGACAGAGAGACAGAGAGAGAGAGAGACAGAGAGACACAAACAGAGAGCTACACAGAGAGAGAGACAGAGAGAGACAGAGACAGAGAGACAGAGAGAGAGAGAGACAGAGAGACACAAACAGAGAGCTACACAGAGAGAGAGACAGAGAGAGACAGAGACAGAGAGACAGAGAGAGAGAGACACAAACAGAGAGCTACACAGAGACACAGAGAGAGAGACAGACGGAATGATGCGGCTGTTTTCCCCCCTCACCCTCCCCCCCTCCCACGGCGTGCAGGTACATGGACTTCATCAACCTCATGTCGTACGACCTGCAGAAGGAGGACCGCAAGACGAGTCACCACAGCCCCCTGTTCGCCTCCACGTCCATCAACCAGACGGACACAGTGGTGAGCCCCGAGGCGGCTGCGGTGATGCGGTGGTGGTGGTGGTGGCGGTGTGTCGGGGGTCGGGAGGTCATTACCGCCGTGCCGAAGGCTTAACGGCGATGCGGTGAATCGTTCCGCGGCTGTCCTCACCGTGGGAGTGAATCGAGAGCACCACCACCTGGGCGTTAAAAAAAGATTTATTTTTATTTTTATTAATTACAAAAAGGCCCCCCCCACCACCACCACCACCACGCTTTGATGAAACGTTCAGCACTAGCGACGGCAGAGCTAGCACGACTTGCAAGATTTGGGCGGTGATTTACAGCCGGCGCGAGTTGAGCGGTGGGCAATTATAGAGCCAAGCGGAAACATGAAGCGTGAAAAAATAACGTTTTAAAAATATATTTTTTCGTAAAAAAAAAACGTTTTGATGATAGTATACGGTATTATACTGTTTTATATATTTTTTTATTATTTTGTTGTTTCCCTTCAACGTGACTTTACCGAAAAAACTAAGAATATGAATTACTGCAAGTCACGAAAGCTTTAAATCAAAATTTATACGGTATTGTTATGGGTATGACGTAAGTATGCCGATTCTAGATTGAAAGCTTTTGTGACTGCTAGAATCCATCATATCCTTTGGTTCTATTGGGTAAAATCACGTAGGTGAAAATGAAACAACAACAAAATCACACGACGTTTCGGCCACAACACAAGCGGCCTTCATCAGGTGAAGGGGACGAGACCGTCTTCCACTCCAGCGCTGTCCTCCAGACAGTCTCGTCCCTTCACCTGATGAAGGCCGCTTGTGTTATGGCCGAAACGTCGTGTGATTTTTGTTATTTTATTTTTTACCTACTACGTGACTTTACCCAATAGAACCAAAGAGTAAGTATACCGAGTTTTCCAGCCGATACCACATCGGGAAGTGGGTTCAAATTGAGTCGCAAGATTTGATGATACTAAAACAACAACAACTACAACAGACAGAGTGAGTTAAATAATAAAAAGCGTGTAGTAGTAGTGGTGGTAATAATAATAACCATTTCCATTTAAAGCTTTCGTGACTGCAGTAATTCATATTCTTGGTTCTTTCGGTAAAGTCACCACGTTGAAGGGAAACAATAAAATAATATAAAATATATATAAAACAAACTAAGTTGCCTCTGTGGTAGTAGTTACATTGGAGAAACCAAACGCCATGTCTCGGACCGCATTCGTGAACACAAAGCAGACCTTAAACACGGTAGGACCAACACCTCGGCCGTGTCAGATCATTGTTATAATTCAGTAGGCTCACATGCCATTGACTTCTCCAAGACAGAGGTTCTTTGTAAGCCATCTGGCTACCATGAGAGATTCGTTCATGAGGCTATCCACATATACAAGCACAGAGACACAATTTCAACCGAGAAGATGGATTCTGGCTTAGCAATCATTGGAAGGATTTGATAAACCATTTCGGGTCTTAATTGATTGTTCACGCTTACGGTGGCTTTCAGACACCGTACATAAAAAAATTTCGCCTCCCCCCTCCTCTGTTCAGAACGTAGATGGACTAGTCCTTCTAAATAAACTGCAAAATCGCTGCGCGTGGCGCTGACGTTTTTATAAATAAATAAATACACCGTTTAAAAATAAAGAAATCTATGCAAACCGACGCACCTGATGACGACCGTTTGTGTTATGGTCGGAACGTCGTGAGAATTTTTGTTATTGTTTGATATATATTTTATATTATTTTATTGTTTCCCTTCAACGTGGTGACTTTACCGAAAGAGCTAAGATTATAAATAACCAGTTCCCTTTTACACCGGCTTGCGGCTCCGCTGAGCGGGTAGGAATCCGAAAAGCTAGAAAGCTCTTTTTATTTTTTTTACATTGCAACCTATTGCAATTTGTACCGTGGGTGCTCCTGGTAGATAGCACGCGTTTTTATTGTCGGTTTTTAGTCGTTGTTAGATTGGTTTTTTTCGGTTTTGAGTGTTTTTTTGGGGGGGGGGGGTGTTTTCTGTTTTTCAGTGTTTTTTGGTGGTTTTTTCGTTGTGTTTTTTTTTTGTTTTAAGTGATTTTGGGGGGGTGTTGTCGGTTTTTAGTGGTTTTGGGGGTTTTTTTCGTTGTGTGTTTTGTGTCTTGAGTGGTTTTCGGGTTTTTTTTCGGTTTTTCAGTGTTTTTTGGTGGTTTTTTCGTTGTGTTTTTTTGTGTTTTTAGTGATTTTGGGGGGGTGTTGTCGGTTTTTAGTGTTTTTTTGCTGGGTTTTTCGGTTTTTAGTGTTTTTTTGCTGGTTTTTTTCGTTTTTTCAGTGTTTTTTGCTGGGTTTTTAGTGTTTTTTGGGGGGTTTTTTCGTTGTGTGTTTTGTGTCTTGAGTGGTTTGGGGGGGTGTTTTTTGCTGGGTTTTTAGTGTTTTTTGGGTTTTTTTTCGTTGTGTGTTTTGTGTCTTGAGTGGTTTTGGGGGGGGGGTGTTTTTTGTTGGGTTTTTAGTGTTTTTGGGGGGTTTTTTTCGTTGTGTGTTTTGTGTCTTGAGTGGTTTTGGGGGGGTGTTTTTTGCTGGGTTCTTAGTGTTTTTTGGGGGTTTTTTCGTCGTGTGTTTTGTGTCTTCAGTGGTTTTGGGGGGGGTGTTTTTTCGGTTTTTTCAGTGTTTTTTTGGTGGCTTTTTTTCGTTGTTGTGTGTTGGGGGTTTTTTTCCCTTCGGTTTTTCGTGCTTTTTGTTTTACAAAAATGCACAGACACGCCGGGAGTGCACAAGCCTCGGAAAGGACTTGGTGCACTGCAGGGGATTCGCATTCTTGGTTCTTTCGGTAAAGTCACGGAGAAGGGAAACAATGAGGAAAAAAATAGTGAAAAACTATTACGATAAAATTCTCGCGACGTTTCGATTGCATCTCCGTGCGCCTCAATGACGCTCAAACACCAAACGGAAAAAGCTCTTGCCAGGAATCATGTCGCCGCATTCATCATTTTCGCATACGATACAAAGAAGACAAAGTTGTGATCGTGTGTGTGTGTGTGTGTCCGTTCAAAATGTTTAGCGTACTTCCCGACATGCAACAAAACTTGAAATTTACCATGTGGGTACTTTCCAGACTGTACACCATGCACAAATGATAAAAATAGACTTTAGTTTTTTTTAATTTGGTGGGAAGTGGGGGAGGGAGTGGGGGGAGGAGCTCAATAATGAATTCATTTTTTGCACGTCAAGTGAGCTGTGACGTCAGGTCTGTCACGTGACCCTAGCACGTGACAGCGTATTGCACCGTAGCGGCATCGGTTCAGCGCCACGCCGCGCTACGAACCCGGCGGCCCGAGTTCGATTCCCGCTCGCGGCCGCCACCGGTGACGATTGTTTTTATTTTTTTGTACCGCTCCTGGGCCGCCTCCAGACTGATGGCCTTCATCCTAAGTTGTCTTGTGGTTGTTGTGGATGTTGTTGTTGTTGTTTGACTTTCATCCCACTGGGATTTTATTTACGTAGTTTATTGTAAAAATTCGGTTACAGTCCCTGTGATCAAACTGTTACGTTGCAATTGTGGCTTTATTTTTTTGGTGATTCGGAAAACGTTTTTTTTGGTTTGGACATGGTTTAGTTTTGTTGCGGTACGGAGTTAGACTGATGGCCTTAATCCTAAGTTGTCTTGTGGTTGTTGTGGTTGTTGTTGTTGTTTGACTTGTATCCCACTGGGATTTTATTAACGTAGTTTATTGTAAAAATTCGTTAGACTGATGGCCTTAATCCTAAGTTGTCTTGTGGTTGTTGTGGATGTTGTTGTTTTACTTGTATCCCACTGGGATTTTATTTATGTAGTTTATTGTAAAAATTCGTTAGGCTGATGGCCTTAATCCTAAGTTGTCTTGTGGATGTTGTGGTTGTTGTTTAACTTGTATCCCACTGGGATTTTATTTACGTAGTTTATTGTAAAAATTCGTCAGACTGATGGCCTTAATCCTAAGTTGTCTTGTAGGTGTGGTTGTTGTTGTTGTTGTTTAACTTGTATCCCACTGGGATTTTATTTACGTAGTTTATTGTAAAAATTCGGTCACAGTCCCAGTGATTGACTGTTACGTTGCAATTGTGGCTAAATTTTTTTGGTGATTCGGAAAACGTTTTTTTGGTTTGGACATGGTTTAGTTTTGTTGTGGTACGGAGTTAGACTGATGGCCTTAATCCTAAGTTGTCTTGTGGTTGTTGTGGTTGTTGTTATTGTTTGACTAGCATCCCACTGGGATTTTATTTACGTAGTTTATTGTAAAAATTCGTTAGACTGATGGCCTTAATCCTAAGTTGTCTTGTGGTTGTTGTGGTTGTTGTTGTTGTTTGACTAGCATCCCACTGGGATTTTATTTATGTAGTTTATTGTAAAAAATTCGGTCACAGTCCCAGTGATCAACTGTTACGTTGCAATTATGGCTTTATTTTTTGGTGATTCGGAAAACGATTTTTTTGGTTTGGACATGGTTTAGTTTTGTTGCGGTATGGAGTTAGACTGATGGCCTTCATCCTAAGTTTTCTTGTGGTTGTTGTGGTGGTTGTTGTTGTTTGACTTGTATCCCACTGGGATTTTATTTACGTAGTTTATTGTAAAAATTCGTTAGACTGATGGCCTTAATCCTAAGTTGTCTTGTGGTTGTTGTGGTTGTTGTTGTTGTTTGACTAGCATCCCACTGGGATTTTTTGCACACAGCGTTGGTGTACACGGTTTGTACTTTCTTCGGGAATATTTCTGCTGGTTTATTTTTTTCCCCCATGGATTTTCTGTTTTGCGCAGTCAACACAAAGTCACTTTAAGATTTTGATTTAAAGCTTTCGTGACTGCAGTAATTCATATTCTTAGTTTTTTCGGTAAAGTCACGTTGAAGAGAAACAACAAAATAATAAAATATATATAAAAAATAAAAAATTCTCACGACGTTTCGACCATAACTCAAACGAAGACGACCGTTTGAGTTATGGTCGAAACGTCGTGAGAATTTTTTATTGTTTTATATATATTATTATTTTATTGTTTCTCTTCAACGTGACTTTACCGAAAAAACTAAGAATATGATTTTTCTTGTTCGTGTTTCTGTTTTTTTTGTTTATTTGTTGTGGTTGCACCCGATTCAAGAGCCGAATGGCTCACGTGGCTATACCTAATAAATCAACTGAAAATTGAACTAATGTGACCTAGCTGAGAAAAAAAAATACACGGGGCGTATCCGTGTTTCTGTGCTGTATGCGTACTCTTTCGTAAGCAGTTTGTTTAACCGCTACCAACACGTCGCAACGCTGTGGCGGTGTTGCTGTTGTTGTTGCTGTTGTTGTGTCTGTTCGGTGGGTCGCGAAGTCCACAAGGGAGAAGGTTGGTTTGGATCGCGTGAGCGTGTGGAGGTTGTGTCATCACGAGACCTCCGTTGCCGGTAGCAAGATATACTAACAGGCTTTTACCCTTTCATCTCTCAGACGAAACTGACGCCTTTGAACAAGGGATCGTGCATTTGCATTGACCACCACAACACTTGCCGTCAAAAGTGCGAACAACAAGGCAAACACTGATCATGTTATTACATACCTCGCTGCTGGCAAAAGGAGGTCTCGTAATGCGAAAGCTCACCCCGAGCTCTCAATACATTATCAGTGTTGTCTTTTTGGATTGAATTTCGAGCGCAAGTGTTGTGGTTAATGCAAAGGCATGATCCTTTGTAAAAAAAAAAGGTATCAGTTTTGTTGTCAGATAAAAGGGTGAAAAGCCTCGCCGACACCGCCGCCGCCTGGCACGGTCCAACCAGTTGAAGGCTTTGTCACGTGAACAAAAGCGCGTGGCCAATTCGTTACCAGTGCAGCACTAGTGGGGAATGTTGTAGTGTATAGTGTAGTGTATCGTGTAGTGTACTGTATAGTAGTGTATAGCAGTGTAGTGGATAGTGAAGTGTATAGTGTAGTGTATGGTAGCGTACTGTATAGTAGTGTATAGCAGTGTAGTGGATAGTGTAGTGTATCGTGTAGTGTATAGTGTAGTGTATAGTAGTGTATAGTGTAGTGTATCGTGTAGTGTATAGTAGTGTAGTGGATAGTGAAGTGTATAGTGTAGTGTATAGTAGCGTACTGTATAGTAGTGTATGGCAGTGTAGTGTATAGTGTAGTGTATAGTGTAGTGTATAGTGTAGTGTATAGTAGTGTATAGTGTAGTGTATAATAGTGTAGTGTATAGTAGTGTATAGTGTAGTGTATAGTAGTGTAGTGTATAGTAGTGAATAGTGAAGTGTATAGTGTAGTGCATAGTAGCGTACTGTATAATAGTGTATGGCAGTGTAGTGGATAGTGTCGTGTACAGTGTATAGTAGTGTATTGTATAGTGTAGTGTATAGTAGTGTATAGTAGTGTATAGTGTATAGTAGTGTTGTGTATAGTGTACAGTAGTGTATAGTAGTGTAGTGTATAGTGTAGTGTATAGTAGTGTATAGTGTAGTGTATAGTAGTGTATAGTAGTGTGTTGTGTGAAGTGTAGTGTATAGTGTAGTGTATAGTGTAGTGTATAGTAGTGTATAGTGTATAGTAGTGTTGTGTATAGTGTAGTGTATAGTGTAGTGTATAATGTATAGTAGTGTATAGTGTAGTGTATAGTGTAGTGTATAGTGTATAGTAGTGTATAGTGTAGTGTATAGTGTAGTGTATAGTGTAGTGTATAGTGTATAGTGTAGTAGTGTAGTGTATAGTGTATAGTAGTGTTGTTCCACGCGAAGCGCGCATCCTGACCCCGCAACCCCCACCAGGTCCCCGCGACCTCCAACCCCCCCCCCGTCCTTGACCGCCGCTTTGGCCCTCTCCTCCCCCCTTCAGGAATCGTCGGTGCAGACTTGGCTGCGAGGCGGAGTCCCTCCGCAGAAGCTGGTGGTGGGGTTGCCCACGTACGGACGCTCCTTCACCCTCAGCGGTGCGTCCACCATTGTCGGAGCGCCCGTCAGCGGAGCCGGCCTGCCGGGACCCTATACGAAGCAGCCGGGCATGCTGGCCTACTACGAGGTGGGAGGCCAATAGACTCACACGCAGAAAGATCCAACACCACCAGCACCAGCAGCACCACCACCAGCACCACCAGCACCACCAGCACCACCACCGTGTCGCCTGCAACAGACTGCGGCTTTGTTTCCACGTCGGCGGTGTTTGCGCGCCGCGCCAGGTACTGATTTGAGGCCGAGTCGACCCAAGCGAGGCCCAGGACCGGTTCGGATGATCGTCAATGGGTGTTGGCATTGAGCGGGGAATCGAAGCCGGGTCGCCGGGTTTTTGGCGCAGCGTAGGGCTAACCGCTACGCTGACGCTCGATTGCTCAGGCACACACTCACTCACACTCAGACACTCAGTCACACACTCACTCACACACTCACTCACACACTCACTCACTCACCCATACACTCACTCACACTCACTCACACTCAGACATTCAACCACTCAGACACTCACTCACATACACTCACTCACACACTCAACCACTCACACACCCACCCATACACTCACTCACTCACACACTCACTCACACACTCAGACACTCAACCACTCACACACTCACCCACCCATACACTCACTCACTCACACACTCACTCACATACACTCACTCACTCACACACTCACTCACACACTCAGACACTCAACCACTCACACACTCACCCACCCATACACTCACTCACTCACACACTCACTCACATACACTCACTCACTCACACACTCACTCACACACTCACTCACACACTCAGACACTCACTCATACACTCAGACACTCACCCATACACTCACTCACACACTCAGACACTCACTCACACACTCACTCACACACTCAACCACTCACACACCCACCCATACACTCACTCACACGCTCACTCACTCACACACTCAGACACTCAACCACTCACACACTCACCCACCCATACACTCACTCACTCACACACTCACTCACATACACTCACTCACTCACACACTCACTCACACACTCACTCACACACTCAGACACTCACCCATACACTCACTCACTCACACACACAGACACTCACTCACACACTCACACACTAACTCACTCACACACTCACTCACCCACCCATACACTCACTCACATACACACTCAAACACTCAACCACACACACACCCATTCAGATACACTCAAATACTCACACACTCACCCACCCACCCATACACTCACTCACACACTCAGACACTCGCTTACACACTCACCCACCCATCCATACACTCACGCACTCACACACTAACTCACTCACCCACTCACTCACACACTCAGTCACTCACACACTTACTCACTCACACACTCACCCACCCACCCATACACTCACTCACTCAGACACTCAACCACTCACACACCCACTCACATACACTCACCCACTCACACACTCAATCACCCACTCACACACTCACTCACACACTCACTCACCCACCCATACACTCACTCACTCACACACTCACACACTAAATCACTCACACTTACCCACTCACCCACTCACACCCTCACTCACACACTTACTCACACACTCACCCACCCACCCATACACTCACTCACTCACACACTCAGACACTCAACCACACACACACCCACTCACATACACTCACTCACACACTCAATCACCCACTCACACACTCACTCACACACTCACTCACACACTCACACACACTCACTCACACATTCAATCACTCACACACCCACCCACCCATACACTCACTCACTCACACACTCAACCACCCACACACCCACTCGCATACACTCACCCACTCATTCACACACTCAATCACCCACTCACCCACTCACTCACACACTCAGACATTCAACCACACACACACCCACTCACATACACTCACCCACTCACTCACACACTCAATCACCCACTCACACACTCACTCACACACTCACTCACCCACTCACACACTCAAACTCACCCACTCACTCACACACTCACTCACACACTCACTCACACACTCACCCACCCACCCATACACTCATTCACTCACACACTCACTCACTCACACACTCACCCACCCACCCATACACTCACTCACTCACACACTCAATTACACATCCACACACCCACACACTTAGTCACACAACCACTCACGCACACACCCACTCACATATCCACTCATGCACTCACACATACTCGCTCACACGTACACTCACCCACTCACTCACACACCTATTCACATACCCACTCCCTCGCTCACCCACTCAACCAATCGCACATTCACCCACTCACTCCAACACCCATTTACACAGCATCAATAATACACTCACTCATACACTCACCCACTCACTTACACTCACTCACCCACCCACACATACACCCACTCACTCACACACCCACACATACACTCACTCACACCCACTCACATACACTCATCCACCCACCCACACATACACTTACCCACTCACCTACACATACACTTACCCACTCACCCACTCATCTACATACCCACTCACACTCACTCACACACCCACTCATATACACTCACTCACATACTCACCCACTCAACCACTCACTTTGCTCACCCATACAATCACCCACTCACACTCACACACCCACTCACTCACACACACTCACAGCCACTCACCCACATACTCACATACCCACTCACCCACACATACACATTATACATTACACTACCATATTACACTACTATACACTACACTACCATACATTACACTACTATACACCACTATACACTACTATACACTATACTACTATACACTACTATACACCACTGTACACTACATTACTATACACTACACTACTATACACTACATTACTATACACTACACTACTATACACTACACTATACACTACGCTACTATACACTACACCACTATACACTACGCTACTATACACTACTATACACTACGCTACTATACACTACACCACTATACACTACGCTACTATACACTACACTATACACTACACTACTATACACTACACTACTATACACTACTATACACTACGCTACTATACACTACACCACTATACACTACGCTACTATACACTACACTATACACTACACTACTATACACTACGCTACTATACACTACACCACTATACACTAAACCACTATACACCACGATACACTACTTCACTCAAAACTGCTCTAGAGGAGTTGTACACCCCTAGCTGCCACTGCTATTCAGGGGCCTAAAAAATGGCTCTATATTTTGGTGTTACATGTTATTTACGTAGTTTATTGTTAAAAATTCGGTCACAGTCCCTACGATCACTGTTACATTGCATTTATGGCTTTTATTTTGGTGATTTCGAAAACGGTTTTTTTTTGTTTTGGCCATGTTTTTGTTTATTGTAGTACGGAGCTAGACTGATGGCCTTAATCGTGGTTGTTGTTTGGCTTGCATCCCACTAAGATTTTTGCACCCAGCGTTGGTGTAACGGTGCTATTTCAGGAATATTTTGATGTTTTTTTCCTGGATTTTCTGTTTGCACAGTCAACACACAAAGTCACTTTAAGATGTTTTCTTGTTCGTGTTTTTTGTTTGTTGCGGATGCACCCGATTCAAGAGCCGAATGGCTCACAGAGCTATACCAAATAAATGAAAACTATGTAACTATGATACACTAGTATAAACTACAATACGATACACTACTATACACTACACTAATTGACACCACTATACACTACGCTACTACACACTACTATACACTACACCACTATACACTACTATACACTACACTACGATACACTAGTATAAACTACAATACGATACACTACTATACACTACACTAATTTACACCACTATACACTACGCTACTACACACTACTATACACTACAGCACTATACACTACTATACACTACACTACGATACACTAGTATAAACTACAATACGATACACTACTATACACTACTATACACTACACTACGATACACTAGTATAAACTACAATACGATACACTACTATACACTACACTAGTTTACACCACTATACACTACGCTACTACACACTACTATACACTACACCACTATACACTACTATACACTACTATACACTACGCTACTATACACTACTATACACTACTATACACTACACTACGATACACTAGTATAAACTAAAATACGATACACTACTATACACTACACTAATTTACACCACTATACACTACGCTACTACACACTACTATACACTATGCTACTATACACTACACTACTATACACTACGCTACTATACACTACTATACACTACACTACGATACACTAGTATAAACTACAATACGATACACTACTACACACTACACTAATTTACACCACTATACACTACACATCGGGATCTATGGAGGCCCTTTGTCAAGCGTTTGGTCGTTAACAGGGGTGCTCGCTAAGAGGGGTTCTGCAATAACTCCAATGCACGTCCACAGGTAGGGGGGTTACATCGCTGTTCAGGCTACAATGCGGCGGTGGCGGGGTTGGAATTGGGTTGAACATCTTCCATCGTGTTCTTGGCTCTTTCGGTGACTTTACCGAAAGAGCCAAGAGTATGAATTGCCGCAGTCACGAAAGCTTCAAATCAAAATCTTCCATCCGCGTGCCGTGCCAGGTGTGCCCTCTGCTCCGCCGTGGCTTCAATCGCGTGTGGCTCAGCGACCAGAAGGTCCCCTACGCCTACGGCTACACCAACCGCAGAGGCCAGTGGGTCGGCTATGACGACATCCCCAGCTTCAGGCAGAAGGTGCGCGCAGTGGTGGTGGTCGTGGTTGTGGCGGCGGTGGTGGTGGTGGTGGCGGTGGTGGTGGTGGTTGTGTCGGTGGCGGTGGTGGTGGTGGCGGAGGTGGTGGCGTTGGTGGTGGTCGCGGTGATGGCGGTGGTGGCCTTGGTGGCGGCGGTGGTCGCGGTGATGGCGGTGGTGGTGGGTGTGGTGGCGTTGGTGGTGGGTGTGGTGGCGGAGGTGGTGGTGGTTGTGTCGGTGGCGGTGGTGGCGGTGGTGGTGGCGGTGGTGGTCGCGGTGATGGCGGTGGTGGCCTTGGTCTCAGCTAGCTCAGGATCGTTGCAAGCAGAAATGTCAACATCGCTTGCGCCTGGTGGTTGGCATCGTCCCCCACTCCTTGTGATGCCGAGGGGAAGTGGCTGAGGTTCAGGACTGTGGCTTAAACATTGGGTGCGCGGTTCAGACCTCCCTAAAGATCCTGGCTGGAGGAGGAGGTGTTCTGGCTGGTTGGGAGAAAACGGCAGGCCCACTCCCGTCGTCTGCAACATCCAACTCTAGAGAATGAGGAGGCTTGGCCGCAGCCTTCAGCTTGGAGATTCGAAGAGCCGTGTGGCACAGCAAGGATGAGTGTTGCGTGCCGGGTTGTTGAGGAGGTGGAATCTGCCTCAGTAGCCCACAATCACAAATCACTCTTTAATTCCATTAAAAAAAAGTAACTCGCCTATCACCGTCATTAAGGGAAAGAAAGGTAATCTGATCTCCGACCACCAGGAACAGGTCTACAGGTTTGCAGAACATTTTTGTGAGGTCTTGTGGGGGGAGGGGAATTCCCTCAGCCCAGACGACATCGCATGGGGCAATGTGGGGGACGACCCTGCTAGGTCTGCCGTGCCTCAAATATTGGTAGAAGTGGCCCACCCCTTCCGAGTGGTTGGCTGAGGTGCCATCTGTGGAGGAAATGTGAGGGGCCATCCGGAGTCTGAGACCAGGAAAAGCGCCGGGCAGAGATGATCTCCCAAGCGAAATTCTGAGGGAGGGTGGCGTCTGTGTGCAGACTGCCCTACAGGACATCATCACAATTGTCTGGACAACAGGATGGGTTTTGCAGGATTAGAAGGATGCCCTGGTGGTCCCCCTCTTTAAGAAGGGGGACCGCACAGACTGTAACAACTACAGGGGCATCTTACTCCTCAGTGTGCCGGGAAAGGTCCTGGCAAGGATTATTCAACATCGCCTTGCCAGGCACGCTGAGGAGAGGCTTGCGGAGCCCCAATGCGGTTTCAGATCACGGCGGCCCTGCACGGATGCCATATTCTCTGTCCGTCTGCAGAAGTGTAGAGAATTACAACAAGGCCTACATCAACACGTTATTGACCTGGTCAAGGCCTATTATACCATCAACAGGCCAGGGCTGTGGGCAGTTCTTGGTGCTTTCAGAGCCCCTGACTCTCAGCTCACAATCATTAAGGGCCTTCATGATGGTGAGCAGGCCCGGGTAGAGCTACCTTAGGCAGGAGTCAGAGCCATTCCCTGTTAACCGTGGGTTGCAACAGAAATGTCCTCTGGCTCCCACATTATTTAACATCATCTTTGGCTACGTAGTTCGAGAAGCTTTCCATGGCTGTACTGGAATAATTTCCATCTGGTACAGATACAATGGGAGGCTGATCGATGCCCGAGTGCTTTTGAGGGATAGCTCCCTATTGTTCAACGATGTTATGTATGTTGATGATCTGGTGATTGCTCCTCACTCAGAGGAGGAATTGGAGGCACTGCTGCAGGACCTGCAGTGTGCCACTAAGAGGTGGGGTCTTACCATCAGCCCACCAAAAATAAGGACCTGCCTGGGTATTTTGTGCCCACAACCACTCCAACCCCTCAGCACTTCATTGTTGATGGATCAGTTGTATAGAGAGTGGAGAGATTCCCATACCTGGGCAGTGTGCTTATGACCAACTCTCTTTTGACAGCAGAGGTCTCACTCCAATTCTGTCGGGCGGTATTATCATTTCATCGGCTGGGCAATGCTGTGTGGAAGCTACCTGGTTTGTCGCTTTGGGTCTTCTTGACCACAGTCATGCCCCCCCTCCCTCTATGCTTGTGATACGTGGACCTCTCTAATGGAAGATCTGCGCCAGTTAGAAACATTCACGTTGGCCTGCCTACGATCCATCCTGGGTTTGACCAGGCTGGACTGCGTGAGGGGCTCACACTCCTCTGGCAGGCAAGGCTGCATTGGCCGGGCCATGTAGTCTGCATGCCCAACCACAACATGCCCAAGTAGCTTCTGATTGACCGCATAGAGGGGGGCTAAATGGGCACAGCACGAGCTAGAGAAGAGACGGAGTGATCGGTACGGGAGGATGTGGAGCTGAGTGGACTTACCGATGACTGGTACCAGCGGTGTCAAGACTGCGCTGTATGGGGGATGATCGTGAAAGACGCTGCTACTGGGCAGTTGGAGGAAGTCGCCCTCCAATAGCAACGGAGGGCAGAGGAGCGACGCTCACAACAACGAGCTGAGCGCTGGGTGGCTAAAGTACAGCAAGTTGGCACAGTAGGCGGTGGTGCATCTACCGGTCATCTCAGTCAGCCAACCCATGGCACCTGCTGGGTCTGTCCCGAGACCTTTCGTCAGCAGCGAGTCCTTCGACACTCCACGTGGCCTCAAGGTGCACGTGGCCTGGCACAGGCGCCGTGGTGACATCACCGTCACTTAGTGACGAATGGCGGGGGTATTGGTGGTGGCGGTGGGCGTGGCTATGCTGTTACATGTCGTGGTGGTGGCTATGCTGCTGCTACACGTGGTGGCGATGGTTGTGCTGCTACTACACGTGGTAGTGGTCGTGGTGGTGGCTATGCTGCTGCTACACGTGGTGCCAATGGTGGTGGCTACGCTGTTACATGTCGTGGCGGTGGCTATGCTGCTGCTACACGTGGTAGCGATGGTTGCGGCTATGCTGCTGCTGCTGCTGCTGCACGTGGCGGTGGTTGTGCTGCTACTACACGTGGTGCCAGTGGTGGTGGTGAGAGAGGGGAGAGTGGCTCTGACTCCCTACCCGTCCCTCCCAGGTGTGCTGGCTCAAGTCGAAGGGTCTGGGAGGTGCCATGATGTGGTCTCTGGACATGGACGACTTCACGGGCAAAGAGTGCAAAGGCGACGCCTACCCACTCCTCAAGCTCGTCAAGATAATCCTCACAACTCCCACCGGTGAGCAAATACAAAAAAAAATAATGCAAATGTTCAATGCTGCCAATGCATTCTAGGATTCCCAATGCACCAATGCACGGAAAAGTAGTGAAACGAAAAACAGAAACCAGGCTCCAACCGAACCCTCGCCACCCACCACCACCCCACCCTTACCCCCTCTCTCCGCCCCCACGACCTGCCAGGCACCATTGGCCAGTGCACCCTACCGAAGCTGCGAGAAACCTCCTTCTCGAGGGAGAGCGGTGCCGCCTCCACAGCCGGCGGCGGCGACAGCAGCAAGCAGGAAAGCCCCGCCTCCAGCGAGGATTCGGTACCCACCGACGCGGACGCGGACGCGGACGCGGACGCCGCCGCCGCGGTGGCCGTGGCCTTGACCTGCCAGGGCAGGGCCGACGGCCTCTACCCGCACGCGAGCGAACCCCGCCGCTTCTACCACTGCGCCGATGGGGCGACGCGCGAGCAGGCGTGCCCTGACGGCCTGGTGTACAGCGCCGACATTCACGTGTGCACGTGGCCCTGAGGCCGAGTCGTCGTCGGCGGCGTCGGCCTCGCGGTCGTCCACACCCCCCACATTACACCCAACCCAGTTAGAAAGTGGAGTTGCGACGGATTTCACCGATCTTGCCGGACGGTGGAAGCCGGCAAGCACACGGAAGCGGAGGGTGCGTGGTGTCGCGCGACTCACTCGAACCCGAGTGAGTCGCGATGCCGAGTCGTCGCTCGCCATTCAATCAATTGCGAGTGTAGAATCAGAACATTGTATTTAGACTGCAGGAGGAGTAAAGCTCTTTTGTCACGCATTGCCAGTACAACACACAAACACGGTGGTCGTGCAAAGTACAAGAAGGTTAAACAAATCACCCAAACACATACAAATACAACTAAGCCATCCCCCCATCCTACCAGGCAACGGCCAATGATGTATGAACTTATTTTTTCAGATGTGGGCTTACCATTTGGGCATTTATTGTCGGCAAAAATAATCTAAAAAAATCTCAATGCGTGTTTCTAAATGTGGAGGGAAAAACACGAGGACCCGGAGGAAAAGAGATCCACGTGACCATGGGGAGAGAGAGAGAGAGAGACACGCAAATTCCCAAATATACAGCTGGAGTCAGGGGTCCCGGGACCGAACCCTCGACCTCCTGCATACCAGACGAGGTAGTTAACGTTTTCTAGCCACCGTGGTGCCCCTTTAAATAAATAAATCGACACATTCACAATGGCTGCCCGATCAACTTTGGGCTGAATCGATACAAGTGCAACCTCGATTCACGGATCCAACAATGACCACGTAAACATGGGCAAAGACACGCTCCACCACACCCCCCTTCGGTGCCAACGCCACACCTAACTCTCTTTCGTAGATCTCCGATCGGTGATACCGTCGGGGTGCCAAATCACCTCCCACGACGCTCTCCGTTAAACACCGTGATCAGTGGGCTGGTGTCGTTGGGCGGTGATCGACGACAATGATGACGACGACGATCATGATGACGATCGATGATTTTACCTTAATCGTACTCTTCACAGTGATTGGTGTTGTCGTGTAATCGCGGTTTCCCAGGCCCACGGCCTTGGGGAGTCCTTCGGAATCAGCACTCTGCAATAAAGTGGCTCGGATTGGTCATGACGACCGGTGTTTGTTTTATCGGCGCGTTCAGATCCCTTGGGCAGCAGGAAGCGTTGCCCATTGCATTTCCCGGCAGTGGACGAAATATTCCGTTTCTGGGATGCTGTGCGTTAAGCAGTCTCTCTCCTTAACCTCCTACCGTTCCTCTCTCGAAGGCTCTCCCCACTTCTCCATTACCGTGGGGCCACTAAAGGAGCCCGGCATCTTTCATCATGACTTTTTCGACGTCCGGGCATGAGCCAAAGCTCCTGTCTGTCGATAGTTTGTTTTTCGTGCCCGGGAGTAGATGACGGTCCAATCCCCATGCGGCGTGGATTTAAACTCTGCATGAGTCTGAGCAGTGTTGACTTTAGGCCCCAAGACCCTCAGAGCTTGCCAGAATGGGGGGGGGGGGGGACCGTTTCTGCGGTGTAATCTCTTAGTTGGGAAGGTTTTGGCTCCGGAGTTGCCTGATGTTTTAAATAAGAAAAATAGATACCGTTTGCGAGCAATCAAGTTACTGCATCAGGTCACACACATCACCTGTGGTGGACGTGCAAAAAATAAAATATGCCCCGATAATTACGTAACACAATTTTGTTCCTGGGTACTAAGTGCCCATGCCTAAAAAGTATAGAAAGTGGCTATTATTATTATTATTATTCCCCACGAACTTTGCTTTTGTGACCAGGACTTTACGTGAAGGAATGACACAAATGCACACCGCCATCTTCTCAACCGAGAGGACGGTTTCAAATGAAGCAACCATTGGAAAGATGTTCTAAATCGAACCAAACATTAAACTAATTTTTCAACGGTACAGTATATTTTTTTCAAGTAGCGGTACCCCAAATTTTCGCAGCTTCTTAAAATCCCCTTTTCACACCACCGGCATGTGGACGCTGCCGTGCCCCCTCGCAAACCTGCACAGGTCGACCCCCTCCCTACCTTTCATCATGCTAAGTCCGCCTATTAAAATGCTAATTTTTATGCTAATTCCTTTGTCAAGGCACCTTAATAACTCTCACACAGCTTAAAGGTCGCAGTCTGAGCTTGGCTGTGTTCACTCCAGCGCTGTCCTCGAGACAGTCTGGTCCCTTAACCTGATGAAGGCCGCTTGTGTTGTGGCCGAAACGTCGTGATTTTTGTTGTTTTATTTTTTACCTACTACGTGACTTTACCGAATAGAACCAAAGAGTATGGATCCTTGCAGTCACGAAAGCTTCAAATCTAGAATAGGTACATTTCAAAATATCATTGTCCTGGTCACAAAAGCAAAGTTTATGGGGATTAATAGCCATTTTCTATACTTTTTAGGCAAAAGCAATTAGGAAATAACACTTACTCCTCAGGAATAAACGAAAATGCGTTTTGGTTACGCAGTATATAATATATACATTGTCTTTGAAACTGATTGGCCTAATCCAGGCACAGCCTTCTTTGTGGCCTAGTCTCATCAGTGTCAGACCAGAGAACAACACCAAAAAGCGAACAGTACAAAGACAACGCACTTATCAGAGCACTTATAGGTCGGGGTGAGCAGCAACTATATCATGGGACGCCTTTTTTGCCAGTTATCAAAGTGCGAAAAATAAGAATAGGTTTTTACCATTTGGCAATAAAACATGTGTTAGGACGTGTAGCCCAATCAGTTTCAAAGACAATGCATATATCATCATAGCATGTTTTATACTCTTTGGTTCTATTCGGTAAAGTCACGTAGGTAAAAAATAAAGCAACTAAAATCACGACGTTTCGGCCACAACACAAGTGGCCTTCATCAGGTGAAGGGACCGTACTGTCACGAGGACAGCATTGGAGTGAAGACAGTCCAGCCCAGGTCGCGTCCTTTAAGCTTGTGGTTGCGGCATCTTAAAGGACGCGACCTGGGCTTGGCTGTCTTCATCCCAGCGCTGTCCTCGTGACAGCACGGTCCCTTCACCTGATGAAGGCCGCTTGTGTTGTGGCCGAAACGTGGTGATTTTTGTTGTTTTATTTTTTTTTACCTACGTGGCTTTACCGAATAGAAACAAAGGGTATGGATCCTTGCAGTCACGAAAGCTTCAAATCTAGAATAGCACGTTTTGTTTGCATGTTCACCACAAGTAGAGTTTATGATTAATGCAATGCTATTTTTGGTGTTTGAATATCTTAAAACGCCTCCTGTTTTATTGCTACACTACGAGCAAAAAAGTCGCAAGAGCTTCCTGGTTTGCTGATATTTTCCCCGACGCATTTCCCGCGCCAGCATGCGGTAACCCTCCGCTCACCTTTATTTAAGCCGTAGCTCTTCCAACCAGTCTATTACGTGGGGGGGAGGGGAGTCCATCCAGGTTTTTTTGTTGGGTGCTTTTGTTGTGACGTCCCCTGATCTGCATTCCTAAGTGGTGAGTGGCCAGTCGCTGCGTCTGCGACACGGTGGTGGAATTCTGGACCGCTGGAAATTCGTTCATGCGACAGTGTGGACATTTTAAATTCTCGTCTCAAAACAACATCTTCTGTTTAGCTTCTCCGTCTCTCTCTCTCTCTTGGAATTTCCTTATAATTATTCTTACAAGGGGCCTTGAGACATTCGTGAAGGCGCCTTACAAATCAATGTAAATTATCGTTGTCTGTATCTGCAGAAATGGGGACGTGTAAGGATTTTCAATGTTGCTCTGTAACCGATCAAACGGCAGCACCTCTGCCATCCTTGGTCAAGGATGTCTCCGACTTTCTCTGTGGCTGCTTCTTGCCGGCCGGGGCCACGTATTTCTTCCCTCCCCCAAGTAATCAGCATTGGATGTGCCCCCAAAGGGGTCGCTTTTCTACGTATGGAGGGGCTGGTGACGGGGAAGCTAATGCGCTTTTTAATCGCCCGCATAGAACAAAAAACCTCGGAACACCATAGGTAAATCTGGATCGGGTGAATGGTACATTGTGGAGGGTTCCTGTGAGGTTCTGGGTCACGATCCGTCAGGGTCTCTTTTCCAAAACCCACTCGTGAAAGCCGTCCAGCTCCAGCCGAACTTCTCGGCGTGCGGGCCGCTCCTCGGCACGCTCTGTCGGAAGATGAAGAACCACCGACTCATACGACGGACGTTTTTTTGGGGGGGGGGGGGCGGCCATTTAACGCAACTCAAACAAACACAACGCCAAAATGATCGGCCTGCTCACATCAATCCCGAAAGCAAGCAAGAAGAGGCTTGACCAGAGGGTGGGAAAAATTTTTTTACTCGCGGGCCACAATGGGTTCTAAAATTTGACAGAGGGGCGGGGCCAGGGACAGACGCATGGAGTGTTTTGTGTGAACGTAATATAAATGACGTGTTAAAAATCATTACATGAGAGGATTTGGCCTTTAACAGGTAGCAAAGCGTTTATACGCGAGGCAATTTAACAAATTGCACGAACGTGAACGACACAAAAAACATGTCGTGACGTGGCCGATCAAACATCATGCAAACACCTGAGGCCAGCGCCCAAACCAATTAGCTCACTTGAGCTTCTTTATTCGAGCCCTATACACCACACTCCCGGTCAAAGTGCGCCGTCCAATGGGGAAATGGGGGCATTACAGGAGAAAGGTAAAATGTAATTTAATAATAATAATAAAAATATTTGCACAAGTTCGGCCCGGGGGCCAATGTACTTTGCCCACGTCTGGACTTGACTCTCATAACTGTTCCGGCCTCATGCCAGAGCAGCTTACAGCCTCAAACCCCCATAGCTAAACTCAGAAGCAGCGTGCAGCCTCAGGACCCCTGGCCTTTGCACTCGGCGGTACTGCAGACGTCAAATGGCCCACAGTGTCACAGAAATGTGGCGAACGCTCCACTCGTTGAACAGGCAATGGCGAACGCAGGGCACGAACCACCAACGCCACGTCAGGTGCTGCGATGACCGGGAGTGGCCTAAGTAGCCCTCTCGCCTGCAATGCTGAACCTATCAGGGCAGGGTAAAAAAATACTATTCTTATAACACGTAGGCTTTCGCGACCAATATTATTCATAATAAAGTTTTTTGGGTTAGATCGCGTTTATTTATAAATGTGTCGTAACCCTCCACCACCCGACACGGCCAATCAGCAAAAAAAGTGTCACGTTGACAAAAAGACAAAATAGTTCACTACTTTAGCCCACCGGTGTGTTGAAGAGTTAATCCACATTTACAGTTTGAGTACGACGTTTCGCTGGTAAATACATCCAGCATCATCGGGCAATTCGCCAGAATGGTGAAGCCCTCGCTTGCTCCCGGTTTTATATAGAGCAGCATATGAGTTAATATGATATGAGTTAAGTGATGACATCACCCTGCTGCTCTATATAAAACCGGGAGCAAGTGAGGGCTTTACCATTCTGGCGAATTGCCCGATGATGCTGTAGGTATTTACCAGCGAAACGTCGTACTCAAACTGTAAATGTTGTGGATTAACTCTTCAACACACCGGTGGGCTAAAGTAGTGAACTAATTGTATTTTTGTCAACGTGACACCTTTTTTTGCTGATTGGCCGTGTCGGGTGGTGGAGGGTTACGACACATTTATAAATAAACGCGATCTAACCCAAAAACCTTTATTATGAACTATTCTTATATTTTCATACTTTGATACTGGCCAAAAAAGTCCCATGTTGTAGCTGCTCACCCCCAGCTATAAATGTCCTAACAGTGCATTGACTTTGTGCTGTTCGCCCACGAAACCGGACGTTAAGTGATTTGGACGTTAAGTGATTTGGTCGTTAAGTGATTTGGTCGTGAAGTGATTTGGTCGTTAAGTGATTTGGTCGTTAAGTGATTTGGTCGTTAAGTGATTTGGACGTTAAGTGATTTGGTCGTTAAGTGATTTGGTCGTTAAGTGATTTGGTCGCTAAGTGATTTGGTCGTTAAGTGATTTGAACGTTAAGTGATTTGGGCGTTAAGTGATTTGGACGTTAAGTGATTTGGACGTTAAGTGATTTGGACGTTAAGTGATTTGGACGTTAAGTGATTTGGACGTTACGTGATTTGGTCGCTAAGTGATTTGGTCGTGAAGTGATTTGGACGTTAAGTGATTTGGTCGTTAAGTGATTTGGTCGTTAAGTGATTTGGACGTTAAGTGATTTGGTCGTTAAGTGATTTGGTCGCTAAGTGATTTGGTCGTTAAGTGATTTGAACGTTAAGTGATTTGGGCGTTAAGTGATTTGGACGTTAAGTGATTTGGACGTTAAGTGATTTGGACGTTAAGTGATTTGGTCGTTAAGTGATTTGGTCGTTAAGTGATTTAGACGCTAAGTGATTTGGCCGTTAAGTGATTTGGTCGTTAAGTGATTTGGACGCTAAGTGATTTGGCCGTTAAGTGATATAGTCGCTAAGTGATTTGGACGTTAAGTGATTTGGACGTTAAGTGATTTGGTTGCTAAGTGATTTGGACGTTAAATAATTTGGACGTTAAGTGATTTGGACGTTAAGTGAATTGGTCGCTAAGTGATTTGGACGTTAAGTAATTTGGACGTTAAGTGATTGTGACGTTAAGTGATTTGGACGTTAAGTGATTTGGTCGTTAAGTGATTTGGACGTTAAGTGATTTGGTCGTTAAGTGATTTGGTCGTCAAGTGATTTGGACGTTAAGTGATTTGGTCGCTAAGTGATTTGGGCGTTAAGTGATTTGGACGTTAAGTGATTTGGATGTTAAGTGATTTGGTCGCTAAGTGATTTGGATGTTAAGTGATTTGGACGTTAAGTGATTTGGTCGTTACGTGATTTGGTCGTTACGTGATTTGGACGTTAAGTGATTTGGTCGTTAAGTGATTTGGACGTGAAGTGATTTGGACGTTAAGTGATTTGGACGTGAAGTGATTTGGACGTGAAGTGATTTGGTCGTTAAGTGATTTGGTCGCTAAGTGATTTGGTCGTTAAGTGATTTGGACGTTAAGTGATTTGGACGCTAAGTGATTTGGACGTTAAGTGATTTGGTTGCTAAGTGATTTGGACGTTAAGTGATTTGGACGTTAAGTGATTTGGTTGCTAAGTGATTTGGACGTTAAGTGATTTGGACGTTAAGTGATTTGGTCGTTAAGTGATTTGGTCGCTAAGTGATTTGGTCGTTAAGTGATTTGAACGTTAAGTGATTTGGGCGTTAAGTGATTTGGACGTTATGTGATTTGTACGTTAAGTGATTTGGACGTTAAGTGATTTGGTCGTTAAGTAATTTGGACGTTAAGTGATTTGGACGTTAAGTTATTTGGTCGTTAAGTGATTTGGACGTTACGTGATTTGGTCGCTAAGTGATTTGGACGTTAAGTAATTTGGTCGTTAAGTGATTTGGACGTTAAGTGATTTGGTCGTTAAGTGATTTGGTCGTTAAGTGATTTGGACGCTAAGTTATTTGGCCGTTAAGTGATTTGGTCGTTAAGTGATTTGGACGCTAAGTGATTTGGCCGTTAAGTGATATGGTCGTTAAGTGATTTGGACGTTAAGTGATTTGGATGTTAAGTGATTTGGTTGCTAAGTGATTTGGACGTTAAATAATTTGGACGTTAAGTGATTTGGACGTTAAGTGATTTGGTCGCTAAGTGATTTGGACGTTAAGTAATTTGGACGTTAAGTGATTTGGACGTTAAGTGATTTGGACGTTTAGTGATTTGGTCGTTAAGTGATTTGGACGTTAAGTGATTTGGTCGTTAAGTGATTTGGTCGTCAAGTGATTTGGACGTTAAGTGATTTGGTCGCTAAGTGATTTGGACGTTAAGTGATTTGGTCGCTAAGTGATTTGGACGTTAAGTGATTTGGACGTTAAGTGATTTGGACGTTAAGTGATTTGGTCTCTAACTGATTTGGATGTTAAGTGATTTGGACGTTAAGTGATTTGGTCGTTAAGTGATTTGGACGTTAAGTGATTTGGTCGTTAAGTGATTTGGACGTGAAGTGATTTGGACGTTAAGTGATTTGGACGTGAAGTGATTTGGACGTGAAGTGATTTGGTCGTTAAGTGATTTGGTCGCTAAGTGATTTGGTCGTTAAGTGATTTGGACGTTAAGTGATTTGGGCGTTAAGTGATTTGGACGTTAAGTGATTTGGACGTTAAGTGATTTGGACGTTAAGTGATTTGGTCGTTAAGTGATTTGGTCGTTAAGTGATTTAGACGCTAAGTGATTTGGCCGTTAAGTGATTTGGTCGTTAAGTGATTTGGACGCTAAGTGATTTGGCCGTTAAGTGATATAGTCGCTAAGTGATTTGGACGTTAAGTGATTTGGACGTTAAGTGATTTGGTTGCTAAGTGATTTGGACGTTAAATAATTTGGACGTTAAGTGATTTGGACGTTAAGTGAATTGGTCGCTAAGTGATTTGGACGTTAAGTAATTTGGACGTTAAGTGATTGTGACGTTAAGTGATTTGGACGTTAAGTGATTTGGTCGTTAAGTGATTTGGACGTTAAGTGATTTGGTCGTTAAGTGATTTGGTCGTCAAGTGATTTGGACGTTAAGTGATTTGGTCGCTAAGTGATTTGGGCGTTAAGTGATTTGGACGTTAAGTGATTTGGATGTTAAGTGATTTGGTCGCTAAGTGATTTGGATGTTAAGTGATTTGGACGTTAAGTGATTTGGTCGTTACGTGATTTGGACGTTAAGTGATTTAGTCGTTAAGTGATTTGGACGTGAAGTGATTTGGACGTTAAGTGATTTGGACGTGAAGTGATTTGGACGTGAAGTGATTTGGTCGTTAAGTGATTTGGTCGCTAAGTGATTTGGTCGTTAAGTGATTTGGACGTTAAGTGATTTGGACGCTAAGTGATTTGGACGTTAAGTGATTTGGTTGCTAAGTGATTTGGACGTTAAGTGATTTGGACGTTAAGTGATTTGGTTGCTAAGTGATTTGGACGTTAAGTGATTTGGACGTTAAGTGATTTGGTCGTTAAGTGATTTGGTCGCTAAGTTATTTGGTCGTTAAGTGATTTGAACGTTAAGTGATTTGGGCGTTAAGTGATTTGGACGTTATGTGATTTGTACGTTAAGTGATTTGGACGTTAAGTGATTTGGTCGTTAAGTAATTTGGACGTTAAGTGATTTGGACGTTAAGTTATTTGGTCGTTAAGTGATTTGGGCGTTACGTGATTTGGTCGCTAAGTGATTTGGACGTTAAGTAATTTGGTCGTTAAGTGATTTGGACGTTAAGTGATTTGGTCGTTAAGTGATTTGGTCGTTAAGTGATTTGGACGCTAAGTTATTTGGCCGTTAAGTGATTTGGTCGTTAAGTGATTTGGACGCTAAGTGATTTGGCCGTTAAGTGATATGGTCGTTAAGTGATTTGGACGTTAAGTGATTTGGATGTTAAGTGATTTGGTTGCTAAGTGATTTGGACGTTAAATAATTTGGACGTTAAGTGATTTGGACGTTAAGTGATTTGGTCGCTAAGTGATTTGGACGTTAAGTAATTTGGACGTTAAGTGATTTGGACGTTAAGTGATTTGGACGTTTAGTGATTTGGTCGTTAAGTGATTTGGACGTTAAGTGATTTGGTCGTTAAGTGATTTGGTCGTCAAGTGATTTGGACGTTAAGTGATTTGGTCGCTAAGTGATTTGGACGTTAAGTGATTTGGTCGCTAAGTGATTTGGACGTTAAGTGATTTGGACGTTAAGTGATTTGGACGTTAAGTGATTTGGTCTCTAACTGATTTGGATGTTAAGTGATTTGGACGTTAAGTGATTTGGTCGTTACGTGATTTGGACGTTAAGTGATTTGGTCGTTAAGTGATTTGGACGTGAAGTGATTTGGACGTTAAGTGATTTGGACGTGAAGTGATTTGGACGTGAAGTGATTTGGTCGTTAAGTGATTTGGTCGCTAAGTTATTTGGTCGTTAAGTGATTTGGACGTTAAGTGATTTGGACGCTAAGTGATTTGGACGTTAAGTGATTTGGTTGCTAAGTGATTTGGACGTTAAGTGATTTAGACGTTAAGTGATTTGGTTGCTAAGTGATTTGGACGTTAAGTGATTTGGACGTTAAGTGATTTGGCCGCTATGTGATTTGGCCTTTAAGTGATTTGGACGTGAAGTGATTTGGTCGTGAAGCAAGCAAAGGAGATATAAGTTAAATGCTTAATTCGTTCTGATAGCATCGACAGTTACCCCCTTTACCCTCAAAAAACGTACTTTATAATATTTAAACAATGGATATTAATACATAAAGAAACTAACATTATAAACACATGTTAAACGAAACGTGGTTAATCAATGAATTGATTTAAATCTACTGTACCTACAACAGCCAATCATTAACAGGGGAATGGGTGGTAAGTGAAGACATTGAGCTCTATGGAAGCACTACATTACTATACATTACACTACTATACTCTACTATACATTACACTACTATACATTACATTACTATACATTACACTACTATACTCTACTATACATTACACTACTATACACTACATTACTATACACTACATTACTATACACTACATTACTATACACTACTATGCATTACACTACTATACACTACATTACTATACACTACATTACTATACATTACACTAATATACATTACACTACTATTCTCTACTATACATTACCTTACTATACATTACATTACTATACATTACACTATTATACACTACATTACTATACACTACATTACTATACACTACTATACATTACACTACTATACTCTACATTACTATACGTTACTATACACTACACTTCACTACTATACATTACCATACACTATACATTACACTACTATACACTACATTACTACACATTACACTACTATACACTACATTACTATACATTACACTACTATACACTACACTACTATAAATTACACTACTATACACTACGTAACTATACACTACACTACTATATACTACATTACTATACATTACACTACTATATACTACATTACTATACATTACACTAATATACACTACATTACTATACACTACACTACTGTACACTACACTACTATACACTACATTACTATACATTACACTACCATACACTGCACTACTATACACTACACTACTTTACACTACACTACTATACATTACACTACTATACACCACACTACGATACACTACACTACTATACACTACACTATACACTACACTATACACTACTATACACTACACTACTGTACACTACACTATACACTACACTACGATACACTACACTACTATACACTACACTATACTCTACACTACTATACACTACTATACACTACACTACTATACACTACACTACTATACACAACACTACTATCCACTAAACTACTATACACTATACACTACTATACACTACACCACCATACACTACACTACTATACACTACACTATACACTACACTATAATACTATACACTATACTACTATACACTACTATACACTACTACACACTACACTATACACTACACTATACACTACACTACTATACACTACACTATACAGTACACTATGCACTACACTACTATACACTACACTACTATACACTACACTATATACTACACTACTATACACTACACTATACACTACACTACTATACACTACACTACTATACACTACACTATACACTACACTACTATACACTACACTAAACACTACAATATACACTACACTACTATACACTACACTACTATACACTTCACTACTACACACTACACTATACACTACAGTACTATACACTACACTATACACTACACTACTATACACTACACTACTATACACTACTATACACTACACTATACACTACACTACTATACACTACACTATACACTACTATACACTACACTACTATCCACTACACTACTATACACTACATTATACACTACACTACTATACACTACACTACTATACACTACACTACTATACACGACTATACACTACACTACTATACACTACACTACTATACACTACACTATACACTACACTACTATACACTACACTACTATCCACTACACTACTATACACTACACTATACACTACTATACACTACACTATACACTACACTATACACTACACTACACGACTATACACTACATTACTATACACTACACTACTATACACTACACTACTATACACTACTATACACTACACTACTATACACTACACTATATACTACACTACTATACACTACTATACACTACACTATACACTACACTACTATACACTACACTACTATACACTACACTACTATACACTACACTATACACTACACTACTATACACTACACTACTATACACTACACTACTATACACTACACTACTACACACTACACTATACACTACAGTACTATACACTACACTATACACTACACTACTATACACTACACTATACACTACACTACTATACACTACACTATACACTACACTACTATACACTACACTACTATACACTACACTACTATACACTACACTATACACTACACTACTATACACTACACTATACACTACACTACTATACACTACTATACACTACACTACTATACACTACACTACTATACACTACACTATACACTACACTACTATACACTACACTACTATACACTACACTACTATACACTACACTATACACCACACTACTATACACTACACTATACACTACACTACTATACACTACTATACACTACACTACTATACACTACACTATACACTACACTACTATACACTACACTACTATACACTACACTATACACTACACTATACACTACACTATACACTACACTACTATACACTACACTACTATACACTACACTATACACTACACTACTATACACTTCACTACTATACACTACACTACTATACACTACACTATACACTACACTATACACTACTATACACTACACTATACACTACTATACACTTCACTACTATACACTACACTATACACTACACTATACACTACACTACTATACACTACACTATACACTACTATACACTACACTACTATACACTACACTATACACTACACTACTATACACTACACTATACACTACACTACTATACACTACACTATACACCACACTACTATACACTACACTACTATACACTACTATACACTACACTACTATACACTACACTACTATACACTACACTACTATACACTACTATACTACACTATACACTACACTATACACTACACTATACACTACACTACAATACACTACACTACTATACTACACTATGCACTACACTATACACTACACTATACACTACACTACAATACACTACTATACACTATACTACTATACACTACACTACTATACGCTTTACTACTATACACTACACTATACACTACTACTACACACTACACTATACACTACTACTACACACTACACTACTACACACTACACTACTATACACTACACTACACACTACACTACTATACACTACACTATACACTACACTATACACTACAGTATACACTACACTACTATACACTACACTACTATCCACTACACTACTATGCACTACACTATACACTACACTACTATACACTACACTATACACTACTATACTACACTATACACTACACTATACACTACACTACTATACACTACACTATACACTACACTATACACTACACTACTATACACTACACTACTATACACTTCACTACTATACACTACACTATACACTACACTACTATACACTACACTATACACTACACTACACTATACACTACTATACACTACACTACTATACACTTCACTACTATACACTACACTATACACTACACTACTATACACTACACTATACACTACACTACTATACACTACACTATACACTACTACACTACACTATACACTACTACACTACTATACACTACACTATACACTACTATACACTATACACTACTATACACTACACTACTATACACTACACTACTATACACTACACTACTATACACTACACTATACACTACTACTACACACTACACTACTATACACTACACTACTATACACTACTATACACTACACTATACACTACACTATACACTACACTACTATACACTACACTACTATACACTACACTATACACTACACTACTATACACTACACTATACACTACACTATACACTACAGTATACACTACACTACTATACACTACTATCCACTACACTACTATGCACTACACTATACACTACACTACACTACTATACACTACACTATACACTACTATACTACACTATACACTACACTATACACTACACTACTATACACTACACTACTATACACTACACTACTATACACTACACTACTATACACTACACTATACACTACACTACTATACACTACACTATACACTACACTATACACTACACTATACACTACACTACTATACACTACACTACTGTAAAGAGTCTAGTCCGACAGGCCACACTATTCATTATCCGAGGCGAGTTGACGCTGCACGCGCTCACTCCGATCCCTCGGGTAAGCTCCCATCGCCCCGCCTCATCCGGTGACGTCACATCCCTCTCTCTCTCTAGCCCCGCCTTCTCTCTCTCTCCTTTCCCTCGTGACGTCATTCTAAACCGTAACCTGGGATCACGTGAGCATCAGCACTACATCACTCACCATCCCCACCCAACCCAACCCCACCCCCACAACGTTCTGAAGAAGAAGTCGCCCTCCAATTAGCACAACCCGTGCAAGTCCAAGGGATTCAGGGGAAACCCCCGACAGCAGAAGAGAGCAAGAACACGTATTTTGTATCGGTCAATAAACATGCAATTTCGAACTTGACCAGAGTGTCGTCACGTTGTGTGTGTGGAGGTGCGGCGTTTTTTTAACCACCACAGGGACCAAAAGGGGGCTCTGGACGGGTGCGAGGGGCTGGTACCCCCTTCACCTTCAATTAAATACCACTAAGCCACGATTTAAAACTTTCATTAAGCTTGTGCTGGAGGCCCCGGGGGAACAGGCGTCGATGACGTCTCCTGGCCAAACCTCATTCTAAACACATGTTAAAAGAAACGTGGTTAATCAATGAATTGATTTAAATCCACTGTACCTACAACAGCCAATCATTAACAGGGGAATGGGTGGTAAGTGAACACATTGAGCTCTATGGAAGCACTACATTACTATACATTACACTACTATACTCTACTATACATTACTATACATTACATTACTATACATTACATTACTATACACTACATTACTATACATTACACTACTATACTCTACATTACTATACATTACACTACTATACTCTACTATACATTACATTACTATACACTACATTACTATACATTACACTACTATACTCTACATTACTATACATTACACTACTATACTCTACTATACATTACATTACTATACACTACATTACTATACACTACATTACTATACATTACATTACTATACATTACACTACTATACTCTACTATACATTACATTACTATACACTACATTACTATACACTACATTACTATACATTACACTACTATACTCTACTATACATTACATTACTATACATTACATTACTATACTCTACTATACATTACACTACTATACACTACATTACTATACATTACTATACATTACATTACTATACATTACATTACTATACTCTACTATACATTACACTACTATACACTACATTACTATACATTACACTACTATACTCTACATTACTATACTCTACTATACATTACATTACTATATATTACATTACTATGCATTACACTACTATACTCTACTATACATTACATTACTATACACTACATTACTAAACATTACATTACTATACATTACACTACTATACTCTACGTTACTATACACTGCACTTCACTACTATACATTACTATACACTATACATTACACTACTATACACTACATTACTACACATTACACTACTATACACTACACTACTATACACTACATTACTATACATTACACTACTATACACTACACTACTATAAATTACACTACTATACACTGCATTACTATACACTACACTACTATATACTACATTACTATACACTACACTACTGTACACTACATTACTTTACACTACACTACTATACATTACACTACTATACACCACACTACTATACACTACACTATACACTACACAATTATATACTACATTACTATACATTACACTACTATACACTACATTACTATACACTGCACTACTATAAACTACACTACTATACACTACATTACTATACACTACATTACTATACACTACACTACTATACACTACACTATACACTATACTATACACTACACTATACACTACTATACACTATACTACTATACATTACATTACTATACACTACATTACTATACACGACACTACTATACACCACACTATACACTACTATACACTACACTACTGTACACTACACTACTATACACTACACTATACACTACACTATACTCTACACTACTATACACTACACTACTATATACTACACTACTATACACTACACTACTATACACAACACTACTATCCACTAAACTACTATACACTACTACACACTACACTATACACTACACTACTATACACTACACTATACACTACTACACTATACACTACACTACTATACACTACACTACTATACACTACACTACTACACTACACTATACACTACACTACTATACACTACACTACTATACACTTCACTACTATACACTACACTATACACTACACTATACACTACACTACTATACACTACACTACTATAGACTACACTATACACTACACTATACACTACACTACTATACATTACACTATACACTACTACACTATACACTACACTACTATACACTACACTACTATACACTACACTACTATACACTTCACTACTATACACTACACTATACACTACACTATACACTATACTACTATACACTACACTACTATACACTACACTATACACTACACTACTATACACTACATTACTATACACTACACTATACACTACTACTCTACACTATACACTACTATACACTATACACTACTATACACTACACTACTATACACTATACACTACACTACTGTAAAGAGTCTAGTGCGACAGGCCACACGATTCATTATCCGAGGCGAGTTGACGCTGCACGCGCTCACTCCGATCCCTCGGGTAAGCTCCCATCGCCCCGCCTCATCCGGTGACGTCACATCCCTCTCTCTCTCTAGCCCCGCCTTCTCTCTCTCTCCTTTCCCTCGTGACGTCATTCTAAACCGTAACCTGGGATCACGTGAGCATCAGCACTACATCACTCACCATCCCCACCCAACCCAACCCCAACCCCACAACGTTCTGAAGAAGAAGTCGCCCTCCAATTAACACAACCCGTGCAAGTCCAAGGGATTCAGGGGAAACCCCCGACAGCAGAAGAGAGCAAGAACACGTATTTTGTATCGGTCAATAAACATGCAATTTCGAACTTAACCAGAGTGTTGTCACGTTGTGTGTGTGGAGGTGCGGCGTTTTTTTAACCACCACAGGGACCAAAAGGGGGCTCTGGACGGGTGCGAGGGGCTGGTACCCCCTTCACCTTCAATTAAATACCACTAAGCCACGATTTAAAACTTTCATTAAGCTTGTGCTGGAGGCCCCGGGGGAACAGGCGTCGATGACGTCTCCTGGCCAAACCTCATTTGGCGGAGCAAGGAGGCTGAATCCTTACCCTCGGGGCTCCTCCAGAAACAACAAAAAATCACTTCGGGTGGTTACGTGGAATGTTCTAACGCTCACTGCGGAGGAGAGGCTGCCACTCCTCTGTCGGGAGCTGGACCGGTACCGCCTGGATCTCTGCATTATTCAGCAGGTCCGGTGGACTGGTTCTGGCTCCTGCCATGATGAGGGGTGGGCAGTCCTCTACTCGGGGCAGAAGGCTACCAAACAACAGGGAGTGGCTCTTCTTCTGAACAAAAGAATGAAGGGGTGTAGGAGCGTGGTGGCGAGGTGTGGGAAGCTGTAAGCCCCAGGCTACTTTGGGCTCGCCTTCCCATCAACCGGAGGCGAGGAATGGTGGTCGTGGTTACTTATGCCCCCACCGAAGATGAACATCCGTGGAGGGATGCAGGCAAAGCCGATGAGTCAGATGCCTTCTATGACCTTCTGTCACAGGTGCTTGCTAAAGTGGCCCCTCGGGATTGAGTCATCTTGTTGGGTTACTTCAATGCCCGAGTTGGTCATGATGCTGTCACCTGATCTGGAGTGATTGGAAGGCATGGGCCAGATCAGCTCAATAACAACTGTAGGAATCCATACTCTTTGTTCCGGCATCAGTGAATACACACATCATGGATGCATGCCGGGTCCATGCAAGAACATCTGCTGGACTACATAGTGACAGAACAGCGGATGCGGGCCCATGTCCTTGACACCAGGACCTACCGTGGAGATGATCTGCCAATGGACCATCGACTTGCCATCTGTAAGATGCGCCTGCCATTCTTCCACTCCGGAAGTGGGTGTACACCCAGGGCCCCATTCAAACCTATAGTGGCATGGTCTCAGGAAGCTGATGAAAGTTGCAAGCGAGAATTTCATCATCGCCCCCCATTCCTGATATCGAGGGGAAATGGATGAGATTTAGGACTATGGCTCACGCAGCTGCAATGGCTGCTTTGGGTACATGGTCCAGACCCCCCCACCCCCAGAGACCCTGGCTGACAGAGGAGGTGTTCAAGCTGGCTGAGAAAAAGCGACAGGCCCACTCTCAACGTCTACAGCATCCCACGTCAGAGAATGAGGAGGCTTACCGCAGCCTTCGCTCGGAGGTTCGGAGAGCCGTGAGTCGCTGCAAGAGCGGGTGGTGGTCGCGAGTCGCGATCACAAATCGCTCAGCTCCATCAAAAAAGCAACCTGCAGCGCCTCACCGATTACCATCATTAACGCAAAAGAACGGTCATCCAATCTCCAACCCCCCTGGAACAGGTTTTGCAGATTTTGCTGAGCATTTCTGTGAGGTCCTGGGGGAGGGAAAATTCCTCAGCCTGGAAAGACAAAGTAGCGATGACCCTGCTGAGGCTGCTATGCCTCAAATATTGGTAGAAGTGTGATGGGGCTCACGCTCCCCTCCTCCTCCTCCTCCTCCTCCTCCTCTCCCCCTTGCACCTCCTCCCCCTTTCGCGCCGGGCTGCCGCCGATCGCGTGATCGGCCTCCCCGCACCGGCAGCGTCCCTCTCTGTGGGACACGGCTCGTGGCTGGCTCCCAACCGCCTCGCGTTATTCTGCCTCTCACCCACCCCCCCCCCGTGTAAACCACCACTCACGCTGCGGGGGTGGAGGGAGGGGTGGCTGGCGTGCGCACGCAGCCACGCGAACACCCTGCGGGAAAAAAAACGCGTTCGGCAAAGCGCGGAGATCGCCTGCGCGGCGATCTCCGCGCAGGTGGATCCTGTCCATGGCAAATATTCCTCCTCCTCCTCCCCCGCGCGCTACTCCGCTGTGCAAACACGCGCGGGCGAGCGCGGACACGCCGACGCCGACGCTCGTTTTTTAGGGCGCTTCGCATCACGCGCACGAGCGGACTCGCACCGCCCCAACGCCCTTTGCACACGCGCAGGAAAATCGCGCGGCGTCGGCGCTCTGCCCTGAGGTTCGTTAGCGTGGCCCGGAGCCGAAGCGTCTAGCGAGCCAGCGTCCCAACCCGCCTGTTACCCAAAACCCTCCTCCTCCTCAACTACCTCGAGCCAAACCTTCTTGGAAGCCACACTCTTTGGTTCTACTCGGTAAAGTCACGTGGGTGAAAAAAATAAAATAAGAAAAAATTCCGCGACGTTTCGGCCACAACGCAAGCGGGCCTTCATCAGGTGAAGGGACCGGGCTGTCCAGAGGACAGCATTGGAGTGAAGGCGGCCAAGCCCAGGTCGCGTCCTTCAAGCTTGTTGTCGCGGCTTAAAGGACGCGACCTGCGCTTGGCTGTCTTCACTCCAACGCTGTCCTCTTGACAGCCCGGTCCCTTCACCTGATGAAGGCCCGCTTGCGTTGTGGCCGAAACGTCGTGATTTTTTGTTATTTTATTTTTTCACCCACGTGACTTTACCGAATGGAACCAAAGAGTGTGGATCCTTGCAGCCGCGACAGCTTCAAATCTAGCATCTTCCCGTAACCCCTCGCGCTGTCCCTCACCCCGCGGTGGTACTCATGGTATCGCCGGGAGTCGGAGGGACGGGGGTCCGGGAGGTCTCTGCCTGGGTCGAGCTGCAGCGGCACTCGCCAGCGTCTCTCGGACGCTCGAGCGGCTGGGAGCACGACCGGGTTCGCCGCTTGGCTGGAGGGTGACTGACCCACCCCCGCTTTTTTTTTAATTTCCCTCCCTCGGTTACCTCCCTGTTAAAAACCCCCGGGCCAAGTTCGGTTGCCCTCCCAGCCAATGGGGCCCTACCTGGCGTGTGGCTCCCCACTTGGCTCACCACGAGCCGCTGGCCAATCGGGCGTCTACCTTTCGATTTTCAACCGATGCCCCGCCCCCCCAATCCGTCGTTTCGGTTCTTCTTTGCTTCCTAACCCACTGTCCACGTGTCCGGCTAACCCAGCGGCTCTCTCTCTCCATGGAGAGAGAGCCGCTGGGTCTGCTGAACCTTCCCTCCCTCCCATCTGCTCTCGCGCACTGCCGTTGCTTAGTCCTTTAAGCCCCGGCGCCGCTCGCTGGGTGTTTTTGGCTCTCGCCCACGGCCCTGTTTCCCCGCGTTTCAGCGCGCGCTCATCGCGGTTGCTCAGTGAGCTCGCTGTGGCCAAACAATTTTAAGTTACTCCAGGGGTCCGCAGTGCAATTCGGCCTGGGTGGGGGGGTCGGCCAATCTCCTGGCACTGGGAAACCGTGAGACGTCCCCACGAGAGGGCTCTTGGGTAAAAACCCAGGATGCCGAGTTGACCCCCACCCCTCCCATGAGGCCCTGCGTGGGGTACGTGTGTGGGGTACGTGTGTGTGTGTGTGTGGTACGTGTGTGTGGTACGTGTGTGTGTGTGTGTGGTACGTGTGTGGGGTACGTGTGTGTGGTACGTGTGTGTGGTACGTGTGTGTGTGTGTGGTACGTGTGTGTGTGTGTGGTACGTGTGTGGGGTACGTGTGTGTGGTACGTGTGTGGGGTACGTGTGTGTGTGTGTGGTACGTGTGTGGGGTACGTGTGTGTGGTACGTGCGTGGGGTACGTGTGTGGGGTACGTGTGTGTGTGTGTGTGGTACGTGTGTGGGGTACGTGTGTGGGGTACGTGTGTGTGGTACGTGTGTGTGGTACGTGTGTGTGTGTGTGTTCGTTTGGGGGCTTGTGAGGGGGTAGCAGCGCCGGCAGAGTTGCTCCGTTGCTGCGCCACCACAGAAGTCACTCCCCTGTGAGGTGCCATCTGTTGAGGAAGTGCTGAAGGCGATCCGGAGTCTGAGACCAGGAAAGGCAGCGGGCAGAGATGATCTCCCAAGCGAAATGCTGAGGGAGGGTGGCGTTTGTGCACAGACTGCCCTATATGACATCATAACAACAGTCTGGACCACTGGACGGGTTCCGCAGGATTGGAAGGATGCCCTGGTGGTCCGCCTCTTCAAGAAGGGTGACCGCACAGACTGTAACAACTACAGGGGCATCTCACTCCTCAGTGTGAGGCCGGGAAAGGTCCTGGCAAGGATTATTAAACATCGCCTCGCCAGGCACGCTGAGGAGAGGCTTGCGGAGCCCCAGTGCGGTTTCAGGAAAGGGCGGTCCTGCACAGATGCCACATTTTCTGTCCGTCTGCTACAGCAGAGGTGTAGGGAATTCCAACAAGACGTACATACAGTCATACCTCGGTATACGACCGCTTTGGAATACGTCGAATTTGGTACACGTCGCGTTTTGACAAGAAAAAAAATGTCTTGGGATACGAGGCGCTTGCTAGAACTTGTATGGGTCGGGATGAGTCACGGCGTACCCGCGTAGACCCCGATCACGACTCAGACAAAGCGCCGCTCCTCAGTCTGCCTGTACGGTAGATCTCGTTCAGTGCACGACCCTTGCTAGCAGGTCCCTGCAGGGTGGGCTGGTAGGAACATTGGAATTTTTTTTTACACCCAACAGCACGAGATTTCACTTCGTTAAAGTATTGAAAGGGGACGGACGGACGGACACATTAATCTATTGCAGGCTGGTACACTCAGTTTACAACTTCCTTCCTACCAGTATAACTCGTAGGCTATCAACTCCTCTCAGCAAGGTAAAGTGACGTTACGTTGAATTTTCATTTCAAATTTATTTTAATTTATTCACCCATTTTATTTTAATGCATGCATGCATTTTAGTAATAATAAGTAGTGTCTAAGTTACGTTACACAACCACATTAATGTATATGCCAGATAAAATATCATTTCTTATACTCTGTGACGGATTATTTACTTTCCCTTTATTGCTAATGGGGAAAATTCGTTTGGTATTCGTCACTTCCGGTATAAGTCCTCCTACCTTCTGGAACGAATTAACGACGTGTACCGAGATACCACTGTATCTGCTTTCTTGACCTGGTCAAGGCCTATGATACCATCAGTAGGCCTGGGCTCTGGGTCGTTCTTCGTGCTTTCAGAGTCCCTGACGATCATTAAGGACCTTCATGATGGTGAGCGGGCCCGGGTAAAACTACGAGCCATTCCCTGTACACCTTGGGGTGCGACAGGGATGTCCTCTGGCTCTCACATTATTTAACATCTATTTCGACCATGTAGTTCGTGAAACCTTCAATAGCTGTACCGGTGGAATTTCCATCTGGTACAGATACAATGGGAGGCTGATCGATGCCCGGGTGCGGTCAAAGGATGGCTCCCTATTGCTCAACCACGTTATGTATGCCGATGATCTGGTGATTGCTGCTCACTCTGAGGAGGAGTTGGAGACGCTGCTGCTGAACCTGGAGCATGCCACTAAGAGGTGGGGCCTTACCATCAGCCCCACCAAAACTAAGCACATGCCTGGGTGTTTTGTACCATCGGACACTCCACCCCCACAACTCCCAATCGGTGATGGGGCAGTTGTGGAGAGAGTGGAGAGTTTCTCATACCTGGGCAGTGTGCTTATGACCGGCTCCGGTTTGACAGCAGAGGTCTCACTCCGAATCAGTCGAGCGACATTGTTTACATCGGTTGCGTAACGCCGTGTGGAAGCTACCTGGTCTGTCGCTCCGCACTAAGCTTCAGGTCTTCTCGGCCACGGTCATTCCCTCCCTTCTCTACGCTTGCGAAACGTGGACCCCCCCCCTAATGGAACATCTTCGCCGGTTAGAAACATTTAGGCCGGCCCTGCATACGATCCATCCTGGGTTTAACCTGCAGGCTGGATTGTGTGAGGAGCTCACAAATCCTTGAAAGATCTGGGCAAGGTCCCCCCCCCTCTCTCTCGTCACGTGCCCCCCCCCTCTCTCTCGTCACGTGCCCCCCCCCTCTCTCGTCACGTGCCCCCCCCCCTTCTATCGTCACGTGCCCCCCTCTCTCTCGTCACGTGCCCCTCCTCTCTCGTCACGTGCCCCCCCCTCTCTCGTCACGTGCCCTCCTCTCTCTCTCTCGTCACGTGCCCCCCCCTCTCTCTCTTCACGTGCCCCCCCTCTCTCTCGTCACGTGCCCCTCCTCTCTCGTCACGTGCCCCCCCCCTCTCTCTCGTCACGTGCCCCCCTCTCTCTCGTCACGTGCCCCCCCTCTCTCTCGTCACGTGCCCCCCCTCTCTCTCGTCACGTGCCCCCCCCCTCTCTCTCGTCACGTGCCCCCCCCTCTCTCTCGTCACGTGCCCCCCCCCTCTCTCTCGTCACGTGCCCCCCCCTCTCTCTCGTCACGTGCCCCCCCCTCTCTCTCATCACGTGCCCCCCCCTCTCTCTCGTCACGTGCCCCCCCTCTCTCTCTCGTCACGTGCCCCCCCTCTCTCTCGTCACGTGCCCCCCCTCTCTCTCATCACGTGCCCCCCCCTCTCTCTCATCACGTGCCCCCCCCTCTCTCTCGTCACGTGCACCCCTCCTCTCTCTCGTCACGTGCCCCCCCTCTCTCGTCACGTGCCCCCCCTCTCTCTTCACGTGCCCCCCCCCTCTCTCTCGTCACGTGCCTCCCTCTTTCGTCACGTGGCCCTCTCTCGTCACGTGCCCCCCTCTCGTCACGTGCCCCCCCTCTCTCGTCACGTGCCCCCCCCCTCTCTCTCGTCACGTGCCCCCCCCCTCTCTCTCATCACGTGCCCCCCCTCCCCCTCGCGCTGGGCTGTGTCTATGGCGGGGGACCTTAAAGGGGAGTAACAAATCGCTCACCGACCAAACAACGACCCAACGTCCAGCTAACGTTCGCCCCCAGGGGCTGTTTGTGGTTTATTTTGTGCGCGCGCGCAGAGAGAGAGAGAGGGAGGAGAGAGGGGAGAGAGGGGGGCCAGAGATTCACACCACGCGGCAAAGACAAAGCTCCCCCCTGTAGCCTCCCACAGACTGTTGGGGCAAGTGCTGTGAGTAGCGAGTAGCCAGCAGCGCCCGTGAACTCCGGCAACTGTGGCACACGAGGGGGTGGGTGGCCAGCACCACCACCACCACCACCACGCCCGGCCGTCTTTGTCTCTCCCCCAGGCGGCGATGTTTACTACCACACACCGCCGCTACATCAGGCGCTCGTTTTGAGGCCGAGTCGACCTAGGGGGAGGCCCAGGACCGGGTTCAGACGATCTCGATCACCGGTGTCGGCCGTGAGCGGGACTCGAACCCGGGTGGCCAGGTTCTTAGCGCACTAGTACACACACACTAGTACACACACACTAGTACACACACACTAGTACACACACACTAGTACACACACACTAGTACACACACACTAGTACACACTAGTACACACACATACACACACACACACTAGTACAGAGACAAAGATCCCCCATATAGCCTTAACAGACTGTAGGGGCAAGTGCTATTAGCGAGCACCTATGAAGGCCGGAACGGTACACGAGGGGGTGGGTGGCCAGCACCACGCCCGACCGCCTTTGTCTCCCTAGTGGCGATGTTTACACACCGCACCAGGTACTCATTTGAGGCTGAGTCGACCTAGGGGAGGCCCGGGACCGGTTCAGATAATCGTCACTGGTGTTGGCCGTGAGCGGGAATCGAACCCGGGTCGCCAGGTTCATAGCGCAGCGCGCTAACCGCTACACTATGTGTGTGTACACTAGTACACACACACACTAGCACACACACACTAGTACACACACACACTAGCACACACGTACACACACTAGTACACACACACACACTAGCACACACACACTAGTACACACACACACTAGTACACACACTAGTACACACACACTAGTACACACACACTAGTACACACACTAGTACACACACTAGTACACACACTAGTACACACACACTAGTACACACACACACTAGTACACACACACTAGTACACACACACTAGTACACACACACTAGTACACACACACGTACACACACTAGTACACACACTCACTAGTACACACACACACTAGTACACACACACACTAGTACACACACTCTAGTACACACACACTAGTACACACACTAATACACACACACTAGTACACACACTAGTACACACACTAGTACACACACACTAGTACACACACACACTAGTACACACACACACTAGTACACACACACTAGTACACACACTAGTACACACACACTAGTACACACACACACACTAGTACACACACACACTAGTACACACACACACTAGTACACACACACTAGTACACACACACTAGTACACACACACACTAGCACACACACACACTAGCACACACTAGTACACACACACACTAGTACACACACTAGTACACACACACACTAGTACACACACACTAGTACACACACACTAGTACACACACTAGTACACACACACACTAGTACACACACACACTAGTACACACACTAGTACACACACACTAGTACACACACACTAGTACACACACACACTAGCACACACTAGTACACACACTAGTACACACACACACTAGTACACACACTAGTACACACACACACTAGTACACACACACTAGTACACACACACTAGTACACACGGACAAACCGAAACTCGACCCACGGGGAACACGCGGACGCCATGTATGTACGTTACATGTATGTTGATGTCTGTGTGTTGCATGTGTGTGTGTCTGTGTGTCGTGTGTTGTGTGTCTGTGTGTTGCATGTCTGTGTGTCTGTGTGTTGCATGTGTGTGTGTCTGTGTGTTTGTGTGTCTGTGTGTTGCATGTGTGTGTGTCTGTGTGTCTGTGTGTTGTGTGTCTGTGTGTCTGTGTGTTGTGTGTCTGTGTGTCTGTGTTGCATGTGTGTGTGTCTGTGTGTTGCATGTCTGTGTGTCTGTGTGTCTGTGTGTTGCATGTCTGTGTGTCTGTGTGTCTGTGTGTTGTGTGTCTGTGTGTCTGTGTTGTGTGTCTGTGTGTCTGTGTGTTGCATGTCTGTGTGTCTGTGTGTCTGTGTGTTGTGTGTCTGTGTGTTGCATGTCTGTGTGTCTGTGTGTCTGTGCGTTGAACCTCCACGTAGCCGACCGTGCTAATCGCGAGCCAAAACCACAGCAAGCAGCAGACGCGGCGATTCTGGCAGTCCTGGTGGCAGTGGTGGTGGTGGTAGCAGTGGTGGTGGTGGTGATGGTGGTGGTGATGGTGGTGGTGATGGTGGTGGTGGTGATGGTGATGGTGGTGGTAGCAGTGGTGGTGGTGGTGATGGTGGTGGTGGTGGTGATGGTGGTGGTGGTGATGGTGATGGTGGTGGTAGCAGTGGTGGTGGTGGTGGTGATGGTGGTGGTGATGGCGGTGGTGGTGGTGGCGGTGGTGGCGGTGGTAGCGGTGGTGATGGTGGTGGTGATGGTGATGGTGGTGATGGTGGTGGTGATGGTGGTGGTGATGGTGGTGGTGATGGTGGTGGTGATGGTGGTGGTGATGGTGGCGGCAGCGGCGGCGGCGGCGGCGGCTGCCTACTTCCGATACCACATCTGGATCACTTTCTGCCTCTTGATTTTCTTCTGCAACTGCAGCACTCCGTAGAGGAGAGCCTCCGCGGTGGGAGGGCATCCTGCAGGCCGGGGACCACAGCAAAGGTCACCAAGATGCCCCCGTGGAGACTTAACAGGCTGTCGGGGGGCGAGCGCCGCTAGCTAGCGAGCACCGCTAGCTCCGCTAGCTCCGCTAGCTAGCTAGCACCGCTAGCTCCGCTAGCTCCGCTAGCTAGCGAGCACCGCTACTGAGCGGCGCTACCGAGCGCCGCTACCGAGCGCCGCTACCGAGCGCCGCTAGCTAGCTAGCTAGCGAGCGCCGCTAGCTAGCGCCGCTACCGAGCGCCGCTAGCTAGCTCCGCTAGCGCCGCTAGCTAGCGGCGCTACCGAGCGCCGCTAGCTAGCTCCGCTAGCTCCGCTAGCTAGCGAGCACCGCTACCGAGCACCGCTACCGAGCGCCGCTAGCGAGGGCTACCGGCCCCGGGGGTTGCGTGGACGGCACCACGCCCGGCCGCCCAGCAGCGATGTCAACACACCGCACCAGGCGCTCATTTGAGGCTGAGCCGACCTAGGGGAGGCCCGGGGCCGGTTCAGAGAGCCGTCACCAATGGTGTTGGCCGTGAGCGGGAATCGAACCCCGGGGGGGGGGGGGGGGTGGTTCGCCGGGGGGTTCGTAGTGGAGCGTGGCCGCTGCCCACGTACACGGACACTCACACGCACCACATACACACGCACCACGCGTACACCACACGTACACACGTACACACACACCACGCGTACACACACACACGTACACACACCACACGTACACACGTACACACACACACCACGTACACCACACGTACACACACACCACGTACACACACACCACACGTACACACACACCACGCGTACACCACACGTACACACACACGTACACACACCACACGTACACACGTACACACACACACCACGTACACCACACGTACACACACACCACGTACACACGCACCACGCGTACACACATACACACACACACCACGTACACACCACACGTACACACGTACACACACACACCACGTACACCACACGTACACACACACCACGTACACACGCACCACACGTACACACACACCACACGCACCACACGTACACACACACACCACGTACACACACACCACACGTACACACACACACCACGTACACACACACCACGTACACACACACCACACGTACACACACACACCACGTACACACACACCACGTACACACACACCACACGTACACACACACACCACGTACACACACACCACACGTACACACACACACCACGTACACACACACACCACGTACACACACACCACACGTACACACACACACCACGTACACACGTACACACACCACACGTACACACACACCACGCGTACACACACCACACGTACACACACACACCACGTACACCACACGTACACACACACCACGTACACACACACCACACGTACACACACACACCACGTACACACACACCACACGTACACACACACACCACGTACACACACACCACACGTACACACACACACCACGTACACACACACCACACGTACACACACACACCACGTACACACGTACACACACCACACGTACACACACACCACGCGTACACCACACGTACACACACACCACGTACACACACCACACGTACACACACACCACGTACACACGCACCACGCGTACACACGTACACACACACCACGCGTACACCACACGTACACACACACCACGTACACACACACGTACACACGCACCACACGTACACCACACACCACACGTACACACGCACCACACGTACACACGCACCACACGTACACCACACGTACACACGTACACACACACCAAGTACACACACACACCACGTACACACACACCACACGTACACACACACCACGTACACACGTACACACGCGCACACACGCACCACACGTACACACTCACACGCACCACACGTACACACACACACCACACGTACACACGTACACACACCACACGTACACACACACCACGTACACACACACCACACGTACACCACACACCACGCGTACACCACACACCACTCGCACACACACACCACGTGCACACGTACACACGCACCACACGTACACACGCACCACGTACACAGACACCACACGTACTACACACACCACGTACACACGTACACACGCACCACACGCACACACACCACACGCACCACACGTACACACGCACCACACGTACACACGCACCACACGCACACACACACCACGTACACACACTACACGTACACATACGTACACACGTACACAGGTACACACCACACGTACACACACACGTACACACATACACACCACACGTACACACGTACACACGTACACACGCACACCACACGTACACACGCACCACACGCACACACACACCACGTACACACACTACACGTACACACACACCACACGTACACACGCACCACACGTACACACACACCACACGCACAACACGTACACACGCACCACACGTACACACGTACACACACACCACTCGCACACACACACCAAGTACACACGTACACACGCACCACACGCACCACACGCACACACACACACCACGTACACACACCACGTACACACACCACGTACACACGCACCACACGCACACACGCACCACGTACACACACTACACGTACACACATGTACACACGTACACACGCACCACGTACACACACGTACACACGTACATACACACCACACGTACACACGTACACACACACCACGCGTACACACGCACCACGCGTACACACACCACGCGTACACACACACCACACGTACACACACACACCACACGTACACACACACGTACACACGCACCACGTACACGCACCACACGTACACACACACCACACGTACACACGCACCACACATACACACACCACACGTACACACGTACACACGCACCACACGCACCACACGCACCACACGCACCACACGCACCACGTACACACACTACACGTACACACGCACCACGTACACACACCACACGTACACACACACCACACGTACTACACGCACCACGTACACACGCACCGCACGTACACACGTACACACGCACCACGTACACACGTACACACGCACCACACGTACACACACCACGTACACACACACACACACGCACACACGCACACACACCCACCCACACGCACCACGTACACACACACGCTTGTGGTGCGCGTGTGGTATGTGTGTGTGTGCGTGTGTGTGCGTGTGTGCGTGTGTGTGTGTGCGTGCGTGTGTGTGTGCGTGTGTGCGTGTGTGTGTGTGCGTGTGTTCGAACATTGTTGGCACAGTATGGGGCACAGGTGGTGCATCGGCCAGTCATCTCAGTCAGGCAAACCGTGGCAACAGGGGCTGTCCAGTGACCTCCTGCCAGCGGGCGTTCGACACTTCACGTGGCCTCAAGGTGCACATAGCCTGGCACAAGCGTCGTGGTGACGTCACCGCCACTTAGTGGCGAATGGCGGTTGTTGTTTGGTGTGTGTGTGTGCGTGTGTGTGTGTGTGTACGTCTGCGTGGGTGTGTGTGTGTGTGTGCGTGTGTGTGCGTGCGTGTGTGCGTGCGTGTGTGTGTACGTCTGTGTGCGTGTGTGTGTGTGTGTGCGTGTGTGTGCGTGTGTGTGTGCGTGTGTGCGTGCGTGTGTGTGTGTGTGTACGTCTGTGTGGGTGCGTGTGTGTGCGTGCGTGCGTGTGCTTGTGGTGTGTGCGTGTGTGTGTGTGTGCGTGTGTGTGTGTGTGTGTGCGTGTGTGTGCGTGTGCGTGTGCGTGCGTGCGTGCGTATGTGTGTGCGTGTGTGTGCGTGTGTGCGTGTGTGCGTGTGCGTGTGTGCCAGGAGCCTCACCGGGCACGTAGATGTCAACGGGGACAATGCGGTCACAGCCACGCACCACGGAGTAGGAGTAGTGGTAGTAGCCGCCTCCATTGGCACAGCTACACCAGCACACAAAGACAGACATATACACACACACACACACGGATGTATACATACAGATATAGGCAACCAATCACAACAACAACAACAACCGCCATTCGCCACTAAGTGGCGGTGACGTCACCACGACGTTTGTGCCAGGCTATGTGCACCGTGAGGCCACGTGAAGTGTCGAACGCCCGCTGGCAGGAGGTCAAGGGGCAGACCCAGCAGGTGCCACGGGTCGACTGACTGAGATGACTGGCTGATGCACCACCTGTGCCCCCTACTGTGCCAACCTGCTGTGCTTTAGCCACCCGGCGCTCCGCTCGTCGTTCTGAGCGTCGCTCCTCCGCCCTCCGTTGTTGTTGGAGGGCGACTGCCTCCAACTGCCCAGTAGCGTCCTTCACGAGCCTCCTGCACAGAGGCCGATCTTGACACCGCTGGTACCGGTCATCGGCAAGTCCACTCAGCTCCACGTCCTCCCGTACCGCATCACTCCATCGCTTCTCCAGTCCGTGCCGTGCCCATTAAGCCCACTCTTATCTGGCCATAAACAAGCTGCTTTAGGCATGCGGTGGCTGGGCATGCGGGCTACATGGCCCAGCCGATGCAGCCTTTTCTGTGGGAGCTCACTGATGGTAATGTGCCCAGATCTTTCAAGGATTTGTGAGCTCCTCACACAATCCAGCCTGCAGGTTAAACCCAGGATGGATTGTAGGCAGGCAAGCCTGAATAATTTCTAACCGACGAAGATGTTGCATTAGGGGGGGTCCACATTTCGCAAGCGTAGAGAAGGGAGGGAATGACCGTGGCCGAGAAGACCTGAAGCTTAGTGCGGAGCGACAGACCAGGTAGCTTCCACACAGCGTTACGCAACCGATGAAAAGATATTGCCGCTCGACTGATTCGGAGTGAGACCTCTGCTGTTAAACTGGAGCCGGTCATTAGCACACTGCCCAGGTATGGGAAACTCTCCACTCTCTCCACAACTGCCCCATCACCGATTGGGAGTTGTGGGGGTGGAGTGCCCGATGGTACAAAATACCCAGGCAGGTGCTTAGTTTTGGTGGGGCTGATGGTAAGGCCCCACCTCTTAGTGGCACGCTCCAGTCTCAGCAGCAGCGCTTTTAACTCCTCTGAGTGAGCAGCAATCACCAGATCATCGGCATACATAACGTGGTTGAGCAATAGGGAGCCATCCCTCGACCGCACCCGGGCATCGGTCAGCCTCCCATTGTATCTGCACCAGATGGAAATTCCTGTGGTACAGCCGTGGAAAGCTACTCAAAGATGATGTTAAGTAATGTGGGAGCCAGAGGACATCCCTGTCGCACCCCAAAGTGAACAGGGAATGGCTCTGACTCCTGGCCACGTAGCTTTACCCGGACCCGCTCACCATCATGAAGGTCCTTAATGATCGTGAGCAGAATCAGGAACTCAGAAAGCACCAAGAACTTCCACACAGCCCTGGCCTGTTGATGGTGTCATAAGCATGGACCAGGTAAATAAAGCAGAGATGCAGGTCTTGTTGGAATTTCCCGACACCTCTGTTGTAGCATACGGACAGAGAATATGGCATCCGTGCAGGACCGCCCTTTCCTGAAACCGCATTGGGGCTCCGCAAGCCTCTCCTCAGCGTGCCTGGCGAGGCGATGTTGAATAATCCTTGCCAGGACCTTTCCCGGCCTCACACTGAGGAGTGAGATGCCCCTGTAGTTGTTACAGTCTGCGCGGTCCCCCTTCTTAAAGAGGGGGACCACCAGGGCATCCTTCCGATCCTGCGGAACCCATCCAGTAGTCCAAACTGTTGTTATGATGTCAAGTAGGGCAGTCTGCGCACAAAAGCCACCCTCCCTCAGCATTTCGCTTGGGAGATCGTCACTGCCCGTCGCTTTTCCTGGTCTCAGGACTTCCTCCACAGATGGCACCTCAAGCCAACCACTCAGAAGGGGGTGGGGCCACTCCTACCAATATTTGAGGCAACGGCAGCCCTAGCACGGGCTGAGGGAATTCCCCTCCCCCCAATACCTCACGTGAACGCTCCACAAACATGCAGCCCTGTTTCCGGGGGGGCGGGGGGTCGTCGAGATCGGATTACCTTTCATTCCCTTAACGATGGTGATAACGATGGTGATAGGCGAGGCACTGCAGGTCACTTTTTTTTTCTTCATTGAGTTAAAGAGCGATTCGTGATTGCGGGCTACCGGGGCGGATTCCGTCTCCTCGGCAAACCCGCAGCCCGAGGAAGGGCTGCGGCAAGCCGGCTCCTCCTCCAGTGTTGGATGCTCTAGGCAAATAGGAGCGGGTCTCTGGGGAGGTTTCAGACTGCATGCCCCAATGCAGCCAATTGCAGCTGCACGAGCCAAAGCTCACTACCGCAATCACTCCGCCTACCCAATATCATCGCTGAGTAGTGGCAGCCTCTACTCCGCAATGAGTGGACAACATTCCACGTGGCCAATCTCAGTGGTCTGCTGTTCCTGGAGGAACCCTGAGAGGAGGGGAGAGGAGGTGGGATCAGTCTCCTGGCTCTACCAGGTGGAGTTTGGCCAGAAGGCGTCATGGACACCGGCCCCCCTGGTCTCTAGCACGAGATTATTTCGGTGTTTGTACCGTGCTGCTTGGGAGACCGAGTGGCAGGTGGAGGGGTTACCAGCCCCTCGCACGGACTGATCCTTCCACGTGCACACACCGCCCCCACTCACACCACCACGGTCCGCACACACACACACAGCCTGTACCACACACACACACAGCCTACACCACACACACACACACAGCCTGTACCACACACACACACAGCCTGTACCACACACACACACAGCCTGTACCACACACACACACAGCCTGTACCACACACACACACAGCCTACACCACACACACACACAGCCTGTACCACACACACACACAGCCTGTACCACACACACACACAGCCTGTACCACACACACACACAGCCTGTACCACACACACACACAGCCTGTACCACACACACACACTCAGCCTACATCACACACACACACACAGCCTGTACCACACACACACACAGCCTACACCACACACACACACAGCCTGTACCACACACACACACTCAGCCTACATCACACACACACACACAGCCTGTACCACACACACACACAGCCTACACCACACACACACACAGCCTGTACCACACACACAGCCTGTACCACACACACACTCAGCCTGTACCACACACACAGCCTGTACCACACACACACACTCAGCCTACACCACACACACACACAGCCTACACCACACACACACACACACAGCCTGTACCACACACACACACAGCCTGTACCACACACACACACAGCCTGTACCACACACACACACAGCCTACACCACACACACACACAGCCTGTACCACACACACACACTCAGCCTACATCACACACACACACAGCCTGTACCACACACACACACAGCCTACACCACACACACACACAGCCTGTACCACACACACAGCCTGTACCAGACACACACACAGCCTGTACCACACACACACTCAGCCTACACCACACACACACACAGCCTGTACCACACACACACTCAGCCTGTACCACACACACACACAGCCTACACCACACACACACTCAGCCTGCACCACACACACACAGCCTGCACCACACACACACAGCCTGCACCACACACACACTCAGCCTACACCACACACACACACACAGCCTGCACCACACACACACAGCCTGTACCACACACACACACACAGCCTACACCACACACACACACAGCCTACACCACACACACAGCCTACACCACACACACAGCCTACACCACACACACAGCCTGTACCACACACACACACAGCCTGTACCACACACACAGCCTGTACCACACACACACACAGCCTGTACCACACACACACACTCAGCCTACATCACACACACACACACAGCCTGTACCACACACACACACAGCCTACACCACACACACACACAGCCTGTACCACACACACACACTCAGCCTACATCACACACACACACACAGCCTGTACCACACACACACACAGCCTACACCACACACACACACAGCCTGTACCACACACACAGCCTGTACCAGACACACACACAGCCTGTACCACACACACACTCAGCCTACACCACACACACACACAGCCTGTACCACACACACACTCAGCCTGTACCACACACACACACAGCCTACACCACACACACACTCAGCCTGCACCACACACACACACAGCCTGCACCACACACACACAGCCTGCACCACACACACACTCAGCCTACACCACACACACACACACAGCCTGCACCACACACACACAGCCTGTACCACACACACACACACACAGCCTACACCACACACACACACAGCCTACACCACACACACAGCCTACACCACACACACAGCCTGTACCACACACACACACAGCCTGTACCACACACTCACACACAGCCTGTACCACACACACAGCCTATACCACACACACACACAGCCTGTACAACACACACACACAGCCTACACCACACACACACACACAGCCTACACCACACACACACACAGCCTGTACCACACACACACACACAGCCTGTACCACACACACACTCAACCTGTACCACACACACAGCCTGTACCACACACACACACACAGCCTGCACCACACACACAGCCTGCACCACACACACACTCACACACAGCCTGTACCACACACACACACACAGCCTGCACCACACACACACTCAGCCTGCACCACACACACACTCAGCCTACACCACACACACAGTCAGCCTGTACCACACACACACACAGCCTGTACCACACACACACACAGCCTGTACCACACACACACACAGCCTGTACCACACACACACAGCCTACACCACACACACACACAGCCTGTACCACACACACACACACAGCCTGCACCACACACACAGCCTGCACCACACACACACAGCCTCTACCACACACACACACACAGCCTGTACCACACACACAGCCTGTACCACACACACAGCCTGTACCACACACACACACACAGCCTACACCACACACACACACACACAGCCTGCACCACACACACACAGCCTCTACCACACACACACACACAGCCTGTACCACACACACAGCCTGTACCACACACACACTCACAGCCTGTACCACACACACAGCCTACACCACACACACACAGCCTGTACCACACACACAGCCTGTACCACACACACAGCCTGTACCACACACACAGCCTGTACCACACACACACACACAGCCTACACCACACACACACACACAGCCTACACCACACACACACACACAGCCTGTACCACACACACAGCCTGTACCACACACACAGCCTGTACCACACACAGCCTACACCACACACACACACACAGCCTACACCACACACACACACAGCCTATACCACACACTCACTCACATTCCCATACACCCACTTACATACCTACCAACCCACACCCATTCACCCACACATCCACTCACACACCCATTCACCCACACATCCACTCACAACCAACCATTCACCCACACATCCACTCACACACCCATTCACCCACACATCCACTCACAACCAACCATTCACCCACACATCCACTCACACACCCATTCACCCACACATCCACTCACCCACTCACTCAACCACATCCACTTAACCACACCCCCGCTCACAAACCAACGCACCCACTCATCCACTTACCCACACACCCACTCACCCACTCACACACCCACTCACCCACACATACACTCACACACTCCCATACCCACTCACCCACTCACACACATTCACACTCACCCACACACCCACTCACCCACACATACACACACACACACTCCCATACCTACTCACCCACTCACATACATACATACACACTCACCCACACACCCACACACTCACCCACACACCCACTCACACACACATACACTCACCCACTCCCATACATACACACTCACCCACACACCCACTCACCCACACATACACACACACACTCCCATACCCACTCATCCACTCACGTACATACACACTCACCCACACACCCACTCACACACACATACACTCACCCACTCCCATACATACACACTCACCCACACACCCACTCACCCACACATACACACACACACTCCCATACCCACTCATCCACTCACGTACATACACACTCACCCACACACCCACTCACACACACATACACTCACCCACTCCCATACATACACACTCACCCACACACCCACTCACCCACTCACCCACACACATACACTCACCCACTCCCATACACACTCACATAACCACTCACCCACATCCACTCATACACTCACCCATACATACTCACTCACCCACACACACACACCTACTCACTCACTCTTGTTCCCATGAACACACAAAAACAGGAAGATACACACACACAGACTTTCACACACACACACTCACAAACTAACCTTCCCATGGAGATAACCCAGCGAGGTTCAGGCATCTGATCATAAACCTGCAGACAGACACAGATACACAGATAGATACACACAGATACACACACAGTTATATACAAACACAGATACACACAGACACAGATACACACACAGATAGATACACACAGATACACACACAGTTAGATACACACACAGATACACACACAGATACACACACAGACACAGATACACAAAGACACACACACAGATACACACACAGACACACACACAGATAGATACACACACAGATACACAGATAAAAACACAGACACACAGATACATGCACAGATACACACACAGATAGATACACACAGATACACACACAGACACACACACAAAGACACACACACAGATACACACACAGATACACACATAGATACAAACACAGACACACACTGACACAGATACACACACAGACAGACAAAGATACAAAGATCCCCCATATAGCCTTGACAGACTGTAGGGGCAAGTGCTGTTAGCGAGCACCTATGAAGGCCGGCACGGCACAGGAGGGGGTGGGTGGCCAGCACCACGCCCGACCGCCTTTGTCTCCCCAGTGGTGATGTTTACACACCCCACAAGGTACTCGTTTGAGGCCGAGTCGACCTAGGGGAGGCCCAGGACTGGTTCAGATAATTGTCTCGGGTGGTGGTGTTGACCTGTGAGCAGGAATGGAACTCACATCGTGGGTTGATAGCGCAGCACGCTAACCGCTACACTACCGATCCCCACAATCATCACAATCACACACAGTCACCACCACCTGTGTCTCCCTGTGTCTCCCCGTGTGTCTCCCTGTGTGTCTCCCTGTGTCTCCCCGTGTCTCTCCCGTGTGTCTCCCTGTGTCTCTCCCCGTGTCTCCCCGCGTCTCTCCCCACGTCTCTCCCCCCCGTGTGTCTCCCCATGTCTCTCCCCGCGTCTCTCCCCGTGTCTCTCTCCCCCGTGTCTCTCCCCCCCGTGTCTCTCCCCGTGTCTCTCCCCGCGTCTCTCCCCGCGTCTCTCCCCGTGTCTCTCCCTGCGCGTCTCTCCCCGCGCGTCTCCCCCCGCGTCTCTCCCCGTGTCTCTCCCCGCGTCTCTCCCCGTGCGTCTCCCCGTGTCTCTCCCCCCGCGTCTCCCCGTGTCTCTCCCCGCGTCTCTCCCCGTGTCTCTCCCTGCGCGTCTCTCCCCGCGTCTCTCCCCGCGTCTCCCCCCGTGTCTCTCCCCGCGTCTCTCCCCGTGTCTCTCCCCGTGTCTCTCCCTGCGTCTCTCCCCGCGTCTCTCCCCGTGTCTCTCCCCGTGTCTCTCCCCCCGCATCTCCCCGTGTCTCTCCTCGCGTCTCTCCCCGTGTCTCTCCCCGTGTCTCTCCCCGTGTCTCTCCCCGTGCCTCTCCCCGTGTCTCTCCCTCCCGTGTCTCTCCCCGCGTCTCTCCCCATGTCTCTCCCAGTGTCTCTCCCCCCCCGTCTCTCCCCCCGTGTCTCTCCCCCCCGTGTCTCTCCCCCCCGTGTCTCTCCCCGTGTCTCTCTCCCCGTGTCTCTCCCCGCGTCTCCCCGTGTCTCTCCCCGCGTCTCTCCCCGCGTCTCCCCCCGTGTCTCTCCCCGCATCTCTCCCCGCGTCTCTCCCCGTGTCTCTCCACGCGTCTCTCCCCGTGTCTCTCCCCGCATCTCTCCCCGTGTCTCTCCCCGTGTCTCTCCCCGCGTCTCTCCCCGTGTCTCTCCCCGTGTCTCTCCCCGTGTCTCTCCCCGTGCCTCTCCCCGTGTCTCTCCCTCCCGTGTCTCTCCCCCCGTGTCTCTCCGTGTCTCTCCCCGTGTCTCTCCCCCCCGTGTCTCTCCCCCCATCTCTCCCCGTGTCTCTCCCCCCCGTGTCTCTTCCCCCGCGTCTCCCCGTGTCTCTCCCCGTGTCTCTCACCCCCGTTTCTCCCCCCGTGTCTCTCCCCGTGTCTCTCCCCCCCGTGTCTCTCCCCCCGTCTCTCCCCGTGTCTCTCCCCGCGTCTCCCCGTGTCTCTCCCCGTGTCTCCCCCCGCGTCTCCCCGTGTCTCTCCCCGTGTCTCCCCCCGCGTCTCCCCGTGTCTCTCCCCGTGTCTCTCCCCGCGTCTCCCCGTGTCTCTCCCCGTGTCTCCCCCCGCGTCTCCCCGTGTCTCTCCCCGTGTCTCCCCCCGCGTCTCCCCGTGTCTCTCCCTGCGTCTCCCCGTGTCTCTCCCCGCATCTCTCCCCGCGTCTTTCCCCGCGTGTCTCCCCGTGTCTCTCCCCGTGTCTCTCCCCCCCGTGTCTCTCCCCCCCGTGTCTCTCCCCCCCGTGTCTCTCCCCGTGTCTCTCCCCGCGTCTCCCCCCGCGTCTCCCCGTGTCTCTCCCCGCATCTCTCCCCGCGTCTTTCCCCGCGTGTCTCTCCGTGTCTCTCCCCGTGTCTCTCCCCCCCGTGTGTCTCCCCCCCGTGTCTCTCCCCGTGTCTCTCCCCGCGTCTCCCCCCCGCGTCTCCCCGTGTCTCTCCCCGTGTCTCTCCCCCCGCGTCTCCCCGTGTCTCTCCCCGTGTCTCTCCCCTCCGTGTCTCTCCCCCCGTGTCTCTCCCCGCGTCTCCCCGTGTCTCTCCCTCCGTGTCTCCCCGTGTCTCTCCTCGTGCCTCTCCCCGTGTCTCTCTCCCCGTGTCTCTCCCCGCGTCTCCCCGTCTCTCCCTCCGTGTCTCTCCGTCTCTCCCCCCGTGTCTCTCCGTGTCTCTCCCCGTGTCTCTCCCCCGCGTCTCCCCGCGTCTCCCCGTGTCTCTCCCCTCCGTGTCTCTCCCCATCTCTCCCTCCGTCTCTCCCCCCCGTGTCTCTCCCCCCCGTGCCTCTCTCCCCCCCCACCGCGCCTCTCCTCCCCGTGACACCGTCCCACCACCCCCCTGCTTGTGCGTACCTTGCGCAGGGCGGGCGCCATCTTGTTGGTGAGCGTCCCGGCTACGATCATGACATCCGCCTGGCGCGGAGACGCGCGGAAAACCACGCCAAAGCGGTCCATGTCGTAGCGCGGGGCGGCCATGTGCATCATCTCCACCGCACAGCACGCCAGTCCAAACGTCATGGGCCACAGAGAGCTCTGTGGGAAATGTACACACACGCACACACACGCGCACGTACACACGTACACACACGCGCACACACGCACACGTACACACACGCACGTACACACGCACGTACGCACACACACGTACACGCGCACACGTACACACGTACACACACGTACACGCACACGCACGTACACACACACACATATAAACATACACACACACGTACACACACACACACGCACACACACACGTACACGCACACACGTATAAACGTACACACACACACGTACACACACACGTACAAACGTACACACACACGTACGCACACACACGTACGCACACACACGTATAAACGTACACACGCACACGCACGTACACACACACACACGTACAAACGTACACACACACGTACGCTCACACACACACGTATAAACGTACACGCACACACACGTACACACACACACACGCACGTACACACACACGTACAAACGTACACACACGTACACACACACGTACGCACACACACACGTACAAACGTACGTACACACACACACGTATAAACGTACACACACACGTACAAACGTACACACACACGTACGTACGCACACACACGTACACGCGTACGCACACACACACACGTACATATTCAAAAATCAGAAGACAAAGCTCCCCCGTGTAGCCTCAGCAGGCTGTAGGGGGCAAGGTGCTGCTAGCGAGCAGCGCCTATGAAGGCCGGCACTGCGGCACACGGAGGTGGGTGTGTGGGTGGCCAGCACCACCGCGCCCCGGCCGCCTTTGTCTCTCCCCGGTGGCGGTGTTTACTAACACGCACCGCGCCCGTTACTGATCCGAGGCCGAGTCGACCTAGGGGTCGGATGCCCGGGACCGGCTCCGCCAGACGGCACCTCACAGGGGGCGAGGAGGGGGGGCGACTTCCTCCTCCTCCTCCTCCTCTGCCATTTGAGGCGGGCGGCAAGCCTCGGCCTAGCTCGCCCGACCGCCCGCTTTGCCCCGCGATGATTTCCCCGCCCGGGGGAACGATGGCGGTCGGACAAGTCCGCGCCAAAACACCCAGCCGCACGGCAAAACCTGACCGCTCCCGCACCCCCGTTTCAAAATTCATGTTTTTAATGCTTTGCGGGCGTTCGGACGGGGCAACCGGGGCGAAGAATTTGTGCTCTTGTTCGTTTCGCTACGGGGGTGGTGCCAGGGTAGACCGAGAGGAACGAATCGGAGGAGGTGCAGAGCGGTTGATGATGAGGGACAGCGTGAAACGGCGCCGGGAGAAAACACACAACACAGACACTGAGTAGCCGGGGAGGAAGTGATTGTGTGTAGTGTATAGTGGTGTAGTGTATAGTGTAGTGTATAGTAGTGTAGTGTATAGTGGTGTAGTGTATAGTGTAGTGTATAGTAGTGTAGTGTATAGTAGTGTAGTGTGTAGTGTAGTGTATAGTAGTGTAGTGTATAGTAGTGTAGTGTGTAGTGTAGTGTATAGTGGTGTAGTGTATAGTAGTGTAGTGTATAGTGTAGTGTATAGTGTAGTAGTGTATAGTAGTGTATAGTGTAGTGTATAGTGTAGTAGTGTATAGTAGTGTATAGTGTAGTGTATAGTATAGTGTATAGTAGTGTAGTGTATAGTCGTGTAGTGTATAGTAGTGTAGTGTATAGTGTAGTGTATAGTAGTGTAGTGTATAGTAGTGTATAGTGTAGTGTATAGTATAGTGTATAGTAGTGTAGTGTATAGTAGTGTAGTGTATAGTAGTGTAGTGTATAGTGTAGTGTATAGTAGTGTAGTGTATAGTAGTGTAGTGTATAGTAGTGTAGTGTATAGTGTAGTGTATAGTGTAGTAGTGTAGTAGTGTATAGTGTAGTGTATAGTGTAGTGTATAGTGTAGTAGTGTATAGTATAGTAGTGTATAGTGTAGTAGTGTATAGTAGTGTAGGTAGTAGTGTATAGTATAGTAGTGTATAGTGTAGTAGTGTATAGTAGTGTAGTGTAGTAGTGCAGTGTATAGTGTAGTGTATAGTGTAGTGTATAGTGTAGTAGTGTATAGTGTAGCAGTGTAGTGTGTAGTGTATAGTGTAGTGGATAGTAGTGTAGTAGTGTAGTGTATAGTAGTGTAGTAGTGTATAGTGAAGTGTATAGTGTAGTGTATAGTGTAGTAGTGTAGTGTATAGTAGTGTATAGTAGTAGTGTAGTGTATAGTAGTGTAGTGTAGTAGTGTGTAGTAGTGTAGTGTATAGTAGTAGTGTAGTGTATAGTAGTGTAGTATATAGTAGTGTAGTGTGTAGTGTATAGTAGTGTAGTGCGTAGTAGTGTAGTGTATAGTAGTGTATAGTAGTAGTGTAGTGTGTAGTAGTGTATAGTAGTGTAGTAGTGTAGTGTATAGTAGTGTAGTGTAGTAGTGTGTAGTAGTGTAGTGCGTAGTAGTGTAGTGTATAGTAGTGTAGTATAGTAGTGTAGTGTATAGTTGCGTAGTGTATAGTAGTGTAGTGTGTAGTAGTGTAGTGTATAGTAGTGTAGTGTATAGTAGTGTATAATAGTGTAGTGTATAGTGTAGTGTATAGTAGTGTAGTGTGTAGTAGTGTAGTGTATAGAAGTGTAGTGTATAGTAGTGTATAATAGTGTATTGTATAGTGTAGTGTATAGTAGTGTAGTGTGTAGTAGTGTAGTGTATAGAAGTGTAGTGTGTAGTAGTGTAGTGTATAGTAGTGTAGTGTGTAGTAGTGTATAGTAGTGTAGTGTATAGTGTGTAGTAGTGTAGTGTATAGTAGTGTAGTGTATAGTGTAGTGTAGTATAGTAGTGTAGTAGTGTAGTGTATAGTAGTGTAGTGTGTAGTGTAGTAGCGTAGTGTATAGTGTAGTGTATAATAGTGTAGTAGTGTATAGTAGTGTAGTGTATAGTAGTGTAGTGTGTAGTAGTGTATAGTAGTGTAGTGTATAGTAGTGTAGTGTGTAGTAGTGTAGTGTATAGTAGTGTAGTGTGTAGTGTAGTAGTGTAGTGTAGTAGTGTAGTGTAGTAGTGTAGTGTATAGTAGTGTAGTGTAGTAGTGTAGTGTATAGTGTAGTGTATAATAGTGTAGTAGTGTATAGTAGTGTAGTGTATAGTAGTGTAGTGTGTAGTAGTGTAGTGTATAGTAGTGTATAGTGTAGTGTATAGTGTAGTGTATAGTAGTGCAGTAGTGTATAGTAGTGTAGTGTATAGTGTAGTGTATAGTAGTGTAGTGTATAGTGTAGTGTATAGTGTAGTGTATAGTGTAGTGTATAGTAGTGTAGTGTATAGTAGTGTATAGTGTATAGTAGTGTAGTGTGTAGTAGTGTAGTGTATAGTAGTGTAGTGTAGTAGTGTAGTGTATAGTAGTGTAGTGTGTAGTGTAGTGTAGTAGTGTAGTGTATAGTGTAGTGTATAATAGTGTAGTAGTGTATAGTAGTGTAGTGTATAGTAGTGTAGTGTGTAGTAGTGTAGTGTATAGTAGTGTATAGTGTAGTGTATAGTGTAGTGTATAGTAGTGCAGTAGTGTATAGTAGTGTAGTGTATAGTGTAGTGTATAGTAGTGTAGTGTATAGTGTAGTGTATAGTGTAGTGTATAGTGTAGTGTGTAGTAGTGTATAGTGTATAGTAGTGTAGTGTATAGTGTAGTGTATAGTGTAGTGTAGTAGCGAGTTGTTGAGTGGCCCACCCTGCGGGCCCAGTTAACGAGGTCGTCCAGCTTAGTCACCACACTACTATACTAGTGTGTAGTAGTGTATAGTGTAGTGTATAGTGTAGTGTAGTGTATAGTGTAGTGTATAGTGTAGTGCGTAGTGTATAGTGTAGTGTATAGTGTAGTGTGTAGTAGTGTATAGTGTATAGTAGTGTAGTGTATAGTGTAGTGCAGTAACAAGTTGGTGAGTGGCCCACCCTGCGGGCCCAGTTAACGAGGTCGTCCAGCTTAGTCACCACACTACACTACTATACTAGTGTGTAGTAGTGTATAGTGTAGTGTATAGTGTATAGTAGTGTAGTGTATAGTGTAGTGTAGTAGCGAGTTGTTGACTGGCCCACCCTGCGGGCCCAGTTAACGAGGTCGTCCAGCTTAGTCACCACACTACACTACTATACTAGTGTGTAGTAGTGTATAGTGTAGTGTATAGTGTAGTGTATAGTGTATAGTAGTGTAGTGTATAGTGTAGTAGCGAGTTGTTGAGTGGCCCACCCTGCGGGCCCAGTTAACGAGGTCGTCCAGCTTAGTCACCACACTACTATACTAGTGTGTAGTAGTGTATAGTGTAGTGTATAGTGTAGTGTATAGTGTAGTGTATAGTGTATAGTAGTGTAGTGTATAGTGTATAGTAGCGAGTTGTTGAGTGGCCCACCCTGCGGGCCCAGTTAACGAGGTCGTCCAGCTTAGTCACCACACTACACTACTATACTAGTGTGTAGTAGTGTATAGTGTAGTGTATAGTGTAGTGTATAGTGTATAGTAGTGTAGTAGCGAGTTGTTGAGTGGCCCACCCTGCGGGCCCAGTTAACGAGGTCGTCCAGCTTAGTCACCACACTACACTACTATACTAGTGTGTAGTAGTGTAGTGTATAGTGTAGTGTAGTAGTGTAGTGTATAGTAGTGTATAGTGTAGTGTATAGTAGTGTAGTGTATAGTGTAGTGTATAGTAGTGTGTAGTGTAGTGTATAGTAGTGTAGTGTATAGTGTAGTAGCGAGTTGTTGAGTGGCCCACCCTGCGGGCCCAGTTAACGAGGTCGTCCAGCTTAGTCACCACACTACACTACTATACTAGTGTGTAGTAGTGTAGTGTATAGTGTAGTGTATAGTGTAGTGTATAGTGTAGTGTATAGTGTAGTGTATTGTGTAGTGTATAGTGTAGTGTATAGTAGTGTAGTGTATAGTGTAGTGTATAGTAGTGTGTAGTGTAGTGTATAGTAGTGTAGTGTATAGTGTAGTAGCGAGTTGTTGAGTGGCCCACCCTGCGGGCCCAGTTAACGAGGTCGTCCAGCTTAGTCACCACATTACACTACTATACTAGTGAGTAGTAGTGTATAGTGTAGTGTATAGTGTATAGTAGTGTAGTGTATAGTGTAGTGTATAGTGTAGTAGCGAGTTGGTGAGTGGCCCACCCTGCGGGCCCAGTTAACGAGGTCGTCCAGCTTAGTCACCACACTACACTACTATACTAGTGTGTAGTGTAGTGTATAGTGTAGTGTATAGTGTAGTGTATAGTGTAGTGTATAGTAGTGTAGTGTATAGTGTAGTGTATAGTGTAGTGTGTAGTAGTGTATAGTGTAGTGTTTTGTGTAGTGTAGTGTATAGTGTAGTGTATAGTGTATAGTAGTGTAGTGTATAGTGTAGTGTATAGTGTAGTAGCGAGTTGTTGAGTGGCCCACCCTGCGGGCCCAGTTAACGAGGTCGTCCAGCTTAGTCACCACACTACTATACTAGTGTGTAGTAGTGTAGTGTATAGTGTAGTGTATAGTGTAGTGTATAGTGGTGTAGTGTATAGTGTAGTGTATAGTGTAGTAGCGAGTTGTTGAGTGGCCCACCCTGCGGGCCCAGTTAACGAGGTCGTCCAGCTTAGTCACCACACTACACTACTATACTAGTGTGTAGTAGTGTAGTGTATAGTGTAGTGTATAGTGTATAGTAGTGTAGTGTATAGTGTAGTAGCGAGTTGTTGAGTGGCCCACCCTGCGGGCCCAGTTAACGAGGTCGTCCAGCTTAGTCACCACACTACACTACTATACTAGTGTGTAGTAGTGTAGTGTATAGTGTAGTGTAGTAGTGTAGTGTATAGTAGTGTATAGTGTAGTGTATAGTAGTGTAGTGTATAGTGTAGTGTATAGTAGTGTAGTGTATAGTGTAGTGTATAGTAGTGTAGTGTATAGTGTAGTGTATAGTAGTGTATAGTGTAGTGTATAGTGTAGTGTATAGTGTATAGTAGTGTAGTGTATAGTGTAGTGTATAGTGTATAGTAGCGAGTTGTTGAGTGGCCCACCCTGCGGGCCCAGTTAACGAGGTCGTCCAGCTTAGTCACCACACTACACTACTATACTAGTGTGTAGTAGTGTATAGTGTAGTGTATAGTGTAGTAGCGAGTTGTTGAGTGGCCCACCCTGCGGGCCCAGTTAACGAGGTCGTCCAGCTTAGTCACCACACTACACTACTATAGTAGTGTGTAGTAGTGTAGTGTATAGTGTAGTGTATAGTGTAGTGTATAGTGTAGTGTATAGTGTATAGTGTAGTAGCGAGTTGTTGAGTGGCCCACCCTGCGGGCCCAGTTAACGAGGTCGTCCAGCTTAGTCACCACACTACACACTACTATACTAGTGTATAGTAGTGTATAGTGTAGTGTATAGTGTAGTGTATAGTGTAGTGTATAGTGTAGTGTATAGTAGCGAGTTGTTGAGTGGCCCACCCTGCGGGCCCAGTTAACGAGGTCGTCCAGCTTAGTCACCACACTACTATACTAGTGTGTAGTAGTGTATAGTGTAGTGTGTAGTGTATAGTGTAGTGTATAGTGTAGTGTATAGTGTAGTAGCAAGTTGTTGAGTGGCCCACCCTGCGGGCCCAGTTAACGAGGTCGTCCAGCTTAGTCACCACACTACACTACTATAGTAGTGTGTAGTAGTGTAGTGTATAGTGTAGTGTATAGTGTAGTATATAGTGTAGTGTATAGTGTATAGTAGCGAGTTGTTGAGTGGCCCACCCTGCGGGCCCAGTTAACGAGGTCGTCCAGCTTAGTCACCACACTACACTACTATACTAGTGTATAGTAGTGTATAGTGTAGTGTATAGTGTAGTGTATAGTGTAGTGTATAGTGTAGTGTATAGTAGCGAGTTGTTGAGTGGCCCACCCTGCGGGCCCAGTTAACGAGGTCGTCCAGCTTAGTCACCACACTACTATACTAGTGTGTAGTAGTGTATAGTGTAGTGTGTAGTGTATAGTGTAGTGTAGTGTATAGTGTAGTAGCAAGTTGTTGAGTGGCCCACCCTGCGGGCCCAGTTAACGAGGTCGTCCAGCTTAGTCACCACACTACTATACTAGTGTGTAGTAGTGTATAGTGTAGTGTGTAGTGTACAGTGTAGTGTATAGTGTAGTGTATAGTGTAGTAGCAAGTTGTTGAGTGGCCCACCCTGCGGGCCCAGTTAACGAGGTCGTCCAGCTTAGTCACCACACTACACTACTATACTAGTGTGTAGTAGTGTATAGTGTAGTGTATAGTGTATAGTAGTGTAGTGTATAGTGTAGTGTATAGTGTAGTGTATAGTAGTGTAGTGTATAGTGTAGTAGCGAGTTGTTGAGTGGCCCACCCTGCGGGCCCAGTTAACGAGGTCGTCCAGCTTAGTCACCACACTACACTACTATACTAGTGTGTATAGTGTAGTGTATAGTGTAGTGTATAGTGTAGTGTGTAGTGTATAGTGTAGTAGCGAGTTGTTGAGTGGCCCACCCTGCGGGCCCAGTTAACGAGGTCGTCCAGCTTAGTCACCACACTACTATACTAGTGTGTAGTAGTGTATAGTGTAGTGTATAGTGTAGTGTATAGTAGTGTAGTGTATAGTGTATAGTAGTGTAGTGTATAGTAGTGTAGTAGCGAGTTGTTGAGTGGCCCACCCTGCGGGCCCAGTTAACGAGGTCGTCCAGCTTAGTCACCACACTACTATACTAGTGTGTAGTAGTGTATAGTGTAGTGTATAGTGTAGTAGCAAGTTGTTGAGTGGCCCACCCTGCGGGCCCAGTTAACGAGGTCGTCCAGCTTAGTCACCACACTACTATACTAGTGTGTAGTAGTGTATAGTGTAGTGTATAGTGTAGTGTATAGTAGTGTAGTGTATAGTGTATAGTAGTGTAGTGTATAGTAGTGTAGTAGCGAGTTGTTGAGTGGCCCACCCTGCGGGCCCAGTTAACGAGGTCGTCCAGCTTAGTCACCACACTACACTACTAGTGTGTAGTAGTGTATAGTGTAGTGTATAGTGTAGTGTATAGTGTAGTAGCGAGTTGTTGAGTGGCCCACCCTGCGGGCCCAGTTAACGAGGTCGTCCAGCTTAGTCACCACACTACACTACTATACTAGTGTGTAGTAGTGTATAGTGTAGTGTATAGTAGTGTAGTGTATAGTGTATAGTAGCGAGTTGTTGAGTGGCCCACCCTGCGGGCCCAGTTAACGAGGTCGTCCAGCTTAGTCACCACACTACTATACTAGTGTGTAGTAGTGTATAGTGTAGTGTATAGTGTAGTGTATAGTGTATAGTAGTGTAGTTGTTGAGTGGCCCACCCTGCGGGCCCAGTTAACGAGGTCGTCCAGCTTAGTCACCACACTACTATACTAGTGTGTAGTAGTGTATAGTGTAGTGTATAGTGTAGTGTATAGTGTATAGTAGCGAGTTGTTGAGTGGCCCACCCTGCGGGCCCAGTTAACGAGGTCGTCCAGCTTAGTCACCACACTACTATACTAGTGTGTAGTAGTGTATAGTGTAGTGTATAGTGTAGTGTATAGTGTATAGTAGCGAGTTGTTGAGTGGCCCACCCTGCGGGCCCAGTTAACGAGGTCGTCCAGCTTAGTCACCACAAACTCCCCGCGGCTCGAGGGGACGGTGGCCGGGGGCAGTGACGCCAGCGACCCAGCCCCACGCACGCCCGCCGCATGCCTGCACGCGCACAAAGATAAAGGTCCCCCGTGCAGCCCTTACAACAGACTGTTGGGGCAAGTGCCGTTAGCGAGTAGCGACTGTGAAGGCCGGCGTGTACAAGCGCGTACGCGTAAGCGTACGCGCACGCACGCACAGACACACGGACACACACGCAACAACCACCATTTCGAGCTTAGGTGGCGGTGACGTCACCACGACGCTTGTGCCAGGCTAGGTGCACCCTGAGGCCACGTGAAGTGTCGAACGCCCGCTGGCAGGAGGTCACGGGGCAGACCCAGCAGGTGCCACGGGTCGACTGACTGAGACGACTGGCTGATGCACCACCTGTGCCCCCTACTGTGCCAACCTGCTGTGCCTTAGCCACCCGGCGCTCCGCTCGTTGTTGTGAGCGTCGCTCCTCCGTCCTCCGTTGTTGTTGGAGGGCGACTGCCTCTAACTGCCCAGTAGCGTCCTTCACGAGCCTCCTCCACAGAGGCCGATCTTGACACCGCTGGTACCAGTCATCGGCAAGTCCACTCAGCTCCACGTCCTCCTGTACCGCGTCACTCCATCTCCTCTCTAGCCCGTGCCGCGCCCGTTTGGCTCCCTCTATCTGGCAGAACAAAAGCTGTTTAGGCATGCGGTGGCTGGGCATGCGGGCGACATGACCCAGCCATCGCAGCCTTGCCCGCCGGAGGAGCTCACCGATGGGACTTTGTCCAGATTTTTAAAGAATTTGTGAGCTACTCACACAATCCAGCATGGTTAAACCCAGGATGGATTGTAGGCATGAAAGCCCAAATGTTTATAACTAGTGAAGATGTTCCACTAGGTTGGGTCCACGCTTCGCAAGCGTAGAGAAGGGAGGGCATGACCGTGGCCCGAGAAGACCTGAAGCTTAGTGCGGAGCGACAGACCAGGTAGCTTCCAGACAGCGTTGCGCAGCCGATGAAAAGATAATTCCGTCCAACTGATTCAGAGTGAGACCTCTGCTGTCAAACCGGAGCTGGTCATAAGCACGCTGCGCAGGTATGGGAAATGCTCCAATCTCTCCACAACTGCTCCATGGCACAACATACTCGGGCAGGTGCTTAGTTTTGGTGGGTCTGATAGTAATGCCCCACCTCTTAATGGGATGCTCCAGGTTCAGCAGCAGCGCCTGCAATTCCTTTTCGAAGTGAGCGGCGATCGCCAAATCATCGGCATACTTAACACGATTGACCAACACGGAGCCATCCCTTGACCGCAACCGGGCACCGATCAGCCTCCCGTTGTATCTGTACCAGGTGGAGATTCCTCCGGGACGGCCATAGAACTACGTGGCAGAAAAAAAGGTTACACAATGTGGGAGCCAGAGGGCATCCCTCTCGCACACCAAGGTGAACAGGGAATCGCCACGTAGTTTTACCAACTTCCGCCCACCATCATGAGGGTCCTTACTGATTGTGAGCAGAGAGTAGGGGACTCCAAAAGCACGAAGAACAACCCAGAGCCCAGGCCTACTGATGGTATCATAGGCCTTGACCAGGTCAATAAAGCAGAGATGGAGGTCCTGTTGGAATTCCCTACACCTCTGCTGTACCAGACGGACAGAGAATATGGCGTCTGTGCAGGGCCGCCCTTTCCTGAAACCGCATTGGGGCTCCGCAAGCCTCTCCTCAGCGTGCCTGGCGAGGCGATGTTGAATAATCCTTGCCAGGACCTTTCCCGGCACACTGAGGAGTGAGATGCCCCTGTAGTTGTTACAGTCTGTACGGTCCCCCTTCTTAAAGAGGGGGACCACCAGGGCATCCTTCCAATCCTGCAGAACCCGTCCAGTGGTGCAGTCTGTTATTGTTTTGTCATATGGGGCAGTCTGCGCACAAACACCACCCTCCGTCAGCATTTCGCTTGGGAGGTCATCTCTGGTCTCAGGCTCTGGATCGCCTTTTGTACTTCCCCACCAGATGGTAATTCAGCGAGCCACTCACAGTTGGTGACGACTTCTTCCAATCATCATGGGACCTCCCTCGCCAGTACCAAACTACAATAGGCTTTCCCCTTTTTTTCTGGCAACAAAACAGCTGTGTTCAGATGTTAAAACACCAAACTGAAACCTTTAACAAGGAATCATGTCAGAATGCAAACAAAAAAGCATACTCTGATAAATATATGCATTGTCTTTGAAACCGATTGGTCCAGAGAGAGCTTCTTCAGCTAGCTGAGACCAGGCCGCTGTGGGTTTGAATGGGGTCCTGGATGTACAATCACCACCGGAGTGGAAGAATGGCAGGCGCATCTTACAGACGACAAGCCGATGGTCAGTGGGCAGATCAGTTCCACGGTAGGTCCTGGTGTTCCATCACTATGTAGTCCACCAGATGTTCTTGCTTGGACCCGGCGTGCATCCATGATGTTGTGTGGATGTGGAGATGCCACAACAGCGTGTTGGTAATTACAAGCCCATGGAGTGAACAGAAGTTTAGCAGCCTCCTACCGTTGTTAATGAGCTGATCTGGTCCATTCCTTCCAATCACTCCAGACCAGGTGCAGGCATCATGACCCATTCCGGCATTAAAGTCACCCAACAAGATGTCTCTAACCCGAGGGGCCACTTTAGCTAGCACCTGTGACAGGTCATAGAAGGCATCTGAATCATCGGACTTGCCTGCATCCCTCAAATGATGTTCATCTTTGGTGAGGGTATAAGTAACCACCACCACCACCTCACCTCACCGCGCCTCTGATTGACGGGAAGGCGAGCCCACAGTAGCCTGGGGCTTACAGCTTCCCACACCTCACCGCCACGCTCCCTCCGTTCTTTTGTTCAGAAAGAAGAGCCACTCCCTGTTGTTTGTCAGTCTTCTGCCTCGAGTCGAGGACTGCCCACCCCTCATGGTGACTGGAGCCAGAGCCGGTCCACCAGACCTCCTGAATAATGCAGAGATCCAGGCGGTACCGGTCCAGCTACCGACAGAGGAACCTCTCATCCACAGCGAGCGTTCGAACATTCCACGTGGCCACCCGCAGTGACTTTTTTTTGCTATTTCTGGAGGAACCCCGTGGGTAAGGATTCAGTCTCCCGGCTCTGCCAAACGGGGTGTGGCCAGGAGACGTCACGGACGCCTGTGTCCCACCCCCCGGGGCCTCCGGCACGAGCTTAGTTGGACCTTCAACACGTGCTTTTGGTGGTACTAAAACGCGTGTCCAGAGGCCCCCCCCAATGGCCGCCGCCGCGGTGGCTGCAAGCGCCATGAGGTGAAAGCCTTCCCTCCACGGCGTTGCTCGCTAACCACCACGCGGAGTTAACGTCCGGCAACCACCGAGGAGGCAGGATGTTGATGTTGTTGTTGTTGTTGTTGTTTTTTTCCGGACACACGTACACACGTACACACGTACGCACGTGTGTACGCATCGGCATCCACGCCCACCCCCTTGCCGCTACCACCCCCCTACCACCGGCCCCGACGTTCACCGCCGCCGAGTGGCCGGACAGCAGCGCCTCTCACCACAGAGACGAGGGGGCGGCGGCGGCGGTGGCGGCAGAGGCGGTGGAGGCGGCAGAAGCAGCACGGACGGCACGGAGCACTGGAGGGGAGACACAGACGCACGGGAGGAGCACGCGGAGACAGAGACACGGGGATTATGGGGAGGGACAGGTGGCGGGACACAGGGGGAGACGAGGATGGGGAGAGGAGAGACGGAGAGAGACAGGGAGCCGGGGAGATGAGGTGATGCAGAGCTGAGGGAGGCGATGAAGGCGACTGGGATGAGGGACGCAGGCGAAGCCGTGGAGTCGGCATCCGAGCTAACGATGTGGCTAGGGTGCGACTGTGTGACTGTGTGACTGACTGTGTGACTGTGTGACTGTGTGACTGACTGTGTGACTGTGTGACTGACTGTGTGACTGTGTGACTGACTGTGTGACTGTGTGACTGACTGTGTGACTGACTGTGTGACTGTGTGACTGACTGTGTGACTGACTGTGTGACTGTGTGACTGACTGTGTGACTGACTGTGTGACTGTGTGACTGTGTGACTGACTGTGTGACTGACTGTGTGACTGTGTGACTGACTGTGTGACTGTGTGACTGACTGTGTGACTGACTATGTGACTGACTGTGGTCTCTGTGTGACTGTCGTCTCTGTGTGACTGACTGTGGTCTCTGTGTGACTGTGTGACTGTGGTCTCTGTGTGACTGTGTGACTGACTGTGTGACTGTGTGACTGTGGTCTCTGTGTGACTGTGTGACCGTGTGACTGTGTGGCTGACTGTGGTCTCTGTGTGATGGTGTGACTGTGGTCTCTGTGTGACTGTGGTCTCTGTGTGACTGTGTGACTGTGGTCTCTGTGTGACTGTGGTCTCTGTGTGACTGTGTGACTGACTGTGGTCTCTGTGTGACTGTGGTCTCTGTGTGACTGTGTGACTGACTGTGATCTCTGTGTGACTGTGTGACTGACTGTGTGACTGTGGTCTCTGTGTGACTGTGGTCTCTGTGTGACTGTGGTCTCTGTGTGACTGTGGTCTCTGTGTGACTGTGATCTCTGTGTGACTGTGGTCTCTGTGTGACTGTGGTCTCTGTGTGACTGTGTGACTGACTGTGTGACTGTGGTCTGTGTGACTGACTGTGGTCTCTGTGTGACTGTGTGACTGACTGTGGTCTCTGTGTGACTGTGATCTCTGTGTGACTGTAGTCTCTGTGTGACTGTGGTCTCTGTGTGACTGTGTGACTGACTGTGGTCTCTGTGTGACTGTGTGACTGACTGTGGTCTCTGTGTGACGGTGTGACTGACTGTGGTCTCTGTGTGACTGTGTGACTGACTGTGATCTCTGTGTGACTGTAGTCTCTGTGTGACTGTGGTCTCTGTGTGACTGTGTGACTGACTGTGATCTCTGTGTGACTGTGTGTCTGACTGTGGTCTCTGTGTGACTGTGATCTCTGTGTGACTGTGGTCTCTGTGTGACTGACTGTGGTCTCTGTGTGACTGACTGTGATCTTTGTGTGACTGTGGTCTCTGTGTGACTGTGGTCTCTGTGTGACTGTGTGACTGACTGTGGTCTCTGTGTGACTGTGATCTCTGTGTGACTGTGATCTCTGTGTGACTGTGTGACTGTGGTCTCTGTGTGACTGTGTCACTGACTGTGGTCTCTGTGTGACTGTGTGACTGACTGTGGTCGCTGTGTGACTGTGTGACTGTGGTCTCTGTGTGACTGTGTCACTGACTGTGGTCTCTGTGTGACTGTGTGACTGACTGTGGTCGCTGTGTGACTGTGTGACTGTGGTCTCTGTGTGACTGTGTCACTGACTGTGGTCTCTGTGTGACTGACTGTGGTCTCTGTGTGACTGTGGTCTCTGTGTGACTGTGTGACTGACTGTGTTACTGACTGTGGTCTCTGTGTGACTGTGGTCTCTGTGTGACTGTGGTCTCTGTGTGACTGTGTGACTGACTGTGGTCTCTGTGTGACTGTATGACTGACTGTGTGACTGTGTGATTGACTGTGGTCTCTGTGTGACTGTGATCTCTGTGTGACTGTGTGACTGTGATCTCTGTGTGACTGTGGTCTCTGTGTGACTGTGTGACTGACTGTGGTCTCTGTGTGACTGTGTGACTGACTGTGGTCTCTGTGTGACTGACTGTGGTCTCTGTGTGACTGTGGTCTCTGTGTGACTGTGGTCACTGTGTGACTGACTGTGGTCTCTGTGTAACTGTGTGACTGTGATCTCTGTGTGACTGTGGTCTCTGTGTGACTGTGGTCTCTGTGTGACTGTGGTCTCTGTGTGACTGTGTGACTGACTGTGGTCACTCTGTGACTGTGGTCTCTGCGTGACTGTGTGACTGTGGTCTCTGTGTGGCTGTGGTCTCTGTGTGACTGACTGCGGTCACTCTGTGTGACTGACTGTGGTCTCTGTGTGACTGTGATCTTTGTGTGACTGTGTGACTGACTGTGATCTCTGTGTGACTGTGGTCTCTGTGTGACTGTGTGACTGACTGTGGTCTCTGTGTGACTGTGATCGGTGTGACTGTGTGACTGACTGTGATCTCTGTGTGACTGTGGTCTCTGTGTGACTGACTGTCTGACTGTGTGACTGACTGTGGTCTCTGTGTGACTGTGGTCTCTGTGTTACTGTGATCTCTGTGTCACTGTGTGACTGTGATCTCTGTGTGACTTTGATCTCTGTGTGACTGTGTGACTGTGATCTCTGTGTGACTGTGGTCTCTGTGTGACTGTGGTCTCTGTGTGACTGTGATCGGTGTGACTGTGTGACTGACTGTGATCTCTGTGTGACTGTGGTCTCTGTGTGACTGTGTGACTGACTGTGTGACTGTGTGACTGACTGTGTGACTGACTGTGTGACTGTGTGACTGACTGTGTGACTGTGTGACTGACTGTGTGACTGACTATGTGACTGACTGTGGTCTCTGTGTGACTGTCGTCTCTGTGTGACTGACTGTGGTCTCTGTGTGACTGTGTGACTGTGGTCTCTGTGTGACTGTGTGACTGACTGTGTGACTGTGTGACTGTGGTCTCTGTGTGACTGTGTGACCGTGTGACTGTGTGGCTGACTGTGGTCTCTGTGTGATGGTGTGACTGTGGTCTCTGTGTGACTGTGGTCTCTGTGTGACTGTGTGACTGTGGTCTCTGTGTGACTGTGGTCTCTGTGTGACTGTGTGACTGACTGTGGTCTCTGTGTGACTGTGGTCTCTGTGTGACTGTGTGACTGACTGTGATCTCTGTGTGACTGTGTGACTGACTGTGTGACTGTGGTCTCTGTGTGACTGTGGTCTCTGTGTGACTGTGGTCTCTGTGTGACTGTGGTCTCTGTGTGACTGTGATCTCTGTGTGACTGTGGTCTCTGTGTGACTGTGGTCTCTGTGTGACTGTGTGACTGACTGTGTGACTGTGGTCTGTGTGACTGACTGTGGTCTCTGTGTGACTGTGTGACTGACTGTGGTCTCTGTGTGACTGTGATCTCTGTGTGACTGTAGTCTCTGTGTGACTGTGGTCTCTGTGTGACTGTGTGACTGACTGTGGTCTCTGTGTGACTGTGTGACTGACTGTGGTCTCTGTGTGACGGTGTGACTGACTGTGGTCTCTGTGTGACTGTGTGACTGACTGTGATCTCTGTGTGACTGTAGTCTCTGTGTGACTGTGGTCTCTGTGTGACTGTGTGACTGACTGTGATCTCTGTGTGACTGTGTGTCTGACTGTGGTCTCTGTGTGACTGTGATCTCTGTGTGACTGTGGTCTCTGTGTGACTGACTGTGGTCTCTGTGTGACTGACTGTGATCTTTGTGTGACTGTGGTCTCTGTGTGACTGTGGTCTCTGTGTGACTGACTGTGGTCTCTGTGTGACTGTGATCTCTGTGTGACTGTGATCTCTGTGTGACTGTGTGACTGTGGTCTCTGTGTGACTGTGTCACTGACTGTGGTCTCTGTGTGACTGTGTGACTGACTGTGGTCTCTGTGTGACTGTGGTCTCTGTGTTACTGTGATCTCTGTGTCACTGTGTGACTGTGATCTCTGTGTGACTTTGATCTCTGTGTGACTGTGTGACTGTGATCTCTGTGTGACTGTGGTCTCTGTGTGACTGTGGTCTCTGTGTGACTGTGATCGGTGTGACTGTGTGACTGACTGTGATCTCTGTGTGACTGTGGTCTCTGTGTGACTGTGTGACTGACTGTGTGACTGACTGTGTGACTGACTGTGTGACTGTGTGACTGACTGTGTGACTGTGTGACTGACTGTGTGACTGACTATGTGACTGACTGTGGTCTCTGTGTGACTGTCGTCTCTGTGTGACTGACTGTGGTCTCTGTGTGACTGTGTGACTGTGGTCTCTGTGTGGCTGTGGTCTCTGTGTGACTGACTGCGGTCACTCTGTGTGACTGACTGTGGTCTCTGTGTGACTGTGATCTTTGTGTGACTGTGTGACTGACTGTGATCTCTGTGTGACTGTGGTCTCTGTGTGACTGTGTGACTGACTGTGGTCTCTGTGTGACTGTGATCGGTGTGACTGTGTGACTGACTGTGATCTCTGTGTGACTGTGGTCTCTGTGTGACTGACTGTCTGACTGTGTGACTGACTGTGGTCTCTGTGTGACTGTGGTCTCTGTGTTACTGTGATCTCTGTGTCACTGTGTGACTGTGATCTCTGTGTGACTTTGATCTCTGTGTGACTGTGTGACTGTGATCTCTGTGTGACTGTGGTCTCTGTGTGACTGTGGTCTCTGTGTGACTGTGATCGGTGTGACTGTGTGACTGACTGTGATCTCTGTGTGACTGTGGTCTCTGTGTGACTGTGTGACTGACTGTGTGACTGTGTGACTGACTGTGTGACTGACTGTGTGACTGTGTGACTGACTGTGTGACTGTGTGACTGACTGTGTGACTGACTGTGTGACTGACTGTGTGACTGACTGTGTGACTGTGTGACTGACTGTGTGACTGTGTGACTGACTGTGTGACTGACTGTGTGACTGACTGTGTGACTGACTGTGTGACTGTGTGACTGACTGTGTGACTGTGTGACTGACTGTGTGACTGACTATGTGACTGACTGTGGTCTCTGTGTGACTGTCGTCTCTGTGTGACTGACTGTGGTCTCTGTGTGACTGTGTGACTGTGGTCTCTGTGTGACTGTGTGACTGACTGTGTGACTGTGGTCTCTGTGTGACTGTGTGACCGTGTGACTGTGTGGCTGACTGTGGTCTCTGTGTGATGGTGTGACTGTGGTCTCTGTGTGACTGTGGTCTCTGTGTGACTGTGTGACTGTGGTCTCTGTGTGACTGTGGTCTCTGTGTGACTGTGTGACTGACTGTGGTCTCTGTGTGACTGTGGTCTCTGTGTGACTGTGTGACTGACTGTGATCTCTGTGTGACTGTGTGACTGACTGTGTGACTGTGGTCTCTGTGTGACTGTGGTCTCTGTGTGACTGTGGTCTCTGTGTGACTGTGGTCTCTGTGTGACTGTGATCTCTGTGTGACTGTGGTCTCTGTGTGACTGTGGTCTCTGTGTGACTGTGTGACTGACTGTGTGACTGTGGTCTGTGTGACTGACTGTGGTCTCTGTGTGACTGTGTGACTGACTGTGGTCTCTGTGTGACTGTGATCTCTGTGTGACTGTAGTCTCTGTGTGACTGTGGTCTCTGTGTGACTGTGTGACTGACTGTGGTCTCTGTGTGACTGTGTGACTGACTGTGGTCTCTGTGTGACGGTGTGACTGACTGTGGTCTCTGTGTGACTGTGTGACTGACTGTGATCTCTGTGTGACTGTAGTCTCTGTGTGACTGTGGTCTCTGTGTGACTGTGTGACTGACTGTGATCTCTGTGTGACTGTGTGTCTGACTGTGGTCTCTGTGTGACTGTGATCTCTGTGTGACTGTGGTCTCTGTGTGACTGACTGTGGTCTCTGTGTGACTGACTGTGATCTTTGTGTGACTGTGGTCTCTGTGTGACTGTGGTCTCTGTGTGACTGTGTGACTGACTGTGGTCTCTGTGTGACTGTGATCTCTGTGTGACTGTGATCTCTGTGTGACTGTGTGACTGTGGTCTCTGTGTGACTGTGTCACTGACTGTGGTCTCTGTGTGACTGTGTGACTGACTGTGGTCGCTGTGTGACTGTGTGACTGTGGTCTCTGTGTGACTGTGTCACTGACTGTGGTCTCTGTGTGACTGTGTGACTGACTGTGGTCGCTGTGTGACTGTGTGACTGTGGTCTCTGTGTGACTGTGTCACTGACTGTGGTCTCTGTGTGACTGACTGTGGTCTCTGTGTGACTGTGGTCTCTGTGTGACTGTGTGACTGACTGTGTTACTGACTGTGGTCTCTGTGTGACTGTGGTCTCTGTGTGACTGTGGTCTCTGTGTGACTGTGTGACTGACTGTGGTCTCTGTGTGACTGTATGACTGACTGTGTGACTGTGTGATTGACTGTGGTCTCTGTGTGACTGTGATCTCTGTGTGACTGTGTGACTGTGATCTCTGTGTGACTGTGGTCTCTGTGTGACTGTGTGACTGACTGTGGTCTCTGTGTGACTGTGTGACTGACTGTGGTCTCTGTGTGACTGACTGTGGTCTCTGTGTGACTGTGGTCTCTGTGTGACTGTGGTCACTGTGTGACTGACTGTGGTCTCTGTGTAACTGTGTGACTGTGATCTCTGTGTGACTGTGGTCTCTGTGTGACTGTGGTCTCTGTGTGACTGTGGTCTCTGTGTGACTGTGTGACTGACTGTGGTCACTCTGTGACTGTGGTCTCTGCGTGACTGTGTGACTGTGGTCTCTGTGTGGCTGTGGTCTCTGTGTGACTGACTGCGGTCACTCTGTGTGACTGACTGTGGTCTCTGTGTGACTGTGATCTTTGTGTGACTGTGTGACTGACTGTGATCTCTGTGTGACTGTGGTCTCTGTGTGACTGTGTGACTGACTGTGGTCTCTGTGTGACTGTGATCGGTGTGACTGTGTGACTGACTGTGATCTCTGTGTGACTGTGGTCTCTGTGTGACTGACTGTCTGACTGTGTGACTGACTGTGGTCTCTGTGTGACTGTGGTCTCTGTGTTACTGTGATCTCTGTGTCACTGTGTGACTGTGATCTCTGTGTGACTTTGATCTCTGTGTGACTGTGTGACTGTGATCTCTGTGTGACTGTGGTCTCTGTGTGACTGTGGTCTCTGTGTGACTGTGATCGGTGTGACTGTGTGACTGACTGTGATCTCTGTGTGACTGTGGTCTCTGTGTGACTGTGTGACTGACTGTGTGACTGTGTGACTGACTGTGTGACTGACTGTGTGACTGACTGTGGTCTCTGTGTGACTGTGATCTCTGTGTGACTGTGATCTCTGTGTGACTGTGATCTCTGTGTGACTGTGTGACTGTGATCTCTGTGTGACTGTGTGACTGTGATCTCTGTGTGACTGTGATCTCTGTGTGACTGTGATCTCTGTGTGACTGTGTGACTGTGATCTCTGTGTGACTGTGATCTCTGTGTGACTGTGATCTGTGTGACTGTGTGACTGTGATCTCTGTGTGACTGTGATCTCTGTGTGACTGTGATCTGTGTGACTGTGATCTGGTGTTTGTGTGACTGCGTGATTAGGTAACTGTCGTGTGTCTCTGTGGTGTGGTCGTGTTGTCCTCAGAGTCGTTCCCTCAGTCTCTCTCTCTGAGTCGTTCTCTGAGTCGTTCCCTGAGTTTCTCTCTGAGTCGTTATCTGAGTCTCTCCCTGAGTCGTTCCCTGAGTCTCTCCGTGAGTCTCTGAATCGTTCTCTGAGTCTCTCTCTGAGTCGTTCGCTGAATCGTTCTCTGAGTCTCTCTCTGAGTCGTTCCCCGAGTCGTTCCCTGAGTCGTTCCCTGAGTCTCTCTCTGAGTCTCTCCGTGAGTCTCTCCGTGAGTCTCTCCGTGAGTCCGAGTCGTTCTCTGAGTCGTTCCCTGAGTCTCTCCCTGAGTCTCTCCCTGAGTCTCTCCCTGAGTCTCTCCGTGAGTCTCTCCGTGAGTCTCTGAGTCGTTCTCTGAGTCTCTCCCTGAGTCTCTCCCTGAGTCTCTCCCCGAGTCCCTCCGTGAGTCTCTGAGTCGTTCTCTGAGTCGTTCCCTGAGTCTCTCCCTGAGTCTCTCCCTGAGTCTCTGAGTCGTTCTCTGAGTCTCTCCCTGAGTCTCTCCCTGAGTCTCTCCGTGAGTCTCTGAGTCGTTCTCTGAGTCTCTCCCTGAGTCTCTCCCTGAGTCTCTCCCCGAGTCCCTCCGTGAGTCTCTGAGTCGTTCTCTGAGTCGTTCCCTGAGTCTCTCTCTGAGTCTCTCTCTGAGTCGTTCTCTGAGTCGTTCCCTGAGTCTCTCCGTGAGTCTCTGAGTCGTTCTCTGAGTCTCTCTCTGAGTCTCTCCCTGAGTCTCTCCCTGAGTCTCTCTCTGAGTCTCTCCCTGAATCTCTCCGTGAGTCTCTGAGTCGTTCCCTGAGTCGTTCCCTGAGTCTCTCTCTGAGTCTCTCTCTGAGTCGTTCTCTGAGTCGTTCCCTGAGTCTCTCCGTGAGTCTCTGAGTCGTTCTCTGAGTCTCTCTCTGAGTCTCTCCCTGAGTCTCTCCCTGAGTCTCTCTCTGAGTCTCTCCCTGAATCTCTCCGTGAGTCTCTGAGTCGTTCCCTGAGTCTCTCCCTGAGTCGTTCCCTGAGTTAAAGTCGCGGGGTCACTACTCACAGCGGGCCGCCATCTTGTCCCAGAGTCAAGGGTCCGAGTCCGCAGGAAACGCGGCGTAGCTGCAACGTCGGCGCGATTTTTTAGGTTCCGGATGAATTTAGTTCCGCCCGCTGGTGATTGGTTCAGGACGGTGAGAGAGACACGGGGAGAGAGACACAGAGACACGGGGAGAGAGAGACAGAGACACGGGGAGAGAGACACGGGGAGAGACACAGAGACACGGGGAGAGAGACACAGAGACACTGGGAGAGAGACACAGAGACACGGGGAGAGAGACACAGAGACACGGGGAGAGAGGGACAGAGACACGGGGAGACACGGGGACAGAGACACGGGGAGACACGGGGACAGAGACACGGGGAGACACGGGGACAGAGACACGGGGAGAGAGACACAGAGACACGGGGGGAGAGAGACAGAGACACGGGGAGATAGACACGGGGAGAGCCACACGGGGAGAGAGACACAGAGACACGGGGAGAGAGACAGAGACACGGGGAGAGACACAGAGACACGGGAGAGAGACACAGAGACACGGGGAGAGACACGGGGAGAGAGACACAGAGACACGGGGAGAGAGACACGGGGAGAGACACAGACACGGGGAGAGAGACACAGAGACACGGGGAGAGACACAGAGACACGGGAGAGAGACACAGAGACACGGGAGAGAGACACAGAGACACGGGGAGAGAGACACGGGGAGAGAGACACAGAGACACGGGGAGAGAGACACGGGGAGAAAGACACGGGGAGAGAGACACAGAGACACGGGGAGAGAGACACAGAGACACGGGGAGAGAGACACAGAGACACGGGGAGAGAGAGACAGAGACACGGGGAGAGAGACACAGAGACACGGGGAGAGAGACACAGAGACACGGGGAGAGAGACGCAGAGACACGGGGAGAGAGACACGGGGAGAGAGACACAGAGACACGGGGAGAGAGAGACGGGGAGAGAGACACGGGGAGAGACACACAGAGACACGGGGAGAGACACACATAGACACGGGGAGAGAGACACAGAGACACGGGGAGAGAGAGACAGAGACACGGGGAGAGAGACACAGAGACACGGGGAGAGAGACACAGAGACACGGGGAGAGAGACGCAGAGACACGGGGAGAGAGACACAGAGACACGGGGAGAGAGACACAGAAACACGGGGAGAGAGACACGGAGACACGGGGAGAGAGACACGGAGACACGGGGAGAGAGAGACAGAGACACGGGGAGAGACACAGAGACACGGGGAGAGAGAGACAGAGACACGGGGAGAGGGACACAGAGACACGGAGAGAGAGACACAGAGACACGGGGAGAGAGACACGGGGAGAGACACAAACACGGGGAGAGAGAGAGACGGAGACACGGGGAGAGAGACAGACACAGGGAGAGAGAGACACAGAGACACGGGGAGAGACACACAGAGCCACGGGGAGACACGGGGAGAGAGACCACAGAGACACGGGGAGAGAGACACAGAGACACGGGGAGAGAGACACGGAGAGACACAAAGACATGGGGAGAGAGACACGGGGAGAGAGACAGAGACACGGGGAGAGAGACAGAGACACGGGGAGAGAGAGACAGAGACACGGGGAGAGAGACAGAGACATGGGGAGAGACACAGAGAACCAATAATATATTTTTTATTGTTATTGTTTCCCTTCTACGTGACCTTACCGAAAGAACCAAGAATATATTTTTATTATTTTATTGTTTCCCTTCTACGTGGTGACTTTATCGAAAGAACCAATAATATATTTTTATTATTTTATTGTTTCCCTTCTACGTGACCTTACCGAAAGAACCAAGAATATATTTTTATTATTTTATTGTTTCCCTTCTACGTGGTGACTTTACCGAAAGAACCAATAATATATTTTTATTATTTTGTTTCCCTTCTACGTGGTGACTTTACCGAAAGAACCAATATATTTTTATTATTTTATTGTTTCCCTTCTACGTGGTGACTTTATACCGAAAGAACCAAGAATATATTTTTATTATGTTATTGTTTCCCTTCTACGTGACTTCATACCGAAAGAACCAAGAATATACAGAGGGGTTGACACAAACTTCATCATGAACGACGCCAAACTGGTTATCCACAAGGCCAGAAAATGCGCAATCGAAGGGAAGCGGCCTATCCAGTCACTGTCGCATCTTCAAGGCCCTGGTTTTTGGTAGAATTTCGCTGGAATTTCGGTAACGCGGCGAATAGCAGGGGAAATCTGGTCAAGTTGTGCGGGCCGCTAGCTGCCCCACCGACTCTTCCGTCGCAATCCCACCACCACCACCACCCCCGCCGCGCCACGCGGGCTCAGCGGCTGGCTCGCTCGCTCGCTCGCAAAGCGAAGCAAAGCGAAACCTCGTCTCGCGCCCGGGCGCCAACGATTCCGACTCCGCTACCCGCCCGGCTCCGTACACCAATCGCGCGCGAGGGAGCTTGGGGTCGGGGTCAGAGGGCAAGGGGGGGGGGGCGTGTCCGCCGTGCGCGCGCCCCGCTGATTGGAGGGAGTCGCTCCGTCCCGATTTTAAAGGGCGTCCGAGCGGCCACGCGTTGCTAGCGGGACTCCAGACAACCGCACCAGACGCGGGCAAAACAACAAAAAAACACAAAAACAAAAAATCCGGCCCACCGAACTCGTCCAAATATTACATTTTGATTTAAAGCTTTCGTGACTTGCAGTAATTCATATTCTTAGTTTTTTTTTTCGGTAAAGTCACCACCACGTTGAAGGGAAACAACAAAATAATATATAAATATATATAAAACAATAAAAAAAAATCTCACGACGTTTCGACCATAACTCAAACGGTCATCTTCAGGTGTGTTGGTTCGCATAAATTTATTTTTATTTTTAAACGGCGCATTTATTTATTTATAAAAACGTTAGCGCCACGCGCAACGATTTTGCAGTTTATTTAGAAGGACTAGTCCATCTATATTCTGAAAAGAGGAGGGGGGAGACGAAATTTTTAATAATGTATGCTGTCTGAAAGCCACTGTAAGCGTGAACAATCAATTAAGACCTGAAATGGTTTATCAAATCTTTCCAATGATTGCTAAGCCAGAATCCATCTTCTCGGTTCGAAATTGTCTCTGTGTTCGTATATGTGGATAGCCTCATGAACGAATCTCTCACGGAAGCCAGATGGCTTACAAAGAACCTCCGTCTTGGAAAAGTCAATGGCATGTGAGCCTACTGAATTATAACAATGATCTGGCACGGCCGAGGTGTTGGTCCTACCGCGTTTCTCCTGCAATGCCTCCGTTTCCCCATTAGATGGCGCACTTTGACCGGGAGCCACGACACGTTTTTGTGTCGTTCGCGTTCGTGCGGTTCGTTAATTTGGCCCGCGCCTAAACGCTTCGCTGCCTGTTGAAGGCCGAATCCTTTCACGCGATGATTTCTGACGCGTCGTTTCGTAATTGAGTTCACGCAAAATAAAAACTCCTCCATCCATCCGTTCCCTGGCCGCCGTGGGTAACCCGCTAAGCTACGCGTGATTGCAGTGGGCCAGCGGACCCCTGACTGGGCCTATCCGTCGGCGATCCTGGCCTCTATTTATCGCTTCTTTTTTTACGATTGAAAGCTTTCGTGACTTGCAGTAATTCATATTCTTAGTTTTTTTTCGGTAAAGTCACCACCACGTTGAAGGGAAACAACAAAATAATAAAAAGTATATATAAAAGAATAACAAAAATTCTCACGACGTTTCGGCCGCGACACAAGCGGCCTTCATCAGGTGAAGGGACGAGACTGTCTGGAGGACAGCGCTGGAGTGGAAGACGGTCTCGTCCCCTTCACCTGATGAAGGCCGCTTGTGTTGTGGCCGAAACGTCGTGTGATTTTGTTGTTGTTGTTTCATTTTCACCTACGTGACTTTACCCAATAGAACCAAAGAGTATGATGGATCCTAGCAGTCACGAAAGCTTTCAATCTAGAATCGGTATACTTACGTCATACCCATAACAATACCGTATAAATTTTGATTTAAAGCTTTCGTGACTTGCAGTAATTCATATTCTTAGTTTTTTTTCGGTAAAGTCACCACCACGTTGAAGGGAAACAACAAAATAATAAAATATATATATAAAACAATAACAAAAATTCTCACGACGTTTCGGCCGCGACACAAGCGGCCTTCATCAGGTGAAGGGGCGAGACTGTCTGGTAGGACAGCGCTGGAGTGGAAGACGGTCTCGTCCCCTTCACCTGATGAAGGCTGCTTGTGTTGTGGCCGAAACGTCGTGTGATTTTTTTGTTGTTGTTTCATTTTCACCTACGTGACTTTACCCAATAGAACCAATGAGTATGATGGATCCTAGCAGTCACGAAAGCTTTCAATCTAGAATCGGTATACTTACGTCATACCCATAACAATACCGTATAAATTTTGATTTAAAGCTTTCGTGACTTGCAGTCATTCATATTCTTAGTTTTTTTTCGGTAAAGTCACCACCACGTTGAAGGGAAACAACAAAATAATAAAATATATATAAAGCAATAACAAAAATTCTCACGACGTTTCGGCCGCGACACAAGCGGCCTTCATCAGGTGAAGGGGACGAGACTGTCTGGTAGGACAGCGCTGGAGTGAAAGAGCCACGTTCAGATCACGGCTTTTAAGCTTAGAGTCGCGGCATCTCTTCAGAAAGGTGAGAGACTCGATTAGTTGAGCCTTCTTATCCCGAAGTCTGTTGAATGATCTTAAGGATGTGTGGAATCCCTCCCCGTAGAGGCGGTTAAATTTCGATTTAAAGCTTTCGTGACTGCGACTCTAAGCTTAAAGGCCGTGATCTGAACGTGGCTCTTTCACTCCAGCGCTGTCCTACCAGACAGTCTCGTCCCTTCACCTGATGAAGGCCGCTTGTGTTGTGGCCGAAACGTCGTGAGAATATTATTGTTGTGTTATTTTATTTTATCAATTTATTATTTTAATCTCATTCTACGTGGTGGTGGTGGTGGTGACTTTACCGAAAGAACCAAAGAAGATGAATCCTTGCAGTCACGAAAGCTTTAAATCAAAATGTTTTATATATATTTTATTATTTTGTTGTTTCCCTTCAACGTGGTGGTGACTTTACCGAAAAAAACTAAGGACACGAAAGAAGATCTGTTTCATCCCGCCTGGCGCTCCGATTTCTACCCTCTGATTAATTAGCCCAAACTCACCGCCCTCCCTCTCTCTCTCTCCCTCTCTCTCTCCCTCTCTCTTACTTACGCTGATTTCCACTCTGCCGCTACGCCGGAAGCTGTCGAAGGCCGTCCCCGTAGAGGGCCTTGCCCGGCCGCGTTGAAGCTCGTCACACGGACGAAATCGAACGGCCGGCTCCAACTCCCCCGCTGATTTCGACGCTTTGAAGGACTCCAACCTCAAATAGAGACCCACAAACTCACCTCACACAGAGACCCACAAACTCACTTCACACAGAGACCCACAAACTCACCACCCACAGACACACACAGAGACCCACAGACTCACCTCACACAGAGACCCAAACTCACCTCACACAGAGACCCACAAACTCACTTCACACAGAGACCCACAAACTCACCACCCACAGACACACACAGAGACCCACAGACTCACCTCACACAGAGACCCAAACTCACCTCACATAGAGACCCACAAACTAACTTCACACAGAGACCCACACACTCACTACAGAGACCCACAAACTCATCTCACACAGAGACCCACAGACTCCACCACACACAGACACCCACACTCACCTCACACAGACACCCACAGACTCACAGACTCACCTCACACAGAGAAACACAGACTCACCATACAGACACACACAGAGACCCACAGACTCACCTCATACAGACTCACACAGAGACCCACAGACTCACCACACACAGACACCCACACTAAAACCCCAGTGACATGCAGAGACTCACCTCACACAGACACACACAGAGACCCACAGACTCATCACACAGAGACCCACAGACTCACCACACACAGACACACACAGAGACCCACAGACTCATCACACACAGAGACCCACAAACTCACCACACAGAGACCCACAGACTCACCACACACAGACACCCACAGAGACCCACAGACTCATCACGTGAATTCCCACCCCACCCCCATTCCTTCCTTTATCCCACACTGCAACGAAGGAATTCCGACGTTTCTCTCCCAACCCCTCCCCCACCTATCTCGGCCTCCCGTCCAATCGGAGGGCTCGGATTTCCCCGCACTTTTCGATGTTCGGATCCCAGCTCTGAGTGACGATCCCATCAGGGGCTCCTGGACGGAAAACCACGGCGGTCACGTGACCCCGCCCCGCCCGCCCGCCCCCAGCGGCGGGCTCTACGTGGGGTGTGTAGGGTGTGTGTGTGGGGTGTGTGTAGGGTGTGTGTGTGTGGGGTGTGTGTAGGGTGTGTAGGGTGTGTGTGTGTGTGTAGGGTGTGTGTGGGGTGTGTAGGGTGTGTAGGGGGTGTAGGGTGTGTGGTGTGGGGTGTGTAGGGTGTGTGTGTGTGTGTAGGGTGTGTAGGGTGTGTAGGGTGTGTGTGGGGGGTGTAGGGTGTGTGTAGGGTGTGTAGGGTGTGTAGGGGGTGTAGGGTGTGTGGTGTGGGGTGTGTAGGGTGTGTAGGGTGTGTGGGGTGTGTAGGGTGTGTATGTGTGTAGGGTGTGTGTGTGGTGTGTGTAGGGTGTGTGTGGTGTGTGTGGTGTGTAGGGTGTGTGTGTGGTGTGTGTGTGGTGTGTGTGTGGTGTGTAGGGTGTGTGTGTGTGTAGGGTGTGTGTGTGGTGTGTGTGGTGTGTGTGTGTGGTGTGTGTGGTGTGTGTAGGGTGTGTGTGGTGTGTGTGGTGTGTAGGGTGTGTGTGTGGTGTGTGTGTGGTGTGTGTGTGGTGTGTAGGGTGTGTGTGTGTGGTGTGTGTGTGTGTGTGTAGGGTGTGTGTGGTGTGTGTGGGGTGTGTGGGGTGTGTAGGGTGTGTGGGGTGTGTGTGGGGTGTGTGTGGTGTGTGTGTGGTGTGTGTGGGGTGTGTGTGGTGTGTGTGGGGTGTGTGGGGTGTGTGTGGGGTGTGTGTGGTGTGTGTGTGTGGGGTGTGTAGGGTGTGTGTGTGAGTGGGGGTGTGTGGGGTGTGTGTGTGTGTGGGGTGTGTGTAGGGTGTGTGTGGGGTGTGTAGGGTGTGTGTGGGGTGTGTAGGGTGTGTAGGGTGTGTGTGTGGTGTGTGTAGGGTGTGTGTGTGGGGTGTGTAGGGTGTGTAGGGTGTGTGTGTGGGGTGTGTGTGTGGGTGTGTAGGGTGTGTGTGTGGGGTGTGTGTGTGTGGGGTGTGTGTGGTGTGTAGGGTGTGTGTGTGGTGTGTGTAGGGTGTGTGTAGGGTGTGTGTAGGGTGTGTGTGTGGGGTGTGTAGGGTGTGTAGGGTGTGTGTGTGGGGTGTGTGTGTGGGTGTGTAGGGTGTGTGTGTGGGGTGTGTGTGTGTGGGGTGTGTGTGGTGTGTAGGGTGTGTGTGTGGTGTGTGTAGGGTGTGTGTAGGGTGTGTGTGTGTGTGGGGTGTGTGTAGGGTGTGTGTAGGGTGTGTGTGTGGGGTGTGTAGGGTGTGTAGGGTGTGTGTGTGGGGTGTGTAGGGTGTGTAGGGGGTGTGTGGGGTGTGTGTAGGGTGTGTAGGGTGTGTGTGTGTGGGGTGTGTAGGGTGTGTGTAGGGTGTGTGTGTGTGTGGGGTGTGTGTAGGGTGTGTAGGGTGTGTGTGTGTGGGGTGTGTGTGGGGTGTGTAGGGTGTGTAGGGTGTGTGTGTGGGGTGTGTAGGGTGTGTGTGTGGGGGTGTGTGGGGTGTGTGGGGGTGTGTGGGGGGTGTGTGTGGGGTGTGTGTGTGTGTGGGGTGTGTAGGGTGTGTGGTGTGTGTAGGGTGTGTGTGTGTGTGGGGTGTGTGTGGGGTGTGTAGGGTGTGTGTGGGGTGTGTGTAGGGTGTGTAGGGTGTGTGTGTGTGGGGTGTGTAGGGTGTGTGTAGGGTGTGTGTGTGTGTGGGGTGTGTGTAGGGTGTGTGTAGGGTGTGTGTGTGGGGTGTGTAGGGTGTGTAGGGTGTGTGTGTGGGGTGTGTAGGGTGTGTGTGTGGGGGTGTGTGGGGTGTGTGGGGGTGTGTGGGGGGTGTGTGTGTGTGGGGTGTGTGTGTGTGTGGGGTGTGTAGGGTGTGTGGGGGTGTGTGGGGTGTGTGTGTGTGTGGGGTGTGTAGGGTGTGTGGTGTGTGTAGGGTGTGTGTGTGTGTGGGGTGTGTGTGGGGTGTGTAGGGTGTGTGTGGGGTGTGTGTAGGGTGTGTAGGGTGTGTGTGTGTGGGGTGTGTAGGGTGTGTGTAGGGTGTGTGTGTGTGTGGGGTGTGTGTAGGGTGTGTGTAGGGTGTGTGTGTGGGGTGTGTAGGGTGTGTAGGGTGTGTGTGTGGGGTGTGTAGGGTGTGTGTGTGGGGTGTGTGTAAGGTGTGTAGGGGGTGTGTGTGTGGTGTGTGTAGGGTGTGTGGGGTGTGTAGGGTGTGTGTGTGTGGGGTGTGTGGGGTGTGTAGGGTGTGTGTGGGGTGTGTGTAGGGTGTGTAGGGTGTGTGTGTGTGGGGTGTGTAGGGTGTGTGTAGGGTGTGTGTGTGTGTGGGGTGTGTGTAGGGTGTGTAGGGTGTGTAGGGTGTGTGTGGGGTGTGTGTGGGGTGTATGTGTGTGCAGTGTGTGTGTGTGGGGTGTGCGTGTGTGGGGTGTGTGTGTGCGTGTGTGCAGGGTGTGTGTGTGTGCAGTGTGTGTGTGTGGTGTGTGTGTGGGGGTGTGCGTGTGTGTGGGGTGTGTGTGTGTGGGGTGTGTGTGTGCGTGTGTGCAGGGTGTGTGTGTGTGCAGTGTGTGGTGTGTGTGTGGGGGTGTGCGTGTGTGTGGAGTGTGTGTGTGTGGGGTGTGTGTGTGCGTGTGTGCAGGGTGTGTGTGTGTGTGTGCAGTGTGTGTGTGTGGTGTGTGTGTGGGGGTGTGCGTGTGTGTGGGGTGTGTGTGTGTGTGTGGGGTGTGTGTGTGGTGTGTGTGCGTGTGTGTGGGGTGTGCGTGTGTGTGGGGTGTGTGTGTGTGCGTGTGTGCAGGGTGTGCGTGTATGGGGTGTGCGTGTGTGCGTGTGTGCAGGGTGTGTGTGTGTGCAGGGTGTGTGTGGTGTGTGTGTGGGGTGTGTGCAGGGTGTGTGGGTTGACTGCTGAGCCCGGCTAGGTGCAGCAGGTTATGGAACAGTGTTAGTCTATGGGCAGTGTTAGACTATGGGCAGTGTTAGTCTATGGTTCCAGTGTTAGTGTATGGGCAGTGTTAGTCTATGGGCAGTGTTAGACTATGGGCAGTGTTAGTCTATGGTTCCAGTGTTAGTGTATGGGCAGTGTTAGTCTATGGGCAGTGTTAGTCTATGGGCAGTGTTAGTCTATGCGCAGTGTTAGTCTATGGGCAGTGTTAGTCTATGGTTCCAGTGTTAGTCTATGGGCAGTGTTAGTCTATGGGCAGTGTTAGTCTATGGGCAGTGTTAGTCTATGGGCAGTGTTAGTCTATGGTTCCAGTGTTAGTCTATGGGCAGTGTTAGTCTATGGGTAGTGTTAGTCTATGGGCAATGTTAGTCTATGGGTAGTGTTAGTCTATGGGTAGTGTTAGTCTATGGGCAGTGTTAGTCTATGGGCAGTGTTAGTCTATGGGGTAGTGTTAGTCTATGGGCAGTGTTAGTCTATGGGCAATGTTAGTCTATGGGCAGTGTTAGTCTATGGGCAGTGTTAGTCTATGGGCAGTGTCAGTCTATGGGTAGTGTTAGTCTATGGGCAGTGTTAGTCTATGGGCAGTGTTAGTCTATGGGCAATGTTAGTCTATGGGCAGTGTTAGTCTATGGGCAGTGTCAGTCTATGGGCAGTGTTAGTCTATGGGCAGTGTCAGTCTATGGGCAGTGTTAGTCTATGGGCAGTGTCAGTCTATGGGCAGTGTTAGTCTATGGGCAGTGTTAGTCTATGGGCAGTGTCAGTCTATGGGCAGTGTTAGTCTATGGGCAGTGTCAGTCTATGGGCAGTGTTAGTCTATGGGCAGTGTTAGTCTATGGGCAGTGTTAGTCTATGGGCAGTGTCAGTCTATGGGCAGTGTTAGTCTATGGGCAGTGTTAGTCTATGGGCAGTGTTAGTCTATGGGTAGTGTTAGTCTATGGGTCCAGTGTTAGTCTATGGGTAGTGTTAGTCTATGGGTAGTGTTACTCTATGGGCAGTGTTAGTCTATGGGCAGTGTTAGTCTATGGGCAGTGTTAGTCTATGGGTCCAGTGTTAGTCTATGGGCAGTGTTAGTCTATGGGCAATGTTAGTCTATGGGCAGTGTTAGTCTATGGGCAGTGTTAGTCTATGGGCAGTGTTAGTCTATGGGCAGAGTTAGTCTATGGGTCCAGTGTTAGTCTATGGGTAGTGTTAGTCTATGGGTAGTGTTATTCTATGGGCAGTGTTAGTCTATGGGCAGTGTTAGTCTATGGGCAGTGTTAGTCTATGGGCAGTGTTAGTCTATGGGTCCAGTGTTAGTCTATGGGCAGTGTTAGTCTATGGGCAATGTTAGTCTATGGGTAGTGTTAGTCTATGGGCAGTGTTAGTCTATGGGCAGTGTTAGTCTATGGGTCCAGTGTTAGTCTATGGGCAGTGTTAGTCTATGGGCAATGTTAGTCTATGGGCAGTGTTAGTCTATGGGCAGTGTTAGTCTATGGGTCCAGTGTTAGTCTATGGGCAGTGTTAGTCTATGGGTACTGTTAGTCTATGGGCAGTGTTAGTCTATGGGCAGTGTTAGTCTATGGGTAGTGTTAGTCTATGGGCAGTGTTAGTCTATGGGTAGTGTTAGTCTATGGGTAGTGTTAGTCTATGGGCAGTGTTAGTCTATGGGTAGTGTTAGTCTATGGGCAGTGTTAGTCTATGGGCAGTGTTAGTCTATGGGCAGTGTTAGTCTATGGGCAGTGTTAGTCTATGGGTCCAGTGTTAGTCTATGGGCAGTGTTAGTCTATGGGTAGTGTTAGTCTATGGGCAGTGTTAGTCTATGGGCAGTGTTAGTCTATGGGTAGTGTTAGTCTATGGGCAGTGTTAGTCTATGGGTAGTGTTAGTCTATGGGTAGTGTTAGTCTATGTGCAGTGTTAGTCTATGGGTAGTGTTAGTCTATGGGCAGTGTTAGTCTATGGGTAGTGTTAGTCTATGGGCAGTGTTAGTCTATGGGCAGTGTTAGTCTATGGGCAGTGTTAGTCTATGGGCAGTGTATCGTAGTGTAGTGTATAGTGTAGTGTATAGTAGTGTATTGTATAGTGTAGTGTATAGTAGTGTAGCGTATAGTGTAGTGTATATTAGTGTAGTGTAGTGTATAATAGTGTATTGTATAGTGTAGTGTATAGTAGTGTAGCATATAGTGTAGTGTATAGTGTAGTGTATAGTAGTGTAGTGTATAGTGTAGTGTGTAGTAGTGTAGCGTATAGTGTAGTGTATAGTATTGTAGTGTATCGTAGTGTATATTAGTGTAGTGTATAGTGTAGTGTATAGTAGTGTAGCGTATAGTAGTGTAGTGTATAGTAGTGCAGTGTATAGTAGTGTAGTGTATAGTAGTGTAGTGTATAGTAGTGTAGTGTATAGTGTAGTGTATAGTAGTATAATGTATAGTGTAGTGTATAGTAGTGTATAGTAGTGTAATGTATAGTGTAGTGTATAGTAGTATAGTGTATAGTGTAGTGTATAGTAGTAGTAATGTATAGTAGTGTAGCATATAGTAGTGTAATGTATAGTGTAGTGTATAGTGTAGTGTATAGTAGTGTAGTGTATAGTGTAGTAGTATATTAATGTAGTGTGTGGTAGTGTAATGTATAGTGTAATGTATAGTGGAGTGTATGGTGTAGTGTATACTGTAGTAGTATAGTAGTGTAGTGTATAGTAGTGTAATGTATAGTGTAGTGTATAGTAGTGTAGTGTATAGTGTAGTGCAGTGTATAGTAGTGTCGTGTATAGTGTAGTGTATAGTAATGTATAGTGTAGTGTATAGTAGTGTAATGTGCAGTGTATAGTAGTGTATAGTAGTGTATAGTGTAGTGTATAGTGTAGTGTATAGTGTAGTGTATAGTAGTGTAGTGTATAGTGTAGTGTATAGTAGTGTAGTGTATAGTGTAGTGTTTAGTGTAGTGTATAGTGTAGTGTATAGTAGTGTATAGTAGTGTGTAGTAGTGTAGTGTATAGTGTAGTGTATAGTGGAGTGTATAGTGTAGTGTATACTGTAGTAGTATAGTAGTGTAGTGTATAGTAGTGTAATGTATAGTGTAGTGTATAGTGTAGTGTATAGTGTATAGTGTAGTGTATAGTAGTGTATAGTGTAGTGTATAGTGTAGTGTATAGTAGTGGATCTAGTATCTGAAAGCAGCGAAGTGATGTGGTGACTGTCTTTGTTCAACAGCCACCCAGAAGCCGCTGCTGTTTCTCCTGCTGCTGTGAGGATGAGTGGAGTGTCGGTGATGGTTGGTTGGTTGATTCGTGGCAAGGGTCTTCCCAATCCTCGCCACGTGGAGAGAGAAACAAGCAAACTGATCACTCTCCTGTATCACTGCATGGCTGATCAATCTCCTGTATCACTGCATGGCTGATCACTATCCTGTACCACCAGACAGCTGATCACTCTCCTGTATCACCGCACAACTGATCAATCTCCTGTATCACCACACAGCTGATCACTATCCTGTACCACCAGACAGCTGATCACTATCCTGTACCACCAGACAGCTGATCACTCTCCTGTACCACCACAAAGCTGATCAATCTCCTGTACCATCACACAGCTGATCACTCTCCTGTATCACTGCACAGCTGATCACTCTCCTGTACCACCGCACAGCTGATCACTCTCCTGTGTCACTGCACAGCTGATCACTCTCCTGTACCACCGCACAGCTGATCACTCTCCTGTATCACTGCACAGCTGATCACTCTCCTGTATCACTGCACAGCTGATCAATCTCCTGTATCACCACACAGCTGATCACTATCCTGTAGCACCGCACAGCTGATCACTCTCCTGTATCACTGCACAGCTGATCACTCTCCTGTATTCATAATAAAGGTTCTTGGGTTAGATCGCGTTTATTTATAAATGTGTCGTAACCCTCCACCACCCGACACGGCCAATCAGCAAAAAAAGTGTCACGTTGACAAAGACAAATAATTCACTACTTCAGCCCACCGGTGTGTTGAAGAGTTAATCCACATTTACAGTTTGAGTACGACGTTTCGCTGGTAAATACTTCCAGCATCATCGGGCAATTCGCCAGAATGGTAAAGCCCTCGCTTGCTCCCGGTTTTATATAGGGCAGCAGGGTGACGTCATCACTTAACTCATCAGGTGCAGTGATTAGAGGCGGAGGGGGGGGTGTAATGTAATTATATAATCGATTAGTAATCAGTCATTGGTTATGATTAGTAATGAGTTGTAGATTAGTAATTCTTTAAATCAAAATGTAATGTGTATTATTTAATAATACGCTTCCAGGCCGCACTAAGCCGGTAGCTGTCAGAGCGATTAAAGTTATTCTTGTTCCTCTCAATTTCAATGGATTCTCTAATTAGTCTTTGCCAGTAATAATTAGTTTTACATACCACTGCAACATTGTCAAAATCAATTGAGTGTCCTTGTTGACAAGCATGTTCTGCCACTGCCGACAGTTGTGTTTGAGATAATTTAATATTTCTCTGATGTTCTTTTAGTCTTACGCTGATGTTACGTCCCGTCTGCCCAATGTAGCAGCTGCCACATGAACAATTAATCCGATATACACCTTCTGTTGATAGTTTAGGTAATGCGTCTTTAGTGCAAGATACTAGTTTTTGAATTTTGTGTACTGTACCAAATCTTACTGTAATGTTTTGCTTTTGCAAAACACGGGCTAATTTGTCAGTTACTCCTGAGATATATGGAATTTTTATTGTTTTAACAATCTGGTCGCTTTCAGTAGTATTGCTTTGCGATCGTGATTTGGCATTCAGTGCTCTGTTAATTTGAGCATTATTGTAGCCATTCTGTCGTAGTGCGTCTTTAACGTGTTTAATCTCTCTCACTAGACTCTCACCATCTGACACTGTTTTCGCCCGATGTACGAGCGTCTTGATAAGAGAGGATTTTTGAGCTGGATGATGATGTGATTCTGCATTCAGATAGGCATCAGTGTGCGTTTGCTTTCTGTAAACGCTGTGTGTTATTTTACCGTTTAGGCCATGTCCAAGCAAAATATCTAGGAATGGGAGTGTGTTATTCACCTCCATTTCCATGGTGAACTGGATGGCCGGGTTTTGTGCATTGAGATGATTTAGAAAATCATTAAGTGTATCTTTACCATGTGGCCAGACAACCAAAGTGTCATCCACATACCTAAACCAAAAGGATGGTTTTAATGTGCTCGAGGCAAGTGCTCTTATTTCAAAGTTTTCCATGTACAAATTTGCTATAGCAGGGGATAAAGGAGAACCCATTGCTGCTCCTTCCTTTTGTTTAAAGAAATCCCCTCTCCATAAGAAGTAAGTGTTATTTAAACAATGGCCAGCAAGTTTCGGAATATCTTTTTGTAAACCGGTATTCTTTACTAGTGTATCAAGTAATTTAAGCGATTCGTCCACTGGAACCTTAGTGAATAGAGAAATCACATCAAAACTTACCAGAATATCATCAGGAGTAAGTTTAATATCTTTAATCACATTCACAAGATGTTCTGAATTTTTTATGAATGAAGATGTCTTACCGATGTAGGGCTGTATTTGTTTGGTTATATATTTTGCTAATTGGTATGTGGCAGAGCCAATTGTACTGACTATGGGTCGTAATGGGATGCCGATTTTATGGATCTTTGGTAGTCCAGAGTCTAGGTGGTTTTGAGGCCCTTGGCTTAATTAGGTATTGCTCATTTTTAGGGATTAATGAATTTGCAATTATTGCAGTGGTCTTACGTTCTAAAGTATTAGTGGGATCTCGTTTAATTTTAATGTAGGTACTTTCCTCTAGTAAATTTCTAATTTTATTATCATAATCGGCTCGTGACATCACTACAGTAGTGCGGCCTTTATCAGCTGCTAGGATTTGGATATCCTTATTTACACGCAGCTCTCTTAAGGCTTTTGCCTCGTTAGAGCTAATATTTACTTTTGGAACTTTGCTATTCTCAATTATTTTAGCAACCTCATGTCTAGTCATCTCTGCCTCATTATGTGGAAGGAGTCTAACTGCTGATTCTACCTCAGCAATTATCTCATCCACTGGAATTGTGCGTGGGGTAACGGCAAAGTTAAGGCCTTTAGAAAGGATAGAGACCATGTCACCGGTTAATACAGTGTTGGTCAAGTTCAGTACAGTTTTGTTTTTACATTTTTGGCTTTCAGTAGGGATTTGTTTATTATGTAGTCTAGAAAATTTATTAATTTGGTTAGTTTTTGTTAGTTTAAACACATTATCAGCCGATTGTTGTGTTATGTTATCGATTATATTCCAATAATGCATAGATACACTATTGCTTATATCTAAGTGTAACTGCTTTAGCGATTCCGAAATGTAAGATAATTCACTCCTATTGTGCTGTATTCTCTCTATTAATAATAATTCGCTAGCTTTGTGTAGTATTTGGTTAGCTTTAGAAGACTTTATGTGATGTGTTATTTTAACTGCGTTTGGTATTACCTTTGAATCTCTGCACCTTTTGAGGAACGCCAGTGAAGATATCAATTTCATCCGCTTAATGCGAAGCTTCTCCAATTTTCTGGTTTTAAGAAAAGTATCCTCCCCATAGAGGTTAGTCAGTTTAACACGTAGGCTTTCGCGACCAATATTATTCATAATAAAGGTTCTTGGGTTAGATCGCGTTTATTTATAAATGTGTCGTAACCCTCCACCACCCGACACGGCCAATCAGCAAAAAAAGTGTCACGTTGACAAAGACAAATAATTCACTACTTCAGCCCACCGGTGTGTTGAAGAGTTAATCCACATTTACAGTTTGAGTACGACGTTTCGCTGGTAAATACTTCCAGCATCATCGGGCAATTCGCCAGAATGGTAAAGCCCTCGCTTGCTCCCGGTTTTATATAGGGCAGCAGGGTGACGTCATCACTTAACTCATCAGGTGCAGTGATTAGAGGCGGAGGGGGGGGTGTAATGTAATTATATAATCGATTAGTAATCAGTCATTGGTTATGATTAGTAATGAGTTGTAGATTAGTAATTCTTTAAATCAAAATGTAATGTGTATTATTTAATAATACGCTTCCAGGCCGCACTAAGCCGGTAGCTGTCAGAGCGATTAAAGTTATTCTTGTTCCTCTCAATTTCAATGGATTCTCTAATAGTCTTTGCCAGTAATAATTAGTTTTACATACCACTGCAACATTGTCAAAATCAATTGAGTGTCCTTGTTGACAAGCATGTTCTGCCACTGCCGACAGTTGTGTTTGAGATAATTTAATATTTCTCTGATGTTCTTTTAGTCTTACGCTGATGTTACGTCCCGTCTGCCCAATGTAGCAGCTGCCACATGAACAATTAATCCGATATACACCTTCTGTTGATAGTTTAGGTAATGCGTCTTTAGTGCAAGATACTAGTTTTTGAATTTTGTGTACTGTACCAAATCTTACTGTAATGTTTTGCTTTTGCAAAACACGGGCTAATTTGTCAGTTACTCCTGAGATATATGGAATTTTTGTTGTTTTAACAATCTGGTCGCTTTCAGTAGTATTGCTTTGCGATCGTGATTTGGCATTCAGTGCTCTGTTAATTTGAGCATTATTGTAGCCATTCTGTCGTAGTGCGTCTTTAACGTGTTTAATCTCTCTCACTAGACTCTCACCATCTGACACTGTTTTCGCCCGATGTACGAGCGTCTTGATAAGAGAGGATTTTTGAGCTGGATGATGATGTGATTCTGCATTCAGATAGGCATCAGTGTGCGTTTGCTTTCTGTAAACGCTGTGTGTTATTTTACCGTTTAGGCCATGTCCAAGCAAAATATCTAGGAATGGGAGTGTGTTATTCACCTCCATTTCCATGGTGAACTGGATGTCCGGGTTTTGTGCATTGAGATGATTTAGAAAATCATTAAGTGTATCTTTACCATGTGGCCAGACAACCAAAGTGTCATCCACATACCTAAACCAAAAGGATGGTTTTAATGTGCTCGAGGCAAGTGCTCTTATTTCAAAGTTTTCCATGTACAAATTTGCTATAGCAGGGGATAAAGGAGAACCCATTGCTGCTCCTTACTTTTGTTTAAAGAAATCCCCTCTCCATAAGAAGTAAGTGTTATTTAAACAATGGCCAGCAAGTTTCGGAATATCTTTTTGTAAACCGGTATTCTTTACTAGTGTATCAAGTAATTTAAGCGATTCGTCCACTGGAACCTTAGTGAATAGAGAAATCACATCAAAACTTACCAGAATATCATCAGGAGTAAGTTTAATATCTTTAATCACATTCACAAGATGTTCTGAATTTTTTTATGAATGAAGATGTCTTACCGATGTAGGGCTGTATTTGTTTGGTTATATATTTTGCTAATTGGTATGTGGCAGAGCCAATTGTACTGACTATGGGTCGTAATGGGATGCCGATTTTATGGATCTTTGGTAGTCCATAGAGTCACGATCGCAAAGCAATACTACTGAAAGCGACCAGATTGTTAAAACAACAAAAATTCCATATATCTCAGGAGTAACTGACAAATTAGCCCGTGTTTTGCAAAAGCAAAACATTACAGTAAGATTTGGTACAGTACACAAAATTCAAAAACTAGTATCTTGCACTAAAGACGCATTACCTAAACTATCAACAGAAGGTGTATATCGGATTAATTGTTCATGTGGCAGCTGCTACATTGGGCAGACGGGACGTAACATCAGCGTAAGACTAAAAGAACATCAGAGAAATATTAAATTATCTCAAACACAACTGTCGGCAGTGGCAGAACATGCTTGTCAACAAGGACACTCAATTGATTTTGACAATGTTGCAGTGGTATGTAAAACTAATTATTACTGGCAAAGACTAATTAGAGAATCCATTGAAATTGAGAGGAACAAGAATAACTTTAATCGCTCTGACAGCTACCGGCTTAGTGCGGCCTGGAAGCGTATTATTAAATAATACACATTACATTTTGATTTAAAGAATTACTAATCTACAACTCATTACTAATCATAACCAATGACTGATTACTAATCGATTATATAATTACATTACACCCCCCCCTCCGCCTCTAATCACTGCACCTGATGAGTTAAGTGATGACGTCACCCTGCTGCCCTATATAAAACCGGGAGCAAGCGAGGGCTTTACCATTCTGGCGAATTGCCCGATGATGCTGGAAGTATTTACCAGCGAAACGTCGTACTCAAACTGTAAATGTGGATTAACTCTTCAACACACCGGTGGGCTGAAGTAGTGAATTATTTGTCTTTGTCAACGTGACACTTTTTTTGCTGATTGGCCGTGTCGGGTGGTGGAGGGTTACGACACATTTATAAATAAACGCGATCTAACCCAAGAACCTTTATTATGAATAATATTGGTCGCGAAAGCCTACGTGTTAAACTCACTCTCCTGTATCACTGCACAGCTGATCAATCTCCTGTATCACCACACAGCTGATCATTCTCCTGTATCACTGCATGGCTGATCACTCTCCTGTATCACCACACAGCTGATCACTCTCCTGTATCACCACACAGCTGATCACTCTCCTGTATCACCACACAGCTGATCACTTTCCTGTACCACCACACGGCTTATCACTCTCCTGTAGGTGATGAGACGTCACCGCGGTGGATGAAAGGGGCAGGGGAAGTTTAATCATGAATCACAACAACAACAACGGGCAATGTTATCGTTTTATGTTGTTTATTAATCGTGTTGTTGTGTTACATTCATGTTGTTGTTGTGTTACATTCATGTTGTTGTTGTGTTACATTCATGTTGTTGTTGTGTTACATTCATGTTGTTGTGTTACATTCATGTTGTTGTTGTTGTGTTACATTCATGTTGTTGTGTTACATTCATGTTGTTGTTGTTGTGTTACATTCATGTTGTTGTTGTGTTACATTCATGTTGTTGTTGTTGTGTTACATTCATGTTGTTGTGTTACATTCATGTTGTTGTTGTTGTGTTACATTCATGTTGTTGTTGTTGTGTTACATTCATGTTGTTGTTGTGTTACATTCATGTTGTTGTTGTGTTACATTCATGTTGTTGTTGTGTTACATTCATGTTGTGTTATATTGATCATGTTGTTGTGTTATAATGATCATCACGTTGTTGTTGTGTTATATTTATAATGTTGTTGTGTTATATTGATAATGTATTTGTGTTATATAGATCATCATGTTGTTGTGTGATATTGATCATCATGTTGTTGTTGTGTTATATTGATCATCATGTTGTTGTGTTATAATGATCATCATGTTGTTGTTGTGTTATATTGATCATCATGTTGTTGTGTTATATTGATCATCATGTTGTTGTTGTGTTATATTGATCATCATGTTGTTGTGTTATATTGATCATGTTGTGTTATATTGATCATCATGTTGTTGTGTTATATTGATCATGTTGTGTTATATTGATCATCATGTTGTTGTTGTGTTATATTGATCATGTTGTTGTGTTATATTGATCATCATGTTGTTGTGTTATATTGATCATCACGTTGTTGTTGTGTTATATTGATCATCATGTTGTTGTTGTGTTATATTGATCATGTTGTTGGTGTTATATTGATCATCATGTTGTTGTTATATTGATCATGTTGTTGTGTTATATTGATCATCATGTTGTTGTTGTGTTATATTGATCATCATGTTGTTGTGTTATATTGATCATCATGTTGTTGTGTTATATTGATCATCATGTTGTTGTTGTGTTATATTGATCATGTTGTGTTATATTGATCATCATGTTGTTGTGTTATATTGATCATCATGTTGTTGTGTTATATTGATCATCACGTTGTTGTGTTATATTGATCATCATGTTGTTGTTGTGTTATATTGATCATCATGTTGTTGTGTTATATTGATCATGTTGTTGTGTTATATTGATCATGTTGTTGTGTTATATTGATCATCATGTTGTTGTGTTATATTGATCATCATGTTGTTGTTGTGTTATATTGATCATCATGTTGTTGTTGTGTTATATTGATCATCATGTTGTTGTGTTATATTGATCATGTTGTGTTATATTGATCATCATGTTGTTGTTGTGTTATATTGATCATGTTGTTGTGTTATATTGATCATCATGTTGTTGTTGTGTTATATTGATCATGTTGTTGTGTTATATTGATCATCTTGTTGTTGTGTTATATTGATCATCATGTTGTTGTTGTGTTATATTGATCATGTTGTTGTTGTTATATTGATCATGTTGTTGTGTTATATTGATCATCATGTTGTTGTGTTATATTGATCATCATGTTGTTGTTGTGTTATATTGATCATCATGTTGTTGTGTTATATTGATCATCATGTTGTTGTTGTGTTATATTGATCATGTTGTTGTGTTATATTGATCATGTTGTTGTTGTGTTATATTGATCATCATGTTGTTGTGTTATATTGATCATCATGTTGTTGTTGTGTTATATTGATCATGTTGTTGTGTTATATTGATCATGTTGTTGTGTTATATTGATCATGTTGTTGTGTTATATTGATCATGTTGTTGTTGTGTTATATTGATCATCATGTTGTTGTGTTATATTGATCATCATGTTGTTGTGTTATATTGATCATCATGTTGTTGTTGTGTTATATTGATCATCATGTTGTTGTTGTGTTATATTGATCATCATGTTGTTGTTGTGTTATATTGATCATCATGTTGTTGTTGTGTTATATTGATCATCATGTTGTTGTGTTATATTGATCATGTTGTGTTATATTGATCATCATGTTGTTGTGTTATATTGATCATGTTGTTGTGTTATATTGATCATCATGTTGTTGTGTTATATTGATCATGTTGTTGTTGTGTTATATTGATCATCATGTTGTTGTGTTATATTGATCATCATGTTGTTGTTGTGTTATATTGATCATCATGTTGTTGTTGTGTTATATTGATCATCATGTTGTTGTGTTATATTGATCATCATGTTGTTGTTATATTGATCATGTTGTTGTTGTGTTATATTGATCATCATGTTGTTGTGTTATATTGATCATCATGTTGTTGTTGTGTTATATTGATCATCATGTTGTGTTATATTGATCATCATGTTGTTGTTGTGTTATATTGATCATGTTGTTGTTGTGTTATATTGATCATCATGTTGTTGTTATATTGATCATGTTGTTGTGTTATATTGATCATCATGTTGTTGTTGTGTTATATTGATCATCATGTTGTTGTGTTATATTGATCATCACGTTGTTGTGTTATATTGATCATCATGTTGTTGTGTGATATTGATCATCATGTTGTTGTGTTATATTGATCATGTTGTTGTTGTGTTATTTAGATCATCATGTTGTTGTTGTGTTATATTGATCATCATGTTGTTGTGTTATATTGATCACGTTGTTGTGTTATATTGATCATGTTGTTGTGTTATATTGATCATCATGTTGTTGTTGTGTTATATTGATCATCATGTTGTTGTGTTATATTGATCATGACGTTGTGTTATATTGATCATCATGTATTTGTGTTATATTGATCATCATGTTGTTGTTGTGTTATATTGATCATGTTGTTGTGTTATATTGATCATCACGTTGTTGTGTTATATTGATCATCATGTTGTTGTTGTGTTATATTGATCATCACGTTGTTGTTGTGTTATATTGATCATGTTGTTGTTGTGTTATATTGATCATCATGTTGTTGTGTTATATTGATCATCATGTTGTTGTTGTGTGATATTGATCATCATGTTGTTGTGTTATATTGATCATGTTGTTGTTGTGTTATAATGATCATCATGTTGTTGTTGTGTTATATTGATCATCATGTTGTTGTTGTGTTATATTGATCATCATGTTGTTGTGTTATATTGATCATCATGTTGTTGTTGTGTTATATTGATCATGTTGTTGTTGTGTTATATTGATCATCATGTTGTTGTTGTGTTATATTGATCATGTTGTTGTTGTGTTATATTGATCATCATGTTGTGTTATATTGATCATGTTGTTGTTGTGTTATATTGATAATGTTGTGTTATATTGATCACGTTGTTGTGTTATATTGATAATGTTGTGTTATATTGATCATGTTGTTGTGTTATATTGATCATCACGTTGTTGTTGTGTTATATTGATCATCTTGTTGTTGTTGTGTTATATTGATCATGTTGTTGTGTTATATTGATCATGTTGTTGTGTTATATTCATCATCATGTTGTTGTGTTATATTGATCATCATGTTGTTGTGTTATATTGATCATCATGTTGTTGTTGTGTTATATTGATCATGTTGTTGTGTTATATTGATCATCATGTTGTTGTTGTGTTATATTGATCATCATGTTGTTGTTGTGTTATATTGATCATGTTGTTGTTGTGTTATATTGATCATGTTGTTGTTGTGTTATATTGATCATCATGTTGTTGTTGTGTTATATTGATCATGTTGTTGTGTTATATTGATCATCATGTTGTTGTGTTATATTGATCATGTTGTTGTGTTATATTGATCATCAGGTTGTTGTGTTATATTGATCATCATGTTGTTGTTGTGTTATATTGATCATGTTGTTGTTGTGTTATATTGATCATCATGTTGTTGTTGTGTTATATTGATCATCACGTTGTTGTTGTGCTATAATGATCATCATGTTGTTGTTGTGTGATATTGATCATGACGTTGTTGTTGTGTGATATTGATCATGACGTTGTTGTTGTTGTTGTGTGATATTGATAATGTATTTGTGTTATATAGATCATCATGTTGTTGTGTGATATTGATCATCATGTATTTGTGTTATATAGATCATCACGTTGTTGTGTGATATTGATCATGACGTTGTTGTTGTTGTTGTGTGATATTGATCATGACGTTGTTGTTGTTGTTGTAAGCGCTCGTTGTAACAGCAGTGGCGTGGAGCGTCACAGAACCCCACGGACTCCTTCAGTGACACAACGAAGACGAAGCGCCCGGGACGGGGCCAGTCACGGGAGGACGGCGAGTGGGAAGCCATGATGACGATGACGATGATGATGATTATGATGATGATTATGATGATGATTATGATGACGATGATGATGACAATGATGATGATGATGATGACGATGACGATGACGACGATGATGACGATGATGACGATGATTATGATGACGATGATGACGATGATGATGACGATTATGATGATGATGACGATGACGATTATGATGATGATGACGATGATGACGACGACGATGATGATGACGATGATGACGATGACGATGATGACGATGATGACGATGATGACGATCGCTGCTGTGAGATCCCAGGTTGAGGAGGGAGGGGAGGGAGGAGTGGGATGGGGGGATGGGAGAGGTCTTCACCCTAGGGAGAGAGACGGGGAGATTCAGATATAAAACTCACACTCACTCACACTCACACACACTTATTAAACTATTCAACTCTGTGTGTGTGTTTATTGCACCACGTGCTCGGCTGTGAAGCCCTCCCCTCGCCATCACAACAATGACGTCAGCAGCTCACAGAGCGGCTGACGTCATCGTCGGCGCTTGGGAAATAACAGGAGCGGCAGCAGCAGCAGCAGCAGCAGTGGCGACCTCCTGTATACCTGGCGAGGTAGTCAACATCTCATAGCCACTGTGGTATCAGGGTCTAAGCCACGACCTCCTGTAGACCAGGCGAGGTAGTCAACATCTCGCTAGTGGTGTCAGGGTCTAAGCCACGACCTCCTGCACACCAGGCGAGGTAGTCAACATCTCCTAGCCAACGTGGTGTCAGGGTCTAAGCCACGACCTCCTGTAGACCAGGCGAGGTAGTCAACATCTCGCTAGTGGTGTCAGGGTCTAAGCCACGACCTCCTGCACACCAGGCGAGGTAGTCAACATCTCCTAGCCAACGTGGTGTCAGGGTCTAAGCCACGACCTCCTGTAGACCAGGCGAGGTAGTCAACATCTCGCTAGTGGTGTCAGGGTCTAAGCCACGACCTCCTGCACACCAGGCGAGGTAGTCAACATCTCCTAGCCAACGTGGTGTCAGGGTCTAAGCCACGACCTCCTGCACACCAGGCGAGGTAGTCAACATCTCGCTAGCCACTGTGGTGTCAGGGTCTAAGCCACGACCTCCTGCACACCAGGCGAGGTAGTCAACATCTCGCTAGCCACTGTGGTGTCAGGGTCTAAGCCACGACCTCCTGCACACCAGGCGAGGTAGTCAACATCTCGCTAGCCACCGTGATGTTGATGATGAGTGAGAGAGAGAGACGCAGACTCCAAATCTACAGCAGCAGCAGCAGCGACCTCCTGCACACCAGGCGAGGTAGCCAACATCTCATAGCCACTGTGGTGCGAGGGGCTAAGCCACGACCTCCTGCAGACCAGGCGAGGTAGTCAACATCTCGCTAGCCACCGTGATGTTGATGATGAGTGAGAGAGAGAGAGACGTAGACTCCAAATACACAACCAGCAGACATACTGAGGACCTGGATCGAACTCACGACCTCCTGTAGACCAGGCGAGGGAGTCAACATCTCCTAGCCACTGTGGTGTCAGGGTCTAAGCCACGACCTCCTGTAGACCAGGCGAGGTAGTCAACATCTCGCTAGCCACTGTGGTGTCAGGGTCTAAGCCACGACCTCCTGTATACCAGGCGAGGTAGTCAACATCTCCTAGCCACTGTGATGTTGATGATGAGTGAGAGAGAGAGACGCAGACTCCAAATATACAGCAGCAGCAACAGCGACCTCCTGCACACCAGGCGAGGTAGTCAACATCTCATAACCACAGTGATGTTGATGATGAGTGAGAGAGAGAGAGACGTAGACTCCAAATACACAACCAGCAGACATAGTGAGAGCCTGGATCGAACTCACGACCTCCTGCACACCAGGCGAGGTAGTCAACATCTCCTAGTCACTGTGGTGTCAGGATCTAAGCCACGACCTCCTGTATACCAGGCGAGGTAGTCAACATCTCATAGCCACCGTGATGTTGATGATGAGTGAGAGAGAGAGACGTAGACTCCAAATACACAACCAGCAGACATACTGAGGACCTGGATCGAACTCACGACCTCCTGCACACCAGGCGAGGTAGTCAACATCTCCTAGTCACTGTGGTGTCAGGATCTAAGCCACGACCTCCTGTATACCAGGCGAGGTAGTCAACATCTCATAGCCATTGTGGTGTCAGGGTCTAAGCCACGACCTCCTACACACCAGGCGAGGTAGTCAACATCTCGCTAGCCACCGTGGTGTCAGGGTCTAACCCACGACCTCCTGTAGACCAGGCGAGGTAGTCAACATCTCATAGCCACTGTGGTGCGAGGGGCTAAGCCACGACCTCCTGCAGACCAGGCGAGGTAGTCAACATCTCGCTAGCCACCGTGATGTTGATGATGAGTGAGAGAGAGAGACGCAGACTCCAAATCTACAGCAGCAGCAGCAGCAGCAGCGACCTCCTGCACACCAGGCGAGGGAGTCAACATCTCGCTAGCCACCGTGATGTTGATGATGAGTGAGAGAGAGAGAGACGTAGAGTCCAAATACACAACCAGCAGACATACTGAGGGCCTGGATGGAACTCACGACCTCCTGTAGACCAGGCGAGGTAGTCAACATCTCGCTAGCCACTCTGGTGTCAGGGTCTAAGCCACGACCTCCTGCACACCAGGCGAGGTAGTCAACATCCCCTAGCCACTGTGGTGTCAGGATCTAAGCCACGACCTCCTGTAGACCAGGCGAGGTAGTCAACATCTCATAGCCAACGTGGTGTCAGGGTCTAAGCCACGACCTCCTGTAGACCAGGCGAGGTAGTCAACATCTCCTAGCCACTGTGGTGTCAGGGACTAAGCCACGACCTCCTGTAGACCAGGCGAGGTAGTCAACATCTCCTAGCCACTGTGGTGTCAGGATCTAAGCCACGACCTCCTGTAGACCAGGCGAGGTAGTCAACATCTCCTAGCCACTGTGATGTTGATGATGAGTGAGAGAGAGAGACGCAGACTCCAAATCTACAGCAGCAGCAGCAGCGACCTCCTGCACACCAGGCGAGGGAGTCAACATCTCGCTAGCCACCGTGATGTTGATGATGAGTGAGAGAGAGAGAGACGTAGACTCCAAATACACAACCAGCAGACATACTGAGGACCTGGATCGAACTCACGACCTCCTGTAGACCAGGCGAGGTAGTCAACATCTCCTAGCCACTGTGGTGTCAGGGTCTAAGCCACGACCTCCTGTAGACCAGGCGAGGTAGTCAACATCTCGCTAGCCACTGTGGTGTCAGGGTCTAAGCCACGACCTCCTGTATACCAGGCGAGGTAGTCAACATCTCCTAGCCACTGTGATGTTGATGATGAGTGAGAGAGAGAGACGCAGACTCCAAATATACAGCAGCAGCAACAGCGACCTCCTGTAGCCAGGCGAGGTAGTCAACATCTCATAGCCACCGTGATGTTGACGATGAGTGAGAGAGAGAGAGACGTAGGCTCCAAATACACAACCAGCAGACATACTGAGGACCTGGATCGAACTCACGACCTCCTGCACACCAGGCGAGGTAGTCAACATCTCGTAGCCACTGTGGTGTCAGGGTCTAAGTCACGACCTCCTGCACACCAGGCGAGGTAGTCAACATCTCATAGCCATTGTGGTGTCAGGGTCTAAGCCACGACCTCCTGTATACCAGGCGAGGTAGTCAACATCTCCTAGCCACTGTGGTGTTGATGATGAGTGAGAGAGAGAGAGACGTAGAGTCCAAATACACAACCAGCAGACATAGTGAGAGCCTGGATCGAACTCACGACCTCCTGCACACCAGGCGAGGTAGTCAACATCTCCTAGCCACCGTGGTGTCAGGGTCTAAGCCACGACCTCCTGTAGACCAGGCGAGGTAGTCAACATCTCGCTAGCCACTGTGGTGTTAGGGTCTAAGCCACGACCTCCTGCAGACCAGGCGAGGTAGTCAACATCTCATAGCCACTGTGGTGTCAGGGACTAAGCCACGACCTCCTGTAGACCAGGCGAGGTAGTCAACATCTCGCTAGCCACTGTGGTGTTAGGGTCTAAGCCACGACCTCCTGCATACCAGGCGAGGTAGTCAACATCCCCTAGCCACTGTGGTGTCAGAGTCTAAGCCACGACCTCCTGCAGACCAGGCGAGGTAGTCAACATCTCATAGCCACCGTGGTGTCAGGGTCTAAGCCACGACCTCCTGTAGACCAGGCGAGGTAGTCAACATCTCCTAGCCATTGTGGTGTCAGGGTCTAAGCCACGACCTCCTGCACACCAGGCGAGGTAGTCAACATCCCCTAGCCACTGTGGTGTCAGGTTCTAAGCCACGACCTCCTGCACACCAGGCGAGGTAGTCAACATCCCCTAGCCACTGTGGTGTCAGAGTCTAAGCCACGACCTCCTGTATACCAGGCGAGGTAGTCAACATCCCCTAGCCACTGTGGTGTCAGAGTCTAAGCCACGACCTCCTGCACACCAGGCGAGGTAGTTAACATCTCATAGCCACTGTGGTGTCAGAGTCTAAGCCACGACCTCCTGTAGACCAGGCGAGGTAGTCAACATCTCATAGCCATTGTGGTGTCAGGGTCTAAGCCACGACCTCCTGTATACCAGGCGAGGTAGTCAACATCTCGCTAGCCACCGTGATGTTGATGATGAGTGAGAGAGAGAGACGCAGACTCCAAATCTACAGCAGCAGCAGCAGCGACCTCCTGCACACCAGGCGAGGAAGTCAACATCTCATAGCCACCGTGATGTTGATGATGAGTGAGAGAGAGAGACGTAGACTCCAAATACACAACCAGCAGACATACTGAGGGCCTGGATGGAACTCACGACCTCCTGTAGACCAGGCGAGGTAGTCAACATCTCATAGCCACCGTGATGTTGATGATGAGTGAGAGAGAGAGACGTAGACTCCAAATACACAACCAGCAGACATACTGAGGGCCTGGATCGAACTCACGACCTCCTGTAGACCAAGCGAGGTAGTCAACATCTCATAGCCACTGTGGTGTCAGGGTCTAAGCCACGACCTCCTGTAGACCAGGCGAGGTAGTCAACATCTCGCTAGCCACTGTGTTGTCAGGGTCTAAGCAGAGACCTCCTGCACACCAGGCGAGGTGGTCAACATCTCCTAGCCACTGTGATGTCAGGGTCTAAGCCACGACCTCCTGCATACCAGGCGAGGTAGTCAACATCTCCTAGCCACTGTGGTGTCAGGCTCTAAGCCACGACCTCCTGTAGACCAGGCGAGGTAGTCAACATCTCGCTAGCCACTGTGGGTGTCAGGGTCTAAGCCACGACCTCCTGTAGACCAGGCGAGGTAGTCAACATCTCCTAGCCACTGTGGTGTCAGGGACTAAGCCACGACCTCCTGTAGACCAGGCGAGGTAGTCAACATCTCCTAGCCACTGTGGTCTCAGGGTCTAAGCCACGACCTCCTGTAGACCAGGCGAGGTAGACAACATCTCATAGCCACTGTGGTGTCAGGCTCTAAGCCACGACCTCCTGCACACCAGGCGAGGTAGTCAACATCTCCTAGCCACTGTGGTGTCAGGCTCTAAGCCACGACCTCCTGCACACCAGGCGAGGTAGTCAACATCTCCTAGCCACTGTGGTGTCAGGCTCTAAGCCACGACCTCCTGCACACCAGGCGAGGTAGTCAACATCTCATAGTCACTGTGGTGTCAGGGTCTAAGCCACGACCTCCTGCACACCAGGCGAGGTAGTCAACATCTCGCTAGCCACCGTGATGTTGATGATGAGTGAGAGAGAGAGAGACGCAGACTCCAAATATACAGCAGCAGCAACAGCGACCTCCTGCACACCAGGCGAGGTAGTCAACATCTCATAGCCACCGTGATGTTGATGATGAGTGAGAGAGAGAGACGCAGACTCCAAATACACAACCAGCAGACATAGTGAGGGCCTGGATGGAACTCGCGACATCCTGTAGACCAGGCGAGGTAGTCAACATCTCATAGCCATTGTGGTGTCAGGGTCTAAGCCACGACCTCCTGTAGACCAGGCGAGGTAGTCAACATCTCCTAGCCACTGTGGTCTCAGGGTCTAAGCCACGACCTCCTGTAGACCAGGCGAGGTAGTCAACATCTCATAGCCACTGTGATGTCAAGGTCTAAGCCACGACCTCCTGTAGACCAGGCGAGGTAGTCAACATCTCATAGCCATTGTGGTGTCAGGGTCTAAGCCACGACCTCCTGTAGACCAGGCGAGGTAGACAACATCTCGCTAGCCACTGTGATGTCAGGGTCTAAGCCACGACCTCCTGCACACCAGGCGAGGTAGTCAACATCTTATAGCCACTGTGATGTCAAGGTCTAAGCCACGACCTCCTGTAGACCAGGCGAGGTAGTCAACATCTCATAGCCACCGTGATGTTGATGATGAGTGAGAGAGAGAGACGTAGACTCCAAATACACAACCAGCAGACATACTGAGGACCTGGATCGAACTCACGACCTCCTGCACACCAGGCGAGGTAGTCAACATCTCGTAGCCACTGAGGTGTCAGGGTCTAAGCCACGACCTCCTGTAGACCAGGCGAGGTAGTCAACATCTCATAGCCACTGTGGTGTCAGGGTCTAAGCTACGACCTCCTGTAGACCAGGCGAGGTAGTCAACATCTCATAGCCATTGTGGTGTCAGGGTCTAAGCCACGACCTCCTGTAGACCAGGCGAGGTAGTCAACATCTCATAGCCATTGTGGTGTCAGGGTCTAAGCCACGACCTCCTGTAGACCAGGCGAGGTAGTCAACATCTCCTAGCCACTCTGGTGTCAGGGTCTAAGCCACGACCTCCTGTAGGCCAGGCGAGGTAGGACCTGTTAGTACCACTATAGGACTTGTTAGTACCACTGTAGGACCTGTTGGTACCTGGTAGTACCACTATAGGACCTGTTAGTACCACTGTAGTACCTGTTGGTACCACTGTAGGACCTGTTGGTACCTGTTAGTACCACTGTAGGACCTGGTAGTACCACTGTAGTACCTGCTGGTACCACTATAGGACCTGTCAGTACCACTGTAGGACCTGTTGGTACCACTGTAGGACCTGGTAGTACCACTGTAGTACCTGCTGGTACCTGTTGGTACCACTGTAGGACCTGTTAGTACCTGCAGTACCACTGTAGGACCTGTTAGTACCACTATAGGACCTGCTGGTACCACTGTAGGACCTGTTAGTACCACTATAGTACCTGCTGGTACCACTATAGTACCTGCTGGTACCACTGTAGTACCTGCTGGTACCACTATAGTACCTGTTGGTCCCACTATAGTACCTGTTAGTACCACTGTAGTACCTGTACTACCACTGTAGTACCTGTTAGTACCACTGTAGTACCTGCTGGTACCACTATAGTACCTGCTGGTACCACTGTAGTACCTGCAGTACCACTGTAGGACCTGCAGTACCACTGTAGGACCTGTTGGTACCTGTTAGTACCACTATAGGACCTGTCAGTACCACTGTAGTACCTGTTAGTACCACTATAGGACCTGTTGGTACCTGTTAGTACCACTATAGGACCTGTCAGTACCACTGTAGGACCTGTTGGTACCACTGTAGTACCTGCTGGTACCACTGTAGAACCTGTTCGTACCACTGTAGTACCTGCTGGTACCACTGTAGTACCTGCTGGTACCACTGTAGAACCTGTTGGTACCTGCAGTACCACTGTACTACCACTGTAGGCCCTGTTGGTACCTGTTGGTACCACTGTAGTACCTGTTAGTACCACTATAGTACCTGCAGTACCACTGTAGGACCTGTTAGTACCACTGTAGTACCTGTACTACCACTGTAGGCCCTGTTGGTACCACTGTAGTACCTGTTAGTACCACTGTAGAACCTGTTGGTACCACTGTAGTACCTGTTAGTACCACTATAGTACCTGTTAGTACCACTATAGTACCTGTTAGTACCACTATAGTACCTGTTGGTAGTCGAGTGCACACAGCAAGGCAACTCCACGCTTGACCACTGTAGGCCCTGTTGGTACCTGTTGGTACCACTATAGTACCTGCTGGTACCACTATAGTACCTGTTAGTACCTGTTAGTACCACTGTAGGACCTGTTAGTACCACTGTAGGACCACTATAGTACCTGCTGGTACCACTATAGTACCTGCTGGTACCACTATAGTACCTGTTAGTACCTGCTGGTACCTGCTGGTACCACTGTAGTACCTGTTGGTACCTGTTAGTACCACTGTAGTACCTGCTCAGTAGTCGAGTGTACACAGCAAGGCAGCTCCACGCTTGACCACTATAGTACCTGTTGGTACCACTATAGTACCTGTTAGTACCACTATAGTACCTGTTAGTACCACTATAGTACCTGTACTACCACTGTAGTACCTGTTAGTAGTCGAGTGTACACAGCAAGGCAGCTCCACGCTTGACCACTGTAGTACCTGTAGTACCACTGTAGTACCTGTTGGTACCACTGTAGTACCTGTACTACCACTATAGTACCTGCTGGTACCACTGTAGGCCCTGCTGGTACCTGCTGGTACCACTGTAGTACCTGCTGGTACCTGTTAGTAGTCGAGTGTACACAGCAAGGCAACTCCACGCTTGACCACTGTAGTACCTGTTGGTACCACTATAGTACCTGCTGGTACCACTGTAGTACCTGTACTACCACTATAGTACCTGCTGGTACCACTGTAGGCCCTGCTGGTACCTGCTGGTACCACTATAGTACCTGTTAGTACCTGCTCAGTAGTCGAGTGCACACAGCAAGGCAACTCCACGCTTGACCACTATAGTACCTGTTAGTACCACTGTAGTACCTGTACTACCACTATAGTACCTGTTGGTACCACTATAGTACCTGTGAGTACCTGTTAGTAGTCGAGTGCACACAGCAAGGCAACTCCACGCTTGACCACTATAGTACCTGTTAGTACCACTGTAGTACCTGTACTACCACTATAGTACCTGTTGGTACCACTGTAGTACCTGTGAGTACCTGTTAGTAGTCAAGTGCACACAGCAAGGCAACTCCACGCTTGACCACTGTAGTACCTGCTGGTACCTGCTGGTACCACTGTAGTACCTGTTAGTAGTCGAGTGCACACAGCAAGGCAGCTCCACGCTTGACCACTGTAGTACCTGCTGGTACCACTATAGTACCTGCTGGTACCACTGTAGTACCTGTTAGTAGCTGGTCAGTAGTCGAGTGCACACAACAAGGCAACTCCACGCTTGACCACTATAGTACCTGTTAGTACCACTGTAGTACCTGTTGGTTCCCACTATAGTACCTGCTGGTACCACTATAGTACCTGCTGGTACCACTGTAGTACCTGTTAGTAGTCGAGTGCACACAGCAAGGCAACTCCACGCTTGACCACTATAGTACCTGTTGGTACCTGTGAGTACCTGTTAGTAGTCGAGTGCACACAGCAAGGCAACTCCACGCTTGACCACTGTAGTACCTGCTGGTACCACTATAGTACCTGTTAGTACCACTGTAGTACCTGTTAGTAGTCGAGTGCACACAGCAAGGCAACTCCACGCTTGACCACTGTAGTACCTGCTGGTACCACTGTAGTACCTGTACTACCACTATAGTACCTGCTGTACCACTGTAGTACCTGCTGTACCACTATAGTACCTGCTGGTACCTGTACTACCACTGTAGTACCTGCTGGTACCACTGTAGTACCTGTTAGTACCACTGTAGTACCTGTTAGTAGTCGAGTGCACACAGCAAGGCAACTCCACGCTTGACCACTATAGTACCTGTTAGTACCACTATAGTACCTGTACTACCACTATAGTACCTGTTGGTACCACTGTAGTACCTGTGAGTACCTGTTAGTAGTCGAGTGCACACAGCAAGGCAACTCCACGCTTGACCACTGTAGTACCTGCTGGTACCTGCTGGTACCACTGTAGTACCTGTTAGTAGTCGAGTGCACACAGCAAGGCAACTCCACGCTTGACCACTATAGTACCTGTTGGTACCTGTGAGTACCTGTTGGTACCTGTGAGTACCTGTTAGTAGTCGAGTGCACACAGCAAGGCAACTCCACGCTTGACCACTATAGTACCTGTTGGTACCTGTGAGTACCTGTTGGTACCTGTGAGTACCTGTTAGTAGTCGAGTGCACACAGCAAGGCAACTCCACGCTTGACCACTATAGTACCTGTTGGTACCTGTGAGTACCTGTTGGTACCTGTGAGTACCTGTTAGTAGTCGAGTGCACACAGCAAGGCAACTCCACGCTTGACCCAGTGGCTCTGCCTGCGGTCACTCGGCAGGTCGATAGCCAGCACGAAGTTGGTGGAGTGGCCGGTGGTGGACAGGGTTCCTGGAACCATCATCACCATCATCATTGTCAACATTGTCATTGTCATCACCATCACCATCATCACCATCACTATCATCACCACCATCATCATTACCATCATCACCATTATCATCATCACCATCATCACCATCATCACCATCGTCATCACCATCATTGTCATCACCATCATCACCATCACTATCATCACCACCATCATCATCACCATCATCATCATCACCATCGTCATCACCATCATCACCATCACTATCATCACCACCATCATCATCACCATCATCACCATCATCATCATCACCATCATCACCATTATCATCATAATCACCATCATCACCATCATCGTCATCACCATCATCATCACCATCACCACCATTATCATCATAATCACCATCATCACCATCATCGTCATCACCATCATCACCATCATCATCACCATCACCATCGCCATCGTCATCACCATCATCATCACCATCATCACCATTATCACCATCATCGTCAACATTATCATCACCATCATCACCATCATCACCATTATCACCATCATCGTCACCATTATCATCACCATCTAACTAACTCGCCCACTCACTCACTCACCCACTCACTAACTCAACCACTCACTAACTCACCCATGCACTAACTCGCTCACTCACTAACTCACCCACTCACTCACCCACCCACTCACTAACTCGCCCACTCACTAACTTGCTCACTAACTCACCCACTCACTAACTCACCCACTCACTCACTCACTCACCCACTCACTAACTCACCCACTCACTCACTCACCCACTCACTAACTCACCCACGCACTAACTCACCCAATCACTAACTTGCTCACTCACTAACTCACCCACTCACTAACTCACCCACTCACTAACTCGCTCACTCACTAACTCACCCACGCACTAACTCGCTCACTCACTAACTCACCCACTCACTAACTCACCCACTCACTAACTCACCCACTCACTAACTCGCCCACGCACTAACTCACCCACGCACTAACTCGCCCACTCACTAACTCGCCCACGCACTAACTCACCCACGCACTAACTCGCCCACGCACTAACTCGCCCACGCACTAACTCACCCACGCACTAACTCGCCCACTCACTAACTCGCCCACGCACTAACTCACCCACGCACTAACTCGCTCACTCACTAACTCACCCACTCACTAACTCACCCACGCACTAACTCGCTCACTCACTAACTCACCCACTCACTAACTCGCTCACTCACTAACTCGCTCACTCACTAACTCGCTCACTCACTAACTCACCCACGCACTAACTCACCCACGCACTAACTCGCCCACTCACTAACTCACCCACTCACTAACTCACCCACGCACTAACTCGCCCACTCACTCACTCACCCACTCACTAACTCACCCACTCACTAACTCACCCACTCACTAACTCGCTCACGCACTAACTCGCCCACTCACTAACTCACCCACTCACTAACTCACCCACTCACTAACTCACCCACTCACTAACTCACCCACGCACTAACTCGCCCACTCACTAACTCACCCACGCACTAATTCGCCCACTCACTCACTCACTCACCCACTCACTAACTCACCCACGCACTAACTCGCCCACTCACTCACTCACTCACCCAAGCACTAACTCACCCAATCACTAACTCGCTCACTCACTAACTCACCCACTCACTAACTCACCCACTCACTAACTCGCTCACGCACTAACTCACCCACGCACTAACTTGCCCACTCACTAACTCACCCACTCACTAACTCGCTCACGCACTAACTCGCCCACTCACTAACTCACCCACTCACTAACTCACCCACTCACTAACTCACCCACGCACTAACTCGCCCACTCACTAACTCACCCACGCACTAATTCGCCCACTCACTCACTCACTCACCCACTCACTAACTCACCCACGCACTAACTCGCCCACTCACTCACTCACTCACCCAAGCACTAACTCACCCAATCACTAACTTGCTCACTCACTAACTCACCCACTCACTAACTCGCCCACTCACTAACTCACCCACGCACTAACTCGCCCACTCACTCACTCACTCACCCACTCACTAACTCACCCACGCACTAACTCACCCACTCACTCACCCACCCACTCACTAACTCGCCCACTCACTAACTCGCCCACGCACTAACTCACCCACGCACTAACTCAACCATCATCCCATCTCTTCTTCAGCCCATGTCGTGCCCGTTCAGCCCCCTCAATGTGGCCAAACAGAAGCTGCTTCGGGCATGCGGTAGCTGGGCATGCTGGCTACCAACCAGCGCAGCCTTGCCTGCCGGAGGAGCTCACCGATTAGACTGTGTCCAGATATTTCAAGGATTTGTTAACTCCTCACACAATCAACTACAGGGTCCAGTATCCACTGTTCCGTCGCTATGTAGTCCAGCAGATGTTCTTGCTTGGACCCGGCATGCATCCATGATGCGTAGATGACGTGCCGATGCCGGAACAGCGTGTTGGTAATTACAAGCCCATGGGCTGCACAAAAATCTAGCAGCCTCCTACCGTTGTTATTGAGCTGATCTGGCCCATGCCCTCCAATCACTCCAGACCAGGTGCCAGCATCATGACCAACTCGGGCATTGAAGTCACCCAACGAGATGACTCTATCCCGAGGGGCCACTTTAGCCAGCACCAGTGACAGGAGGTCATAGAAGGCATCTGACTCATCGGCTTTGCCTGCATCCCTCCACGGATGTTCATCTTCGGTGGGGGCATAAGTAACCATGACCACCATTCCTCGCCTCCGGTTGACGGGAAGGCGAGCCCAAAGTAGCCTGGGGCTTACAGCTTCCCACACTGGGGCTTACAGCTTCCCACACCTCCTGAATACCACAGAGGTCTAGGCGGTACCGGTCCAGCTCCCGACAGAGGAACCTCTCATCCGCAGTGAGCGTTCGAACATTCCACGTGGCCACACGAAGTGGCTTTTTGCTGTTTCTGGAGGAGCCCCGAGGGTAGAGATTCAATCTCCTGGCTCCGCCAATTTGGGGTTGGCCAGGAGACGTCAGAGACGCCTGTCCCCCCGGGGCCTCCGGCACAAGTTTGGTTAGATTTGTAACACGTGGTTTAGTGATAGGTTGAAGGTGGAGGGATTACCAGCCCCGTGCACCCATCCAGAGCCCCCATTTAGCTGCTGTAGTGGCAATAAGCGGATTGTCACCACCACTTTCACCACCAGACTATCACCACCACTAGCACCATCATCATCATCACCACCACTAGCACCATCATCATCACCACTAGCATCATCATCATCACCACCACCACTACTATCACCACCATTACCACCACCACCACAATCACCGCCACCACCATCATCATCGCCACCATCATCATCACCATCAACATCACCACCAACACCACCACCATCACCACCACCACCACCACCATCACCACCCTCACCACCACCACCATCACCACCAGCACCAACACCGCCACCACCACCACCACCATCACCACCACCATCACCACCACCACCATCACCACCACCCTCACCACCACCATCATCACCATCAACATCACCACCCCCACCACCACCATCACCACCACCCTCACCACCATCACCACCACCACCCTCACCACCACCACCCTCACCACCACCACCCTCACCACCACCACCACCACCCTCACCACCACCATCACCATCACCACCACCCTCACCACCACCACCACCCTCACCACCACCACCATCACCACCACCACCACCCTCACCACCACCACCACCACCGTTCTCCCCGCTCACCGGCTCGTGCCAGTGTCTTGTAGACGGGGCAGCGGTAGACTCCAGCTTCTGCGTCGCCATCACCGCCATCGCCGCTGAGCCCTCCCTGCAGCTGCTGCTGCTGCTGCTGCTGCCGGCGGTGCTCACTAGGCCTGAGCCACAGTACGGCCATGGCGGTGTGCAACTGCCGAGGCAGTGACTCGGCCAGGAGGCCGCTGGGAGAGTCCCAGCGGGCGCCCTCCAGGAAGAGGCCCCAGACGAAGCAGCCGGAGCTTGGCGGCCGCACCAGGGCCTCGGCCGACTCGCGCATCACCTTGGGGGGGACAGCGACAGATGTTCGCTACCTCGCCCGGTACGCGGGAGGTTGTGGGTTTGATTCCAACCCTGATGAGATGTTCGCTACCTCGCCCGGTACGCGGGAGGTCGCGGGTTCCATCCCGGGTTCGATCCCGACCCTGATGAGATGTTAACTACCTCGCCCGGTACGCGGGAGGTCGTGGGTTACATCAAGACCCTGATGAGATGTTCGCTACCTCGCCCGGTACGCGGGAGGTCGCGGGTTCCATCCCGGGTTTGATCCCGACTGATGAGATGTTAACTACCTCGCCTGGTACGCGGGAGGTCGCGGGTTCCATCAAGACCCTGATGAGATGTTCACTACCTCGCCTGGTGCGCGGGAGGTCGCGGGTTACATCACGGCATTGATGAGATGTTCGCTACCTCGCCCGGCACGCGGGAGGTCGCGCGTTCCATCAAGACCCTGATGAGATGTTCACTACCTCGCCTTGTGTGCAGGAGATCGTGGGTTAGATTCCAACCCTGATGAGATGTTCGCTACCTCGCCCGGTACGCGGGAGATCGTGGGTTTCATCCCAACCCTGATGAGATGTTAACCACCTCGCCTGGTATGCAGGTGATCGTGAGTTCGATCCCGACCCTGATGAGATGTTCACTACCTCGCCCGGTACACAGAAGGTCGTGGGTTTGATCAAGACCCTGATGAGATGTTCACTACCTCGCCCAGTACGCAGAAGGTCGTGGGTTTGATCAAGACCTTGATGAGATGTTAACTACCTCGCCTGGTACGTGAGAGGTCGTGGGTTCGATCCCGGCTATGATGAGATGTTAACCACCTCGCCCGGTACGCAGAAGGTCGTGAGTTTGATCAAGACCCTGATGAGATGTTAACTACCTCGCCCGGTACGCGGGAGGTCGTGGGTTCGATCCCAACCCTGATGAGATGTTCACTACCTCGCCTGGTACGCGGGAGGTCGTGGGTTTGATCAAGACCCTGATGAGATGTTAACTACCTCGCCTGGTACGCAGGAGGTCGTGGGTTTGATTCCAACCCTGATGAGATGTTAACTACCTCGCCCGGTACGCAGAAGGTCGTGGGTTCGATCAAGACCCTGATGAGATGTTAACTACCTCGCCCGGTACGCAGGAGGTCGTGGATTTGATTCCAACCCTGATGAGATGTTAACTACCTCGCTCGGTACGCAGAAGGTCGTGGGTTCGATCAAGACCCTGATGAGATGTTAACTACCTTGCCCGGTATGCGGGAGATCGTGGGTTTGATCAAGATCCTGATGAGATGTTAACTACCTCGCCTGGTGTGCAGGAGATCGTGGGTTTCATCCCAACCCTGATGAGATGTTAACCACCTCGCCTGGTATGCAGAAGGTCGTGGGTTCTATCCCGACCCTGATGAGATGTTCACTACCTCGCCCGGTTCGCGGGAGATCGTGGGTTCGATCAAGACCCTGATGAGATGTTAACTACCTCGCCCGGTACGCGGGAGATCGTGGGTTTGATCCCGGCATTGATGAGATGTTAACCACCTCGCCTGGTATGCAGAAGGTCGTGGGTTTCATCCCAACCCTGATGAGATGTTGACTACCTCGCCCGGTACGCGGGAGGTCGTGGGTTCTATCCCGACACTGCCGTGATGCTGACTACCTCGCCTGGTAGACAGGAGGTCGTGGGTTTGATCAAGACCCTGATGAGATGTTAACTACCTCGCCTGGTATGTGGGAGGTCGTGGGTTCGATCCCGGCTTTGACGAGATGTTAACTCCCTCAACGTGTATGCAGGAGGTCGTCAGCTCAATCAATACCACGATGAAATGTTGACTACCTCGCCTGAAACGCGTGAGGTTGCACGGTTCAATCCCGTCCGTGAGTATGCCCGTTGAAAATTTGGAGTTTGCGTGTCTCTGTCTCTCTCCCCGAGGGTAGATGTTAACTACCTCACCTGGTACGCAGGTGGTCGTGGGTTCGATCCTAATCCTAAGGATGCCTGTTGGATATTTGAGGTGGCTAGAGACCCACAGTGATCCACAGAGACCCACAGACACCCAAAGAGTCCCACACACACCCATAGAGATCCACATACACCCATAGAGATCCATAGACACTCATAGAGACCCACAGAGACCCATAGACACCCATAGAGACCCACAGAGACCCATAGACACTCATAGAGACCCACAGAGACCCACAGAGACCCACAGAGACCCATAGACACCCATAGAGACCCACAGAGACCCATAGACACCCATAGAGACCCACAGAGACCCATAGACACTCATAGAGACCCACAGAGACCCACAGAGACCCACAGAGACCCATAGACACCCATAGAGACCCACAGAGACCCATAGACACCCATAGACACCCACAGACATCCAAAGAGACACCCACAAAGACACCCATAGACACTCATAGAGACCCACAGAGACCCACAGAGACACCCAGAAAGACACCCATAGACACCCACAGACACCCACAGACACTCACAGACACCCACAGACTCACCACACAGACACCCACAGAGACCCACAGACACCCACAGAGACCCACAGACACTCACAGACACCCACAGACACCCACACAGAGACTCACAGACACCCACAGACACCCACAGAGACCCACAGACACTCACAGACACCCACAGACACCCACACAGAGACTCACAGACACTCACAGACACCCACAGACACTCACAGACACCCACAGACACCCACACAGAGACTCACAGACACCCACAGACACCCACAGACTCACCACAAAGACACTCACAGACACCCACAGAGACTCACAGACACCCATAGACACCCATAGAGACCCATAGACACTCATAGAGACCCATAGAGACCCATAGACACCCATAGAGACCCATAGACACTCATAGAGACCCATTGACACTCATAGAGACCCATAGAGACCCATAGACACCCATAGAGACCCATAGAGACCCATAGACACTCATAGAGACCCATAGACACCCATAGAGACCCATAGACACTCATAGAGACCCATTGACACTCATAGAGACGCATAGACACTCATAGAGACCCATAGACACCCATAGAGACCCACAGACACTCATAGAGACCCACAGAGACCCACAGAGACCCATAGACACTCATAGAGACCTACAGAGACCCACAGAGACCTACAGAGACCCATAGAGACCCATAGACACCCATAGAGACCCATAGACACCCATAGAGACCCATAGACACCCATAGAGACCCATAGACACCCATAGAGACCTACAGAGACCCACAGAGACCTACAGAGACCCATAGACACCCATAGAGACCCAGAGACACCCATAGACTCACCACACAGACACCCACAGACACCCACAGAGACCCACAGACTCACCACCACATAGACACCCACAGACTCACTTCACACACACACAGACTCACCTCACACAGACACCCATAGACACTCATAGAGACCCATAGACACTCATAGAGACCCACAGAGACCCATAGAGACCTACAGAGACCCATAGAGACCCACAGACACCCACAGAGACCCATAGAGACCCATAGAGACCCACAGAGACCCATAGACACTCATAGAGACCCACAGAGACCCATAGACACCCATAGAGACCCACAGAGACCCATAGACACCCATAGAGACCCATAGAGACCCACAGAGACCCACAGAGACACCCATAGACACCCATAGAGACCCACAGACACCCATAGACACTCATAGAGACCTATAGACACTCATAGAGACCCATAGACACTCATAGAGACCCACAGAGACCCATAGACACCCATAGAGACCCATAGAGACCCACAGAGACCCACAGAGACACCCATAGACACCCATAGAGACCCACAGAGACCCATAGACACTCATAGAGACCCACAGAGACCCATAGACACCCATAGAGACCCATAGAGACCCACAGAGACCCACAGAGACACCCATAGACACTCATAGAGACCCACAGAGACCCATAGACACTCATAGAGACCCACAGAGACCCACAGAGACCCATAGACACTCATAGAGACCCACAGAGACCCACAGAGACCCATAGACACCCATAGAGACCCATAGACACTCATAGACACCCATAGACACTCATAGAGACCCACAGAGACCCATAGACACTCATAGAGACCCATAGACACCCATAGAGACCCATAGACACTCATAGAGACCCATAGACACCCATAGAGACCCATAGACACTCATAGAGACCCATAGACACCCATAGACACTCATAGAGACCCACAGAGACCCACAGACACTCACAGACACACACAGACACCCACAGACACCCACAGAGACCCACAGAGACCCACACAGACACCCACAGACACCCACAGACACCCACAAAGACCCACAGAGACCCACAGACACCCACAGACACCCACAGACACTCATAGAGACCCATAGACACCCATAGAGACCCATAGACACCCATAGAGACCCATAGACACCCATAGAGACCCATAGACACTCATAGAGACCCATAGACACCCATAGAGACCCATAGACACTAATAGAGACCTACAGAGACACTCATAGACACCCATAGACACTCATAGAGACCCACAGACACCCACAGATTCACCACAAAGACACTCACAGAGACCCACACAGAGACCCACAGACACCCACAGAGACCCACAGACACCCACACAGACACCCACAGACACTCACAGACACCCACACAGAGACCCACAGAAACCCACAGACACACACAGAGACCCACAGACACCCACAGAGACCCACAGACACCCACACAGACACCCACAGACTCACCACAAAGACACTCACAGAGACCCACACAGAGACCCACACACACCCACAGACACCCACAGACACTCACAGACACCCCAGACACCCACAGACACCCACACAGACACCCACAGACACCCACAGACACCCCAGACACCCACAGACACACACAGAGACCCACGGAGTGACCTGGAATGTGAATGAGAGGGTGTCGATGGGCGTGCCGGTGCGGCGGGCGTGGTTCTGTAGGGTGCCCGTCAGGAAGGCCTGCGGAAAGAAGAGTCCCCCGATCCAGAAGGAGGCCGGAGGGCCGTCGGAGGCCGCCCAGCGGCCCACGAAGTCGACGCGGCGACACAGCTCACACAGCCAAGCAGCCAGTGGCTTCAGGGAGGGGTAGGCCTGCAGGGTGGCACCACCGGCACCAGCGTCACACCACCACCAGCGTCATCACCATCATCATCATCGCCGTCACCACCACCAGCGTCACACCACCAGCGTCATCACCGTCATCATCACCAGCGTCACCGTCACACCACCAGCGTCATCACCGTCATCATCACCAGCGTCACCGTCACACCACCAGCGTCACACCACCAGCGACATCACCGTCATCATCGACATCATCACCGTCACACCACCAGCGTCACTACCACCACCAGCGTCACACCACCAGCGTCACACCACCAGCGTCATCACCGTCACCGTCACACCACCAGCGTCATCACCGTCAGCGTCACACCACCAGCGTCATCACCGTCACCGTCACACCACCAGCGTCATCACCGTCACCGTCACACCACCAGCGTCATCACCGTCACCGTCACACCACCAGCGTCACACCACCAGCGTCACACCACCACCAGCGTCATCACCGTCATCATCGTCATCATCACACCACCAGCGTCACACCACCAGCGTCACACTACCATCACCATCACCACCACCACCATCACCACCATCACCACCGTGTCTCCACATCCCCATGTCTCTGTCTCCCCGTGGTGTCTCTGTATCTCTGTGTCTCCTTAGTGTCTCTGTGTCTCTGTGGTGTCCCCGTAGTGTCTCTTTGTCTCTATGTCCCCATGTCCCTGTGTCTCCGTGTCTCCGTGGTGTCTCCGTGGTGTCCCTGTAGTGTCTCTGTAGTGTCCCTGTAGTGTCCCTGTAGTGTCTCTGTAGTGTCTCTGTAGTGTCCCTGTAGTGTCTCTGTAGTGTCCCTGTAGTGTCCCTGTAGTGTCTCTGTAGTGTCTCTGTGGTGTCTCTGTAGTGTCCCTGTAGTGTCCCTGTAGTGTCTCTGTAGTGTCTCTGTGGTGTCTCTGTAGTGTCTCTATGTCTCTGTAGTGTCTCTGTAGTGTCTCTGTAGTGTCCCTGTAGTGTCCCTGTAGTGTCTCTGTAGTGTCCCTGTAGTGTCCCTGTAGTGTCTCTGTGGTGTCTCTGTGGTGTCTCTGTAGTGTCCCTGTAGTGTCCCTGTAGTGTCTCTGTAGTGTCTCTGTGGTGTCTCTGTAGTGTCTCTGTAGTGTCCCTGTAGTGTCCCTGTAGTGTCTCTGTAGTGTCTCTGTGGTGTCTCTGTAGTGTCCCTGTAGTGTCCCTGTAGTGTCTCTGTGGTGTCTCTGTGGTGTCTCTGTAGTGTCCTTGTAGTGTCTCTGTGGTGTCCCTGTAGTGTCTCTCTAGTGTCTCTGTAGTGTCCCTGTAGTGTCTCTGTGGTGTCTCTGTAGTGTCCCTGTTGTGTCCCTGTAGTGTCCCTGTAGTGTCTCTGTAGTGTCCCTGTAGTGTCCCTGTAGTGTCTCTGTAGTGTCTCTGTAGTGTCCCTGTAGTGTCCCTGTAGTGTCTCTGTAGTGTCCCTGTAGTGTCCCTGTAGTGTCTCTGTAGTGTCTCTGTGGTGTCTCTGTAGTGTCCCTGTAGTGTCCCTGTAGTGTCTCTGTAGTGTCTCTGTGGTGTCTCTGTAGTGTCCCTGTAGTGTCCCTGTAGTGTCTCTGTAGTGTCTCTGTGGTGTCTCTGTAGTGTCTCTATGTCTCTGTAGTGTCTCTGTAGTGTCTCTGTAGTGTCCCTGTAGTGTCCCTGTAGTGTCTCTGTAGTGTCCCTGTAGTGTCCCTGTAGTGTCTCTGTAGTGTCTCTGTAGTGTCCCTGTAGTGTCCCTGTAGTGTCTCTGTAGTGTCCCTGTAGTGTCCCTGTAGTGTCTCTGTAGTGTCTCTGTGGTGTCTCTGTAGTGTCCCTGTAGTGTCCCTGTAGTGTCTCTGTAGTGTCTCTGTGGTGTCTCTGTAGTGTCCCTGTAGTGTCCCTGTAGTGTCTCTGTAGTGTCTCTGTGGTGTCTCTGTAGTGTCTCTATGTCTCTGTAGTGTCTCTGTAGTGTCTCTGTAGTGTCCCTGTAGTGTCCCTGTAGTGTCTCTGTAGTGTCCCTGTAGTGTCCCTGTAGTGTCTCTGTGGTGTCTCTGTGGTGTCTCTGTAGTGTCCCTGTAGTGTCCCTGTAGTGTCTCTGTAGTGTCTCTGTGGTGTCTCTGTAGTGTCTCTGTAGTGTCCCTGTAGTGTCCCTGTAGTGTCTCTGTAGTGTCTCTGTGGTGTCTCTGTAGTGTCCCTGTAGTGTCCCTGTAGTGTCTCTGTGGTGTCTCTGTGGTGTCTCTGTAGTGTCCTTGTAGTGTCTCTGTGGTGTCCCTGTAGTGTCTCTCTAGTGTCTCTGTAGTGTCCCTGTAGTGTCTCTGTGGTGTCTCTGTAGTGTCCCTGTTGTGTCCCTGTAGTGTCCCTGTAGTGTCTCTGTAGTGTCCCTGTAGTGTCCCTGTAGTGTCTCTGTAGTGTCTCTGTAGTGTCCCTGTAGTGTCCCTGTAGTGTCTCTGTAGTGTCCCTGTAGTGTCCCTGTAGTGTCTCTGTAGTGTCTCTGTGGTGTCTCTGTAGTGTCCCTGTAGTGTCCCTGTAGTGTCTCTGTAGTGTCTCTGTGGTGTCTCTGTAGTGTCTCTATGTCTCTGTAGTGTCTCTGTAGTGTCTCTGTAGTATCTCTGTAGTGTCCCTGTAGTGTCTCTGTAGTGTCCCTGTAGTGTCCCTGTAGTGTCTCTGTAGTGTCTCTGTGGTGTCTCTGTAGTGTCCCTGTAGTGTCCCTGTAGTGTCTCTGTAGTGTCTCTGTGGTGTCTCTGTAGTGTCTCTGTAGTGTCCCTGTAGTGTCCCTGTAGTGTCTCTGTAGTGTCTCTGTGGTGTCTCTGTAGTGTCCCTGTAGTGTCCCTGTAGTGTCTCTGTGGTGTCTCTGTGGTGTCTCTGTAGTGTCCCTGTAGTGTCTCTGTGGTGTCCCTGTAGTGTCTCTGTAGTGTCCCTGTAGTGTCTCTGTGGTGTCTCTGTAGTGTCCCTGTTGTGTTCCTGTAGTGTCCCTGTAGTGTCCCTGTAGTGTCCCTGTAGTGTCTCTGTAGTGTCCCTGTAGTGTCTCTGTAGTGTCTCTGTAGTGTCTCTGTAGTGTCTCTGTAGTGTCTCTATGTCTCTGTAGTGTCTCTGTGGTGTCCCTGTAGTGTCCCTGTAGTGTCTCTGTGGTGTCTCTGTAGTGTCCCTGTAGTGTCTCTGTAGTGTCTCTGTAGTGTTCCTGTGGTGTCTCTGTGGTGTCTCTGTAGTGTCCCTGTAGTGTCTCTGTAGTGTCCCTGTAGTGTCTCTGTGGTGTCTCTGTGGTGTCTCTGTAGTGTCTCTGTAGTGTTCCTGTGGTGTCTCTGTGGTGTCTCTGTAGTGTCCCTGTAGTGTCTCTGTAGTGTCTCTGTAGTGTCCCTGTAGTGTCCCTGTAGTGTCTCTGTAGTGTCCCTGTAGTGTCTCTGTAGTGTCTCTGTAGTGTCCCTGTAGTGTCTCTGTGGTATCTCTGTAGTGTCTCTGTGGTGTCTCTGTAGTGTCTCTGCGGTGTCTCTGTAGTGTCTCTGTAGTGTCTCTATGTCTCTGTAGTGTCTCTGTAGTGTCTCTGTAGTGTCCCTGTAGTGTCTCTGTAGTGTCCCTGTGGTGTCCCTGTAGTGTCCCTGTAGTGTCTCTGTAGTGTCTCTATAGTGTCCCTGTGGTGTCTCTGTAGTGTCTCTGTAGTGTCTCTGTAGTGTCTCTGTAGTGTCTCTGTAGTGTCCCTGTAGTGTCTCTGTAGTGTCTCTGTAGTGTCTCTGTAGTGTCTCTATAGTGTCTCTGTAGTGTCCCTGTGGTGTCTCTGTAGTGTCTCTGTAGTGTCCCTGTAGTGTCTCTGTAGTGTCTCTGTAGTGTCCCTGTGGTGTCTCTGTAGTGTCTCTGTGGTATCTCTGTAGTGTCTCTGTAGTGTCCCTGTAGTGTCTCTGTAGTGTCCCTGTGGTGTCCCTGTGGTATCTCTGTAGTGTCTCTGTAGTGTCCCTGTAGTGTCTCTGTAGTGTCCCTGTGGTGTCCCTGTGGTGTCCCTGTGGTGTCTCTGTAGTGTCCCTGTGGTGTCTCTGTAGTGTCTCTGTAGTGTCCCTGTAGTGTCTCTGTAGTGTCCCTGTGGTGTCCCTGTGGTGTCCCTGTGGTGTCTCTGTAGTGTCCCTGTGGTGTCTCTGTAGTGTCCCTGTAGTGTCTCTGTGGTGTCTGTGTGGTGTCTCTGTGGTGTCTCTGTAGTGTCCCTGTAGTGTCTCTGTAGTGTCCCTGTAGTGTCTCTGTGGTGTCTCTGTGGTGTCTCTGTAGTGTCCCTGTAGTGTCTCTGTGGTGTCCCTGTAGTGTCTCTGTAGTGTCTCTGTAGTGTCTCTGTGGTGTCTCTGTAGTGTCCCTGTGGTGTCTCTGTGGTGTCCCTGTGGTGTCTCTGTAGTGTCTCTGTAGTGTATCTATGTCTCCGTAGTGTCCCTGTAGTGTCTCTGTAGTGTCTCTGTAGTGTCCCTGTAGTGTCTCTGTAGTGTCTCTGTAGTGTCCCTGTAGTGTCTCTGTAGTGTCTCTGTGGTGTCCCTGTGGTGTCCCTGTAGTGTCTCTGTAGTGTCTCTGTAGTGTCCCTGTAGTGTCTCTGTAGTGTCTCTGTAGTGTCTCTGTGGTGTCTCCGTAGTGTCCCTGTAGTGTCTCTGTGGTGTCTCTGTAGTGTCTCTGTGGTGTCTCTGTGGTGTCTCTGTAGTGTCTCTGTGGTGTCTCTGTAGTGTCTCTGTGGTGTCCCTGTAGTGTCCCTGTAGTGTCTCTGTAGTGTCTCTGTAGTGTCCCTGTAGTGTCTCTGTAGTGTCCCTGTAGTGTCTCTGTAGTGTCTCTGTAGTGTCTCTGTAGTGTCCCTGTAGTGTCCCTGTAGTGTCTCTGTGGTGTCTCTGTAGTGTCTCTGTAGTGTCTCTGTAGTGTCTCTGTAGTGTCCCTGTAGTGTCTCTGTAGTGTCTCTGTAGTGTCTCTGTAGTGTCCCTGTAGTGTCCCTGTGATGTCTCTGTGGTGTCTCTGTAGTGTCCCTGTAGTGTCCCTGTAGTGTCTCTGTAGTGTCTCTGTAGTGTCTCTGTAGTGTCCCTGTAGTGTCTCTGTAGTGTCTCTGTAGTGTCCCTGTAGTGTCCCTGTAGTGTCTCTGTAGTGTATCTATGTCTCTGTAGTGTCCCTGTAGTGTCTCTGTAGTGTCTCTGTAGTGTCCCTGTAGTGTCTCTGTAGTGTCTCTGTGGTGTCTCTGTGGTGTCTCTGTAGTGTCCCTGTAGTGTCCCTGTAGTGTCTCTGTAGTGTCCCTGTAGTGTCCCTGTAGTGTCTCTGTAGTGTCTCTGTAGTGTCTCTGTAGTGTCCCTGTAGTGTCCCTGTAGTGTCCCTGTAGTGTCTCCGTAGTGTCTCTGTAGTGTCTCTGTGGTGTCTCTGTAGTGTCTCTGTAGTGTCTCTGTAGTGTCTCTGTAGTGTCCCTGTAGTGTCTCTGTAGTGTCTCTGTAGTGTCTCTGTAGTGTCCCTGTAGTGTCCCTGTAGTGTCTCTGTAGTGTCTCTGTAGTGTCTCTGTAGTGTCTCTGTAGTGTCCCTGTAGTGTCTCTGTAGTGTCCCTGTAGTGTCTCTGTAGTGTCCCTGTAGTGTCTCTGTAGTGTCCCTGTAGTGTCCCTGTAGTGTATCTATAGTGTCTCTGTAGTGTCTCTGTAGTGTCTCTGTAGTGTCCCTGTAGTGTCTCTGTAGTGTCTCTGTAGTGTCCCTGTAGTGTCTCTGTAGTGTCTCTGTGGTGTCCCTGTGGTGTCCCTGTAGTGTCTCTGTAGTGTCTCTGTAGTGTCCCTGTAGTGTCTCTGTAGTGTCTCTGTAGTGTCTCTGTGGTGTCTCCGTAGTGTCCCTGTAGTGTCTCTGTGGTGTCTCTGTAGTGTCTCTGTGGTGTCTCTGTGGTGTCTCTGTAGTGTCTCTGTGGTGTCTCTGTAGTGTCTCTGTGGTGTCCCTGTAGTGTCCCTGTAGTGTCTCTGTAGTGTCTCTGTAGTGTCCCTGTAGTGTCTCTGTAGTGTCCCTGTAGTGTCCCTGTAGTGTCCCTGTAGTGTCTCCGTAGTGTCTCTGTAGTGTCTCTGTGGTGTCTCTGTAGTGTCTCTGTAGTGTCTCTGTAGTGTCTCTGTAGTGTCCCTGTAGTGTCTCTGTAGTGTCTCTGTAGTGTCTCTGTAGTGTCCCTGTAGTGTCCCTGTAGTGTCTCTGTAGTGTCTCTGTAGTGTCTCTGTAGTGTCTCTGTAGTGTCCCTGTAGTGTCTCTGTAGTGTCCCTGTAGTGTCTCTGTAGTGTCCCTGTAGTGTCTCTGTAGTGTCCCTGTAGTGTCCCTGTAGTGTATCTATAGTGTCCCTGTAGTGTCTCTGTAGTGTCCCTGTAGTGTCCCTGTAGTGTCCCTGTAGTGTCTCCGTAGTGTCTCTGTAGTGTCTCTGTGGTGTCTCTGTAGTGTCTCTGTAGTGTCTCTGTAGTGTCTCTGTAGTGTCCCTGTAGTGTCTCTGTAGTGTCTCTGTAGTGTCTCTGTAGTGTCCCTGTAGTGTCCCTGTAGTGTCTCTGTAGTGTCTCTGTAGTGTCTCTGTAGTGTCTCTGTAGTGTCCCTGTAGTGTCTCTGTAGTGTCCCTGTAGTGTCTCTGTAGTGTCCCTGTAGTGTCTCTGTAGTGTCCCTGTAGTGTCCCTGTAGTGTATCTATAGTGTCCCTGTAGTGTCCCTGTAGTGTCTCTGTAGTGTCCCTGTAGTGTCTCTGTAGTGTCCCTGTAGTGTCTCTGTAGTGTCTCTGTAGTGTCTCCGTAGTGTCCCTGTAGTGTCTCTGTAGTGTCCCTGTAGTGTCCCTGTAGTGTCTCTGTAGTGTCTCTGTAGTGTCCCTGTGGTGTCTCTGTAGTGTCCCTGTAGTGTCCCTGTAGTGTCCCTGTAGTGTCCCTGTAGTGTCCCTGTAGTGTCCCTGTAGTGTCTCCGTAGTGTCCCTGTAGTGTCTCTGTAGTGTCCCTGTAGTGTCCCTGTAGTGTCTCTGTAGTGTCCCTGTAGTGTCTCTGTAGTGTCCCTGTAGTGTCTCTGTAGTGTCTCTGTAGTGTCTCCGTAGTGTCCCTGTAGTGTCTCTGTAGTGTCCCTGTAGTGTCTCTGTAGTGTCCCTGTAGTGTCTCTGTAGTGTCCCTGTAGTGTCCCTGTAGTGTCTCTGTAGTGTCCCTGTAGTGTCTCTGTAGTGTCCCTGTAGTGTCTCTGTAGTGTCTCTGTAGTGTCTCCGTAGTGTCTCCGTAGTGTCTCTGTAGTGTCCCTGTAGTGTCCCTGTAGTGTCCCTGTAGTGTCCCTGTAGTGTCCCTGTAGTGTCTCCGTAGTGTCCCACCTTGGCCTGCCACAGTGCCGGCACGGCGTTGCTGTAGAGGCTGTGAGCCATCAACTCGAGCTCGGCGGACATCACCACGAGGCCCTGCAGGGCGCGCAGCAGGGCCTGTAGGCTGCAGCGCACCGCCTCCAGCAGCCGGTTGTAGCTACACAGGGGGAGACACAGAGACACACAGAGACACGGGGAGACACGGGGAGACACGGGGAGACACGGGGAGACACACAGAGACACGGGGAGACACGGGGATGAGACACGGCAGAGCACGCAGCAGGGCCTGTAGGCTGCAGCGCACCGCCTCCAGCAGCCGGTTGTAGCTGCACACAGAGACACACGGAGACACACCGAGACACACAGAGACACGGGGAGACACACAGAGACACACAGAGACACACAGAGACACACAGAGACACGGGGAGACACACAGAGACACACGGAGACACACGGAGACACGAGGAGACACACAGAGACACACGGAGACACACAGAGACACGGGGTGACACAGAGACACGGGGTGACACACAGAGACACGGGGAGACACGGGGAGTCACGGGGGACATCACCACGAGGCCCTGCAGGGCGCACAACAGGGCCTGCAGGCTGCTGAGCACCACCTCCAGCAGCCGGTTGAAGCTGTACGGAGACACACAGAGACACACAGAGACACACGGAGACGTGGGGAGACGCGGGGATGAGACACGGGGAGACGCGGGGAGACATGGGGATGAGACGTGGGGAGACGCGCGGATGAGACATGGGGAGACACGGGCAGACGCGGAGATGAGACACGGGGAGACACAGGGAGACACAGGGAGACACGGGGAGACACGGGGAGACACAGAGAGACACAGGGAGACACCGGGAGACACGGGGAGACACAGGGCGACACAGGGAGACACGGTGAGACACGGGGAGACGCGGGGATGAGACACGGGGAGACACAGGGAGACACAGGGAGACACGGGGAGACACAGGGAGACACAGGTAGACACGAGGAGACACGGGGAGACGCGGGGAGACACGGGGAGACAGGGAGACACGGGGAGACGCGGGGATGAGACACGGGGAGGCATGGGGAGACACGGGGAGACGCGGGGATGAGACACGGGGAGACAGGGAGACACGGAGAGACGCGGGGATGAGACACAGGGAGGCACGGGGAGACACGGGGAGACGCGGGGATGAGACACGGGGAGACACAGGTTGACACGTGGAGACACAGGGAGACACGGGGAGAAGCGGGGATGAGACACGGGGAGACACGGGGAGACAGGGAGACACGGGGAGACGCGGGGATGAGACACGGGGAGACACAGGGAGACACAGGGAGACACAGGAAGACACAGGGAGACACAGAGAGACGCAGGAAGACACGAGGAGACACGGGGAGACACGGGTCCTGCAGGCTGTAGCAAGGCGTTGTCAGGGTCGGGATCGAACCCACGGCCTCCCGCATACCAGGCGAGGTAGTAGTTCACATCTCATAGCCACCACAACTATACAGCAGGCATCTACAGGGTCGGGATCGAACCCACGGCCTCCTGTATAGCAGGCGAGGAAGTAGTTCACATCTCATAGCCACCACAACTATACAGCAGGCATCTACAGGGTCGGGATCGAACCCACGGCCTCCCGCATACCAGGCGAGGTAGTAGCCCACATCTCATAGCCACAACAACTATACAGCAGGCATCTACAGGGTCGGGATCGAACCCACGGCCTCCTGTATACCAGGCGAGGTAGTAGTTCACATCTCATAGCCACAACAACTATACAACAGGTGTCGTCAGGGTCGGGAATGAACCCACGGCCTCCTGCATAGCAGGCGAGGTAGTAGTTCACATCTCATAGCCACAACAACTATACAACAGGCATCTACAGGGTCGGGATCGAACCCACGACCTCCTGTATAGCAGGCGAGGTAGTAGCCCACATCTCATAGCCACAACAACTATACAACAGGCATCTTACAGGGTCGGGATCGAACCCACGGCCTCCCGGATAGCAGGCGATGTAGTAGTTCACATCTCATAGCCACAACAACTATACAGCAGGTGTCGTCAGGGTCGGGATCGAACCCACGGCCTCCTGCATAGCAGGCGAGGTAGTAGCCCACATCTCATAGCCACCACCACAACTATACACAACAGGCATCTACAGGGTCGGGATCGAACCCACGGCCTCCTGTATACCAGGCGAGGAAGTAGCCCACATCTCATAGCCACAACAACTATACAACAGGTGTCGTCAGGGTCGGGATCGAACCCACGGCCTCCCATATACCAGGCGAGGTAGTAGTTCACATCTCATAGCCACAACAACTATACAACAGGCATCTACAGGGTTGGGATCGAACCCACGGCCTCCTGCATACCAGGCGAGGTAGTAGTTCACATCTCATAGCCACAACAACTATACAACAGGCATCTACAGGGTTGGGATCGAACCCACGGCCTCCTGCATACCAGGCGAGGTAGTAGTTCACATCTCATAGCCACCACAACTATACAGCAGGCATCTACAGGGTCGGGATCGAACCCACGGCCTCCTGTATACCAGGCGAGGTAGTTCACATCTCATAGCCACCACCACAACTATACAACAGGCATCTACAGGGTCGGGATCGAACCCACGGCCTCCTGCATAGCAGGCGAGGTAGTAGCCCACATCTCATAGCCACAACAACTATACAGCAGGCATCTTACAGGGTCGGGATCGAACCCACGGCCTCCCGGATAGCAGGCAAGGTAGTAGTTCACATCTCATAGCCACCACAACTATACACAGCAGGCATCTACAGGGTCGGGATTGAACCCACGGCCTCCTGTAAACCATGCAAGGTAGTAGCCCACATCTCATAGCCACCACAACTATACAACAGGTGTCGTCAGGGTCGGGATCGAACCCACGGCCTCCTGTAAACCAGGCAAGGTAGTAGCCCACATCTCATAGCCACAACAACTATACACAGCAGGCATCTACAGGGTTGGGATCGAACCCACGGCCTCCTGCATACCAGGCGAGGTAGTAGTTCACATCTCATAGCCACCGCGGCACCCACGACCCTCCACAGCCCTGCTAGGGGGCTGCCCTGGGGTAGCTTCGGCCCCGGTCGCGACTCACCGCAGCACCTCCTGTACCAGCACCGAGTTCATGGACTCGTCGTAGCGGACGGGAAACCTCTCCATGAGCTCGCGCTCGGCCAGCGGCTCCGGGAGCTCGTGGAGCACGTGCCTCGCCACCTCCTCCACCACCTGCGGAGACACGCGCACACACACAGACACGCGCACACACACAGACACGCACAGAGAGATACACACACAGACACACGCAGAGAGATACACACGCAGACACACGCAGAGAGATACACACAGAGAGATACACAGACACACGCAGAGAGATACACACACAGAGAGATACACAGACAGAGACACGCACACAGAGAGATACACACACAGAGACACGCACACAGAGAGATACACACACACAGACACGCGCACACACACAGACACACAGAGAGATACACACACAGAGACACGCGCACACACAGACACGCGCAGAGAGATACACACAGAGACACGCGCACACACAGACACACACAGAGAGATACACAAAGAGACACACGCAGAGAGATACACACAGAGACACGCGCACACACAGACACGCACACACACAGACACACAGAGAGATACACACAGAGAGATACACACAGAGACACGCGCACACACAGACACACACACACAGAGAGACACACACAGAGAGATACACACAGAGAGATACACACACAGACACATGCAGAGAGATACACACACAGAGAGATACACACAGACACACGCACACACAGACACACGCACACAGAGAGATACACGCGCAGAGAGATACACACAGAGACACGCGCACACACAGACACACACAGAGAGATACACACACAGAGACACGCGCACACACAGACACACACAGAGAGATACACACACAGAGACACGCACACACACAGACACACACAGAGAGATACACACACAGAGACACGCGCACACACAGACACACGCAGAGAGATAAACACACAGAGACACGCGCACACACAGACACGCACAGAGAGACACACACAGAGAGATACACACACAGAGACACGCACACACACAGACACACACAGAGAGATACACACACAGAGAGATAGAGTTTATTGATGACATGAAGGTAATTTATATTTTAGTTTTTATTGGTTCACTATATAGTACTGTGAATAGCTCAGATGTGTAGTCATTTCTGTGACCAGTCACTAGCTAATCACTCAGTTATTTCAATGCTAAATTCGCCTAGTTATTTCAATGCTAAATTCTCCTGTTTGATTTGTACTAAGTGCCTCGGTGAATGTGTATGCTCTGACTTTAACGTAGCTATTTCTGTAGCAGTTACAAGCTAATCACTCAGCTATTTCAATGCTAAATTCTATGCTAATTCCATTGTCAAGGGGTGCCTCTGCGGATGTGTATGCCTTAACTTAGCTATTTCAATGCTAAATTCTATGCTAATTCCTTTAACAATGGGTGCCTCTGCGGATGTGTATGCTTTAACTTTTAACATAGCTATTTCTGTGACCAGTCACAAGCTAATCATTCAGCCATTTAAATGCTAAATTATATGCTAATTCCTTTGTCAAGACGCTTTGTTCCTCTCACACAGCTTAAAGGCCGTGATCTGAACGTGGCTCTTTCACTCCAGCGCTGTCCTACCAGACAGTCTCGTCCCTTCACCTGATGAAGGCCGCTTGTGTTGTGGCCGAAACGTCGTGAGAATATTATTGTGTTATTTTATTTTATCATCTTCTTTGGTTCTTTCGGTAAAGTCACGTAGAATGAGAATAAAATAATAAATTGATAAAATAAAATAACAATAATATTCTCACGACGTTTCGGCCACAACACAAGCGGCCTTCATCAGGTGAAGGGAGCGAGACGTGACTTTACCGAAAGAACCAAAGAAGATGAATCATTGCAGTCACGAAAGCTTTAAATCGAAATTTAACCGCCTCTACGGGGAGGGATTCCACACATCCTTAAGATCATTCAACAGACTTCGGGATAAGAAGGCTCAACTAATCGAGTCTCTCACCTTTCTGAAGAGATGCCGCGACTCTAAGGTAATACCAACCGCATTTACACTAACCTCTGCTGTTGCAACTTCTCTCAATGCAAAACGAATTCTAGCTAGAACTAGCTTCGCTCTTATCTCGGAAAAAATCAGACTTACACGCACCGAACTCGATCAGTTAGACAAGACACTCTACAAATCACACTTAAAATTGACAGCAACAATGTCTACATCGGATTGGGAACATGTAGACAATATGACTACCTCTTCGGCTGCCACTATGTCGAACAAATGTAGGGACAATTTGATTTCCAAATTCAATCACCTCTCCAGCAAAAAATCGGATCCACACACCGAAAAGATAGACGTCAACAAAGTCGTAATTAATCGCAGTAACAGTTCCATTTCTGATGGTCTGAAATCCGTTTTAGCTAAAGGTCTAAACTTTGCTGTCACACCGAGACACTTACCGGTTAATGATATCATTGCCCATGTCGACGTTGCACTCAAGGGCTTGAGTCACATCTCTGCAGACGTAGCAAGATCTGAAATCGCTGCAACCCTCAAAAACGCTAAGTTGCCACCTAGCAACATCAGCAAAGACGAACGTTTTGAATTATCTCAATTAAAAAAGAGGGATGATATTGTCGTTCTCTCAGCTGACAAAGGCAATGCCACTGTCATCATGGACAAAACAGAATATAACAACAAAATTCAAGAACTACTCAACGATGGCAGCTATACAAAAATAAAAAGAGATCCCACCAACAGCCTGGTCACCAAAACGAACAAAATTATCTCTGATTCAACAGCATTAATTGATGAGAACAAACAGTTCTTGTTGAAACCCTCTGCTGCCAGACCACCAAGATTATATGGCCTTCCAAAGATACACAAAGAAGATACACCCCTTCGTCCCATCGTCTCTACTATCAGCTCCCCCACCTACAAACTGGCACGTTTTCTGGCTGATATACTGCGACCTTTCACTGGAAAAACCACCTCTGCGGTACTAAATTCTACTCACCTGGTATCGACAATCAAAGACATTTCCCTGTCCCCAAACGACCTGCTTGTCAGTTTTGATGTGGTGTCCTTGTTCACCAAAGTCCCGGTACCTGACACCATCGCTATCATTGAAGACCTGGTTCATCAAGGACTGCATACTGATGTACCCCCCCTGGTGAGACATTGCTTAACCAACACATACTTCACCTGGAATGGAACTTTCTACAAACAAACTGAGGGCACCCCAATGGGCTCCCCCCTATCTCCGGTTGTAGCCAACGTATTCATGGAAAAATTTGAAACTGACGCCATCCAGACTGCCACTCTACGCCCGACCTTATGGAAGAGGTACGTTGATGACACCTTTGTCATCTGGCCACATGGCCAGCCTGCTCTAGACCAATTCCGCGACCACATCAATTCCATACACCCAGCCATCAGATTTACCATGGAGGTCGAAAAAGATGGCAAACTACCCTTTCTGGATGTCTTAATTAAAAGGAGACATGATGGTTCAATGAGCCACTCTGTCTACAGGAAAGCTACCCATACAGATGCTTACTTGAAACCGGATTCCCACCACCATCCATCCCAGAAGAACTGCCTCATCAAGACTCTATACCATAGAGCCCAATGCATTTCCGACCAGGAACACATTACCAGTGAACTCAAACACGTACACCAGGCTCTCAGGGCTAATGGCTACTCCGACTACACAATCCGCAAAGCCATCACTCCAGTCATGAAGAAGGATCCTCTTGTGGAGCCACTCAAAACCATCACCTTACCCTACATTGCAGGGGTCACTAAAAAGATCTCCAAAATCCTGAATAAACACAAGATCCAGGTCCGATTCAACACAGTACACAAAATCCGTGATTTAGTTCCATCTGTAAAAGATGCTCTTCCAGACATACAGTACCCGGGCGTTTACAAACTAAAGTGCCTCTGTGGTAGTAGCTACATTGGAGAAACCAAAAGACATATCTCGGATCGCATCCGCGAACATAAAGCAGACTTGAAACACGGTAAGACGAACTCCTCTGCCGTGGCAGATCACTGTTACAATTCAGTGGGCTCACATGACATTGACTTCTCCAAGACGGAGGTTCTTTGCAAACCAACTGGCTACCATGAGAGATTCGTTCATGAGGCCATTCACATATACAAGCACAGAGACAATTTCAACCGAGAAGATGGATTTAGGCTCAGTAACCACTGGAAAGATGTGTTAAATCATTTCTGTTCTTAATTAATTGTAATTTTACGATGACCTTCAGACCGCAGCTCTTTCGCCAGCATTGCCTCTTAATACCTCTCACACCACGGTTAATGGTATGGTTTACAACATGGAGTATACTAGGGCTTCGCAGCTGTCTCTCTCCCCCTCCGCTGTTCCGACCATGGACGAACTCGTCCGTCTGAACGGGGCCCGTAGCTATCCGTGGTACGGAAATTTGAGGGTAAGAATCCACCCATTTTTTCGCCATATAGCATTGTGTTATATAACGACTTATGGTTGGTAGCTTAGCTGATTGGAGAATATAGAGTTTATTGATAACATGAAGGTAATTTATATTTTAGTTTTTATTGGTTCACTATATAGTACTGTGAATAGCTCAGATTTGTAGTCATTTCTGTGACCAGTCACTAGCAAATCACCCAGTTATTTCCATGCTAAATTCGCCTAGTTATTTCAATGCTAAATTCTCCTGTTTTGATTTGTACTAAGTGCATCGGTGAATGTGTATGCTCTGACTTCAACGTAACTATTTCTGTAGCAGTTACAAGCGAATGCCTTAATTTAGCTATTTCAATGCTAAATTCTATGCTAATTCCTTTTAACAATGGGTGCCTCTGCGGATGTGTATGCTTTAACTTTTAACATAGCTATTTCTGTGACCAGTCACAAGCTAATCATTCAGCCTTTTCAATGCTAAATTTTATGCTAATTCCTTCGTCAAGGCTCTTTGTTCCTCTCACACAGCTTAAAAGCCGTGATCTGAACGTGGCTCTCTCACTCCAGCGCTGTCCTACCAGACAGTCTCGCTCCCTTCACCTGATGAAGGCCGCTTGTGTTGTGGCCGAAACGTCGTGAGAATATTATTGTTATTTTATTTTATCAATTTATTATTTTATTCTCATTCTACGTGACTTTACCGAAAGAACCAAAGAAGATGAATCATTGCAGTCACGAAAGCTTTAAATCGAAATATAAAACAATAAAATTATTATTCTTGATCCTTTCGGTAAAGTCACCGCCACGTAGAAGGGAAACAATAAAATAATAAAAATATAAAACAATAAAATTATTATTCTTGGTTCTTTCGGTAAAGTCACCGCCACGTAGAAGGGAAACAATGAAATGATAAAAATATAAAACAATAAAATTATTGATATAATGGGAGGCTGATCGATGCTAGGGTACAGTCAAGGGATGGTTCCCTAATGGTCAACCACGTTATGTATGCCGATGATCTGGTAATTGCTGCTCACTCAGAGGAGGAGTTGGAGGCGCTGCTGCTGAACCTGGAGTGTGCCACTAAGAGGTGGGGCCTTATCATCAGCCCCACCAAAACGAAGCACCTGCCTGGATATTTATTTAGCATTGGACACTCCACCCCCACAACTCCCAATCGGTGATGGGGCAGTTGTGGAGAGAGTGGAGAGTTTCCCATACCTGGGCAGTGTGCTTATGACTGGCTCCAGTTTAACAGCAGAGGTCTCACTCCGAATCAGTCGACCAGCAATATATTTTCATCGGTTGCGTAATGCTGTGTGGAAGCTACCTGGTCTGTCGCTCCGCACTAAGCTTCAGGTCTTCTCGGCCACGGTCATTCCCTCCCTTCTCTACGCTTGTGAAACGTGAACCCCCCTAATGGAACATCTTCGCCGGTTAGAAACATTTAGGCTGGCCTGCCTACGATTCATCCTGGGTTTAACCAGGCTGGATTGTGTGAGGAGCTCACAAATCCTTGAAGGATCTGGACAAGGTCCCATCGGTGAGCTCCTCCGGCAGGCAAGGCTGCGTTGGCTGGGTCATGTAGCCCGCATGCCCAGCCACCGCATGCCCGAAACAGCTTTTGTTCGGCCGGATTGAGGGGGCTAAACGGGAGCGGCATGGGCTAAAGAAGAGATGGAGTGACGTGGTACAGGAGGACGTGGAGCTGAGTGGACTTGCTGATGACTGGTACAAGCGGTGTCAAGATCGACCTCTGTGGAGGAGGCTCGTGAAGGACGCTACTGGGCAGTTGGAGGCAGTCGTCCTCCAACAACAATGGAGGGTGGAGGAGTGACGCTCACAACAACGAGCGGAGCGCCGGGTGGCTAAAGCACAGCAGGTTGGCACAGTAGGGGGCACAGGTGGTGCACCAGCCAGTCGTCTCAGTATAGTAGTGTAGTGTATAGTAGTGTAGTGTATAGTAGTGTAGTGTATAGTGTAGTGTATAGTATAGTGTATAGTGTAGTGTATAGTGTATAGTGTGGTGTACAGTGTAGTGTATAGTGTCGTGTATAGTGTAGTGTAGTGTATAGATGTGTAGTGTACAGTGTAGTGTATAGTGTAGTGTACAGTGTAGTGTATAGTAGTGTAGTGTAACGTGTAGTGTATAGTGTGGTGTACAGTGTAGTGTATAGTGTCGTGTATAGTGTAGTGTAGTGTATAGATGTGTAGTGTACAGTGTAGTGTTTAGTGTAGTGTACAGTGTAGTGTATAGTAGTGTAGTGTAACGTGTAGTGTATAGTGTGGTGTACAGTGTAGTGTATAGTGTCGTGTATAGTGTAGTGTAGTGTATAGATGTGTAGTGTACAGTGTAGTGTATAGTGTAGTGTACAGTGTAGTGTATAGTAGTGTAGTGTAACGTGTAGTGTATAGTGTAGTGTACAGTGTAGTGTATAGTAGTGTAGTGTACAGTGTAGTGTATAGTAGTGTAGTGTAACGTAGTGTAGTGTAACGTGTAGTGTATAGTGTAGTGTAGTGTATAGTGTAGTGTACAGTGTAGTAGTGTAGTGTGCAGTGTAGTGTATAGTAGTGTAGTGTACAGTGTAATGTAGTGTACAGTGTATAGTGTAGTGTATAGTGTAGTGTACAGTGTAGTGTACAGCGTAGCGTACAGTGTAGTGTACGGCGTAGTGTACAGCGTAGTGTACAGTGTAGTGTACAGTGTGGTGTGCAGTGTAGTGTACAGTGTAGTGTACAGTGTGGTGTACAGCGTAGTGTACAGTGTAGTGTACAGCGTAGTGTACAGCGTAGCGTACAGTGTAGTGTACAGTGTGGTGTACAGTGTAGCGTGCAGCGTAGTGTACAGTGTGGTGTACAGCGTAGTGTACAGTGTAGTGTACAGCGTAGTGTACAGCGTAGTGTACAGTGTAGTGTACAGTGTGGTGTACAGTGTAGTGTGCAGTGTAGTGTACAGTGTAGTGTGCAGTGTAGTGTACAGTAGTGTAGTGTACAGCGTAGTATACAGCGTAGTGTACAGCGTAGTGTACAGTGTAGTGTACAGCGTAGTGTACAGCGTAGTGTACAGTGTAGTGTACAGCGTAGCGTACAGCGTAGTGTACAGCGTAGTGTACAGTGTATAGTGTAGTGTACAGTGTAGTGTACAGCGTAGTGTACAGTGTATAGTGTAGTGTACAGTGTAGTGTACAGCGTAGTGTACAGTGTACAGTGTAGTGTACAGCGTAGTGTACAGTGTAGTGTACAGCGTAGTGTACAGCGTAGCGTACAGCGTAGTGTACAGTGTATAGTGTAGTGTACAGTGTAGTGTACAGTGTGGTGTACAGTGTAGTGTACAGTGTAGTGTGCAGTATAGTGTAGTGTACAGTGTAGTGTATAGTAGTGTAGTGTACAGCGTAGCGTACAGTGTATAGTGTAGTGTAGTGTACAGCGTAGCGTACAGCGTAGCGTACAGTGTAGCGTACAGCGTAGTGTACAGCGTAGCGTACAGTGTAGTGTACAGTGTAGCATGCAGTGTAGCGTACAGCGTAGTGTACAGTGTAGCGTACAGCGTAGTGTACAGCGTAGTGTACAGCGTAGTGTGCAGTGTAGTGTACAGTGTAGTGTACAGTGTAGTGTATAGTGTAGTGTACAGTGTATAATGTAGTGTATAGTGTAGTGTATAGTAGTGTAGTGTATAGTAGTGTAGTGTATAGTGTAGTGTATAGTAGTGTATAGTGCAGTGTAGTGTACAGCGTAGTGTGCAGTGTACAGTCTGCGTCACCTCGTCGCGTGACCTGGCACCACCGCCACCACCACCGCCACCACCACCACCGGCACCACCACCGGCACCACCACCACCGCCACCGGCACCACCGGCGCCGGCTGCTTCCTGCGGCTGCGTCCGTAGCAGCGCCACGAGCAAGGCCGCCGTGTCGCTCCGGGCCAGGGCCACACTGGCGTTGGGGTGGAGGCCAAACACAGCCGGGGAGTCGCTGAGCGGCAGGCTGCGGGCGTACTGCAAGTAGCCCTGCACACTCACACACACACTCGTTACTATACACTATACACTACACTACTATACACTATACACTACACTATTATACACTACACACACACACTCATGTTACTATACACTATACACTACACTATACACTACACTATACACTACACACACACACTCGTTACTATACACTATACACTACACTACTATACACTATACACTACACACACACACTCGTTACTATACACTATACACTACACTAGTATACACTATACACTACACTATACACTATACTATACACTATACACTACACACACACACTCGTTACTATACACTATACACTACACTATACTATACACTATACACTACACTATTATACACTACACACACACACACTCACTCGTTACTATACACTATACACTACACTATACACTACACTATACACTACACACTCACGTTACTATACACTATACACTACTACACACACTCACGTTACTATACACTATACACTACACACACACTCACGTTACTATACACTATACACTACACACACACTCACGTTACTATACACTATACACTACACACACACTCACGTTACTATACACTATACACTACACACACACTCACGTTACTATACACTATACACTACACACACACTCACGTTACTATACACTATACACTACACATTACTATACACTATACACTACACTATACACTACACACACGTTACTATACACTATACACTACACTATACACTACACTATACACTACACTATACACTACACACACACACTCACGTTACTATACACTATACACTACACTATACACACACACACTCGTGTTACTATACACTATACACTACAATATTATACACTACACACACACACACTCACACGTTACTATACACTATACACTACACTATACACTACACTATACACTACACACACACGTTACTATACACTATACACTACACTATACTATACACTATACACTACACACACACACTCGTTACTATACACTACACTATACACTATACACTACACACACACACACATACACTCGTTACTATACACTATACACTACACTATACACTATACACACACTCACTCACGTTACTATACACTATACACTACACTATACACTATACACTACACTATACACTACACTATACACTACTATACACTATACACTACACTATACACTATACACACACACACACGTTACTATACACTATACACTACACTATACACTATACAGTACACACACACACACTCGTTACTATACACTATACACTACACTATACACTACACTATACACTACACACACACACACGTTACTATACACTATACACTACACTATACTATACACTATACACTACACACACACTCATGTTACTATACACTATACACTACACTATACACTACACTATACACTACACTCACGTTACTATACACTATACACTACACTATTATACACTACACACACACACACTCGTTAATATACACTATACACTACACTATACACTATACACTACACACACACACACTCGTTACTATACACTATACACTACACTATACACTACACTATACACTACACACACACACACGTTACTATACACTATACACTACACTATACACTACACACACACACTCGTTACTATACACTACACTATACTATACACTATACACTACACTTTACACTACACTATACACTACACACACACTCATTACTATACACTATACACTACACTATACACTACACTAGTATACACTACACACACACACTCACGTTACTATACACTATACACTACACTATACACTATACTATACACTATACACTACACACACACACACTCATGTTACTATACACTATACACTACACTACTATACACTACACTATTATACACTACACACACACACTCACGTTACTATACACTATACACTACACTATACACTACACACACACACACACACTCGTTACTATACACTATACACTACACTATACTATACACTATACACTACACACACACGTTACTATACACTACACTATACTATACACTATACACTACACACACACGTTACTATACACTATACACTACACTATACTATACACTATACACATTACTATACACTACACACACACGTTACTATACACTATACACTACACTATACACTACACTATACACTATACACTACACACACACACTCATTACTATACACTATACACTACACTATACACTACACACTACACATTACTATACACTATATACTACACACACACACACATTACTATACACTATACACTACACTATACTATACACTATACACTACACACACACACTCGTTACTATACACTATAGACTACACACACACACTCGTTACTATACACTATACACTACACTATACACTACACACACACACTCGTTACTATACACTATACACTACACACACACGTTACTATACACTATACACTACACATTACTATACACTATACACTACACTATACACACACTCACGTTACTATACACTATACTATACACTATACACTACACTATTATACACTACACTATACACTACACTATACACTACACACACACACTCATTACTATACACTACACTAGTATACACTATACACTACACACACACACACTCACACACACACACTCACGTTACTATACACTATACACTACACTACTATACACTACACTATACACTACACTACTATACACTATACACTACACTATACACACACTCACGTTACTATACACTATACACTACACACACACACTCGTTACTATACACTATACACTACACACACACTCACGTTACTATACACTATACACTACACACACACACTCGTTACTATACACTATACACTACACTCACGTTACTATACACTATACACTACACTCACGTTACTATACACTATACACTACACTATACTATACACTATACACTACACTATTATACACTATACTATACACTATACACGTTACTATACACTATACACTACACTATACACTACACACACACTCGTTACTATACACTATACACTACACTATACACTACACACACACTCGTTACTATACACTATACACTACACTACTATACACTATACACTACACTATACACTATACTATACACTATACACGTTACTATACACTATACACTACACTATACACTACACACACACTCGTTACTATACACTATACACTACACTACTATACACTATACACTACACTATACACTATACTATACACTACACACACACACTCACGTTACTATACACTATACACTACACTACTATACACTATACACTACACTATACACTATACTATACACTACACACACACACTCACGTTACTATACACTATACACTACACACACACTCACGTTACTATACACTACACTATACACTACACTATACACTATACACATTACTATACACTACACACACACGTTACTATACACTATACACTACACTATACACTACACTATACACTACACACACACACTCATTACTATACACTATACACTACACTATACACTACACATTACTATACACTATATACTACACACACACACACATTACTATACACTATACACTACACTATACTATACACTATACACTACACACACACACTCGTTACTATACACTATACACTACACACACACACTCGTTACTATACACTACACTATACACTACACTCACGTTACTATACACTATACACTACACTAGAATACACTACACACACACACTCGTTACTATACACTATACACTACACTATACACTACACTATACACTCACGTTACTATACACTATACACTACACTATACACTACACGTTACTATACACTATACACTACACACACACACTCGTTACTATACACTATACACTACACTATACACTACACGTTACTATACACTATACACTACACACACACACACACTCGTTACTATACACTATACACTACACTATACACTACACACACACTCATTACTATACACTATACACTACACTATACTATACACTATACACTACACACACACACACTCACGTTACTATACACTATACACTACACTAGTATACACTACACACACACTCATTACTATACACTATACACTACACTCACACATTACTATACACAATACACTACACACACAGATTACTATACACTATACACTACACTATACACTACACACACACACATTACTATACACTATACTCACTCATTACTATACACTATACACTACACACACAGATTACTATACACTATACACTACACTATACACTACACACACACACTCACATTACTATACACTATACACTACACACACTCATTACTATACACTATACACTACACTATTATACACTACACACACACACTCATTACATTACACTATACACTACACTATACACTACAAATTACTATACACTACACTATACACTACACTATACACTACACTATACACTACACTATACACTACACACACACACGTTACTATACACTATACACTACACATTACTATACACTATACACTACACACACACACTCGTTACTATACACTATACACTACACTATACACTATACAATACACTATACACTACACACACACACTCATGTTACTAAACACTACACTATACACTATACTATACACTATACACTACACACACACACTCGTTACTATACACTATACACTACACTATACACTATACTATACACTATACACTACACATACACACTCGTTACTATACACTACACTATACACTATACTATACACTATACACTACACACACTCACGTTACTATACACTATACACTACACTCACGTTACTATACACTATACACTACACACACTCACTCACGTTACTATACACTATACACTACACTATACACTACACATTACTATACACTATACACTACACTATACACTACACACACACACACGTTACTATACACTACACACTACACTATACACTCATTACTATACACTATACACTACACTCATGTTACTATACACTATACACTACACTATACACTATATTATACACTATACACTACACACACACACTCGTTACTATACACTATACACTACACTATACACTATACTATACACTATACACTACACACACTCATGTTACTATACACTACACTATACACTACACTCACGTTACTATACACTATACACTACACTATTATACACTACACACACACTCATTACTATACACTATACACTACACACACACACTCACGTTACTATACACTATACACTACACTATACACTACACATTACTATACACTATACACTACACACTCACGTTACTATACACTACACTATACTATACACTATACACTACACACACACACTCACGTTACAATACACTATACACTACACTCACGTTACTATACACTATACACTACACTATACACTACACATTAGTATACACTATACACTACACTCACGTTACTATACACTATACACTACAAATTACACTCATGACTATACACTATACACTACACTATACACTACACACACAGATTACTATACACTACACTATACACTACACATTACTATACACTATACACTACTATACACTACACTCACGTTACTATACACTATACACTACACTATACACTAAACATTACTATAGACTATACACTACAAATTAATAAACACTATACACTACACTCACACTCATTACTATACACTATATACTACACACACACGTTACTATACACTACACTATACACTACACGTTACTATACACTATACACTACACTATACACTATACTATACACTATACACTACACACACACACACGTTACTATACACTATACACTACACTATACTATACACTACACACACACGTTACTATACACTATACACTACACTATACACTACACTCATTACTATACACTACACTATACACTACACTCACGTTATTATACACTATACACTACACTCACGTTACTATACACTATACACTACACTATACACTACACTCATGTTACTATACACTACACTATACACTACACTCACGTTACTATACACTATACACTACACTATTATACACTACACACACATTCATGTTACTATACACTATACACTACACACACACACTCACGTTACTATACACTATACACTACACATTACTATACACTATACACTACATTATACACTCATTACTATACACTATACACTACACTATACAATCATTACTATACACTATACACTACACACACAAACTCACGTTACTATACACTATACACTACACTATTATACACTACACTCATTACTATACACTATACACTACACTATACACCACACTCATGTTACTATACACTATACACTACACTATACACTACACATTACTATACACTATACACTACACTATTATACACTACACACACACACTCACGTTACTATACACTATACACACACACACTCATTACTATACACTACACTATACACTACACACACACACATTACTATACACTACACACACACACTCATTACTATACACTATACACTACACTATTATACAGTACACACACACTCATTACTATACACTATACACTACACACACAAACTCATTACTATACACTATACACTACACTATACACTCACGTTACTATACACTATACACTACACACACACACACACTCACATTACTATACACTATACACTACACACACACATGTTACTATACACTACACACACACTCATTACTATACACTATACACTACACTCACACATTACTATACACTATACACTACACACACAGATTACTATACACTACACACTACACTATAGACTACACACACTCATTACTATACACTATACGCTACACTCACTCATTACTATACACTATACACTACACACTCACATTACTATACACTATACACTACACTATACACTACACTATATACTACACTCACTCATTACTATACACTATAAACTACACTCACACATTACTATACACTATACACTGCACTACACACACAAATTACTATACACTATACACTACACTATACACTACACATTACTATACACTACAAATTACTATACACTATACACTACACACACACAGATTACTATACACTATACACTACACTATACACTACACACACACACATTACTATACACTATACACTACACTCACTCATTACTATACACTATACACTACACACACAGATTACTATACACTATACACTACACTATACTCTACACACACACTCATTACAATACACTATACACTACACTCACTTATTACTATACACTATACACTACACACGCACACACATTACTATATACTACACTACACACTACTATACACTACACTATATACTACACTATACACACTCATTACTATACACTACACTATACACTACACTATACACACACACATTACTATACACTATACACTACACACTACACTATACACTACACTATACACTACACTATACACTACACTATACTATACACTACACACACACGTTACTATACACTATACACTACACTATACACTACACTCATTACTATACACTACACTATACACTACACTCACGTTATTATACACTATACACTACACTCACGTTACTATACACTATACACTACACTATACACTACACTCATGTTACTATACACTACACTATACACTACACTCACGTTACTATACACTATACACTACACTATTATACACTACACACACATTCATGTTACTATACACTATACACTACACACACACACTCACGTTACTATACACTATACACTACACATTACTATACACTATACACTACATTATACACTCATTACTATACACTATACACTACACTATACAATCATTACTATACACTATACACTACACACACAAACTCACGTTACTATACACTATACACTACACTATTATACACTACACTCATTACTATACACTATACACTACACTATACACCACACTCATGTTACTATACACTATACACTACACTATACACTACACATTACTATACACTATACACTACACTATTATACACTACACACACACACTCACGTTACTATACACTATACACACACACACTCATTACTATACACTACACTATACACTACACACACACACATTACTATACACTACACACACACACTCATTACTATACACTATACACTACACTATTATACAGTACACACACACTCATTACTATACACTATACACTACACACACAAACTCATTACTATACACTATACACTACACTATACACTCACGTTACTATACACTATACACTACACACACACACACACTCACATTACTATACACTATACACTACACACACACATGTTACTATACACTACACACACACTCATTACTATACACTATACACTACACTCACACATTACTATACACTATACACTACACACACAGATTACTATACACTACACACTACACTATAGACTACACACACTCATTACTATACACTATACGCTACACTCACTCATTACTATACACTATACACTACACACTCACATTACTATACACTATACACTACACTATACACTACACTATATACTACACTCACTCATTACTATACACTATAAACTACACTCACACATTACTATACACTATACACTGCACTACACACACAAATTACTATACACTATACACTACACTATACACTACACATTACTATACACTACAAATTACTATACACTATACACTACACACACACAGATTACTATACACTATACACTACACTATACACTACACACACACACATTACTATACACTATACACTACACTCACTCATTACTATACACTATACACTACACACACAGATTACTATACACTATACACTACACTATACTCTACACACACACTCATTACAATACACTATACACTACACTCACTTATTACTATACACTATACACTACACACGCACACACATTACTATATACTACACTACACACTACTATACACTACACTATATACTACACTATACACACTCATTACTATACACTACACTATACACTACACTATACACACACACATTACTATACACTATACACTACACACTACACTATACACTACACTATACACTACACTATACACTACACTATACACTACACTATACACTACTACACTATACACTACACTACTATACTATACACTACACTACTATACACTACACTATACACTACACTACTATACACTACACTATACACTACTACACTACACTATACACTCATTACTATATACTACACTATACACTACTATATACTACACTATACACTACACACACTCATTACTATACACTATACACTACACACACACACAAATTACTATACACTACACTATATACTACACTATACACTCATTACTATACACTACACTATACACACACACACTCACTCATTACTATACACTATTATACACTCCACTATACACTACTATACACTACTATACACTACACTATACACTACACTATACACTACACTATACACTACACGCACACACACACACATTACTATACACTACACTATACACTACACTATACACTACACACACACATTACTATACACTATACTACACTATACACTACTACACTACACTATACAATATACTATACATTACTATACACTACACTATACACTACACACACACACTCATTACTATACACTACACTATACACTACACACTACACTACACTATACACTACTATACACTACACTATTACACTACTATAAACTACACTATACACTACACTATACACCCACATAACTATACACTACACTATACACTATTATACACTACACTATACACTACACTATACACTACACACACACATTACTATACACTACACACACATTACTATACACTACACACATTACTAAACACTATACACTCATTACTATACACGTCACAGGTGAGTGAGTGTGTGGGTGTGTGAGTGTGTAGGTGAGTGAGTGAGTGTGTAGGTGAGTGAGTGAGTGTGTAGGTGAGTGAGTGTGTAGGTGAGTGAGTGTGTAGGTGAGTGAGTGAGTGTGTAGGTGAGTGAGTGTGTAGGTGAGTGAGTGAGTGTGTAGGTGAGTGAGTGAGTTTGTAGGTGAGTGAGTGAGTGTGTAGGTGAGTGTGTGAGTGAGTAGGTGAGTGTGTAGGTGTGTGAGTGAGTGTGTAGGTGAGTGAGTGAGTGTGTAGGTGAGCGAGTGAGTGTGTAGGTGAGTGAGTGAGTGTGTAGGTGAGTGAGTGTGTAGGTGAGTGAGTGTGTAGGTGAGTGAGTGAGTATGTAGGTGAGTAAGTGAGTGAGTGTGTAGGTGAGTGAGTGAGTGTGTAGGTGAATGAGTGAGTGTGAAGGTGAGTGAGTGTGTAGGTGAGTGAGTGAGTGTGTAGGTGAGTGAGTGAGTGTGTAGGTGAGTGAGTGTGTAGGTGAGTGAGTGAGTGTGTAGGTGAGTGAGTAGTGTGTAGGTGAGTGAGTGAGTGTGTATGGATGAGTGAGTGGTGTGTAGGTGAGTGAGTGTGTGTGTGTGAGTGAGTGGTGTAGGTGAGTGTGTGTGTGTGGTGTGTGAGTGTGTGTGTGGTGTGTGAGTGATGTGATGTGTGTAGGTGAGTGAGTGTGTAGGTGAGTGGTGAGAGTGGTAGGGGTGAGTGTTAGGTGTGTGGATGTAGGTGAGTAGTGAGTGAGTGTGGGTGGTGGGTGGTGTGTGGTGGGTGAGTGGTGTGTTGTGGTGAGTGGTGGTGTGTGTGGTGGTGGTGTGTGGTGGTGGTTGGGTGTGTGGTGGTGTGGTGGTGGTGGGTGTGTGTGTGTGTGGTGTGGTGGTGGGTGTGGTGTGTGGTGTGTGGTGGGTGTGTGTGGTGGGTGGTGTGTGGTGGTGGTGGGTGGTGGGTGGGTGGTGTGGGGTGGTGGTGTGTGGTGGTGTGTGGGTGGTGTGGTGTGGGGGGTGTGTAGGTGAGTGAGTGGGTGTGGGTGTGGTGGGTTGGTGTTGGGTGGGGGGTGGGTGGTGGTGGGTTG